>NC_140996.1:62457978-62848171 GCF_052327205.1 Somniosus microcephalus | reverse complement strand
TTACTGACAAACCCCTTTCCAAAATAATGAGTGAAGAAAATCCAGTCATTGAACCTAGTGTTATAAGTTATGTAACTCTTATCAGTCCATACAGCTTCAGTGTCTGGAAGGACTTGCTTTCTAACCTGCGTAATACTGTAGAGGGAGGTTCCCAAGCACATTGTTTTAAAAACGTTTAGTGCAGGTGAAGAACTCCCTCACATTTACTGTACAGGAGTAGTTTTAGTAAATCGGCTCCCGGCGAGTAGCCTCACCCTCCAGGAGTCCATATCTGGAACTGGGACACATGCTTCCATAATTTCATATCCACTGAAATTAATGGCTGAAAGATTGTGGGGGCCTGTGCTGAAACTCCCATTATACATTCTTGGCAGGCACAGCCTCATGCTAGGAGTAGGATTTCCTAAAATTACTTCACATTTACCCCCTTAGTGGGAGAACGCTTTTAAAATTTCAAAGCGACATCTTTTTAAAAATATTGCACGCCTATAATAAAAGATGGAAATAACACTCTGCTCTCTCTAGACGTGGTGTCATTTATTCAGTCATTAGCTATTGTGTGACTTATTGGAAATTCATTTCAGGGTCAGGTGGTTGAAAAAGGAAATTTCAAGCAGCTATTAAATTCTGGAGTTGATTTTGCTTCTCTGCTAAAACAAGATGAAGAGGATGAACAGACAGATCCTCATTCTGCCACAAAAATAACTAAGGAACGCACGCTTTCTCAGACCTCAGTCTTGTCGTTGGGTTCCTCAACGCAATCGCACAAAGCGAGTTCACTTGAACCACCAGTAAGTAAAACTGTTGTCACTTAGATGAAACATGCCTATGAAAATCAGACAAAATGGTTAATATTTGAGCTTCAAAATAGAAGGGGTTTTTCCTGAACAAAACTGAGTAAAGTAAATATCATCAAATTGGATGAAACCAAAAACCTTAGCAGCAATGTACAATACATTATTAGGAGAATGTTCAGTACCACCTATTCTGATCATAAATGATACTTGGTTAACCAGAATACATAGGTGGCTGCATTACTCGGGATCCTATAAAACAGTCAGGAGTCAATTCCTCAACTGATTCTGGAAAATCGTACAGGTCAGGGAAAGCAGAACTCTTCAGACGGTTTACTGTGGCATTGAAATAAGTGAGCAGATCTAAATGTATTGTGCTACCTAAAGTCTGCAGGACTTCACATTGGAATTTGCTTGCTTATTTTGGTGACATGCACTGCTGCTGAGAACAGTTCCCTAACTTCTGTGATTCTGCAGAACTAGTTAAACATTCTGGCTCTGTCTTGGCTCAAAAACTGACCCACTCCGAGCTAAAATACTCCCTCCTCATCCTGGCCCTCGCCCCTCCTCGTCCTCATATCTCCTCGCCCTCGCATCCCCTCGTCTTCGCCCTCGCATCCCCTCGTCTTCACCCTCGCATCCCCTCGTCTTCGCCCTCGCAGCCCCTCGTCTTCGCCCTCGCAGCCCCTCGTCTTCGCCCTCGCAGCCCCTCGTCTTCGCCCTCGCAGCCCCTCGTCTTCGCCCTCGCAGCCCCTCGTCTTCGCCCTCGCATCCCCTCGTCTTCGCCCTCGCATCCCCTCGTCTTCGCCCTCGCATCCCCTCGTCTTCGCCCTCGCATCCCCTCGTCTTCGCCCTCGCATCCCCTCGTCTTCGCCCTCGCATCCCCTCGTCTTCGCCCTCGCATCTCCTCGTCTTCACCCTCGCATCCCCTCGTCTTCATCCCCTCGTCTTCGCCCTCGCATCCCGTCTTCGCCCTCGCCTCCCCTCGTCTTCGCCCTCGCTCCCCCTCACCTCCCCTCGCCCTCGCCACTCCTCCCCCTCGCCACTCCTCCCCCTCGCCTCCCCTCCCCCTCGCCTCCCCTCCCCCTCGCCTCTCCTCGCCCTCGCCTCGCCCTCGCCTCTCCTCCCCCTCTCCTCGCCCTCGCCTCCCCCTCGTCCTCGCCTCCCCCTCGCCCTCGCCTCCCCCTCGTCCTCGCCTCCCCCTCGTCCTCGCCTCCCCCTCGTCCTCGCCTCCCCTCGTCCTCGCCTCCCCCTCGTCCTCGCCTCCCCTCGTCCTCGCCTCCCCCGTCCTCGCCTCCCCTCACCCTCCCCGTCCCCTCGCCTCTCCTCCCAGTCCCTTCCCCCTCCCCTCGCAATCGCCTCCCCTTCCCCTCCTGCTCCCCTTCCCCTCATGCCCCCCTCGCCTCTCCTCCACCTCGCACTCACCTCCCCTCTCCTCTCGTCCTCTCCTCCTCTCCCCCGCGCCTCTCCTCCCAGTCCCCTCTCCTCCCAGTCCCCTCGCCTCCCCCTCCCCTCGCCCTCTCCTCCCCTCGCCCTCTCCTCCCCTCGCCCTCTCCTCCCCTCGCCCTCTCCTCCCCTCCCCCTCTCCTCCCCTCCCCCTCGCCCCTCCCCTCTCCTCCCCCTCGCCCCTCCCCTCTCCTCCCCCTCAGCCTCCCCTCCCCCTCAGCCTCCCCTCCCCCTCGCCTCCCCTCTCCTCCCCCTCAGCCTCCCCTCCCCCTCGCCTCCCCTCCCCCTCGCCTCGCATAACCTCCCCCTCGCCTCCCCTCCTCCCCCCCTCGCCTCCCCTCCCCCTCTCTCCTTCCCTTCGCCTCTCCTCCCCCTCGCCTCCCCTTCCCCTCGCCTCTCTCCCCCCTCGCCTCCCCTCCCCCTCACCCTCGCCTCTCCTCCCGCTTGCCTCGCCCTCGCCTCCCCTCGCCCTCGCCTCCCCTCGCCCTCGCCTCTCCTTCGATCTCGCCTCGCCTCCCCCTCGCTTCCCCTCCCCCTCGCCTCCCCTCCCCCTCGGCCTCCCCTCCCCCTCGGCCTCCCCTCCCCCTCGCCTCACCTCCCCCTCGCCTCGCCTCCCCTCCCCTCCCCCTCACCTCCCCCCCTCGCCTCTCCTCCCCCTCTCTCCTTCCCTTCGCCTCTCCTCCCCTCGCCTCTCCTCCCCCTCGCCTGCCCTTCCCCTCGCCTCTCCTCCCCCTCGCCTCCCCTCCCCCTCGCCGCCTCTCGCCCTTCCTCCCCCTCGCTTGCCCTCGCCTCCCCTCCCCCTCACCCTCGCCTCTCCTCCCGCTTGCCTCGCCTCCCCTCCCCTCGCCTCCCCCTCCCCTCGCCGCCTCCTCCCCTCGCCTCCCCCTCGTCTTCACATCTCCATGTCTTCCCCCTCAGCTGTGGCTCAGTGGGTAGCACACTCGCCTCTGAGTCAGAAGTTTGTGGGTTTAAGTCACACTCCAGGGACTTGAGCACATAAAGCTAAGCTGACACATCAGTGCCGTACTGAGAGAGCGCTACACTGCCGGAGGTGCCGTCTTTCGGATGAGACGTTAAATCGAGTCCCTGTCTGCTCTTTCAGGTAGACGGAAAAGATCCCATTGCGCTATTTTGAAGAAGAACAGGTAAGTTATCCCCGGTGTCCTGGCCAATATTTATCCCTGAACCAACCTAATAAAAACAGATTATCTGGTCATTATCACATTGCTGTTTGTGGGACCTTGTTGTGAGCAATTTGGCTGCCGTGTTTCCCACATTACAACAGTGACCACACTTCAAAAGTACTTCATTGGCTGTAAAGGGCTTTGAGACGTCCAGTGGTATATAAATGTAAGTCTTTCTTTCTTTCTTTCTTTTGCCCCTCGCTTGTTCTCACCCTCGCATCCCCTCACCCTCGCCTCCCCTCGCCCTCGCATCTCCCTGTCTTCCCCCTCGCCCTCCCCCTCGCACGTCCTCGCCCTCCCCTCGCACGTCCTCGCCCTCCCCCTCGCACGTCCTCGCCCTCCCCCTCGCACGTCCTCGCCCTCCCCCTCGCACGTCATCGCCCTCCCCCTCGCACCTCCTCGCCCTCCCCCTCGCACCTCCTCGCCCTCCTCCTCGCCCTCCCCCTCGCACCTCCTCACCCTCCCCCTCGCACCCCCTCGCCCTCCCCCTCGCACCCCCTCGCCCTCCCCCTCGCACCTCCTCGCCCTCCCCCTCGCACCTCCTCGCCCTCCCCCTCGCACCTCCTCGCCCACCTCCTCGCCCTCCTCCTCGCCCACCTCCTCGCCCTCCCCCTCGCACCTCCTCGCCCTCGCACCTCCTCGCCCTCCCCCTCCTCGCACTCGCCCTCCCCCTCCTCGCACTCGTCCTCCTCGCCCTCCCCCTCCTCGCCCTCCCCCCCTCGCCCTCCACCTCCTCGCCCTCCTCGCCCTCGCCCTCCTCGCACTCGCCCTCCCCCTCCTCGCCCTCCCCCTCCCCCCTCCTCGCCCTCCCCCTCGCACCTCCTCACCCTCGCACCTCCTCGCCCTCCCCCTCGCACCTCCTCGCCCTCCCCCTCGCACCTCCTCGCCCTCCCCCTCGCACCTCCTCACCCTCGCACCTCCTTGCCCTCCCCCTCGCACCTCCTCGCCCTCCCCCTCCTCGCCCTCCCCCCCTCGCCCTCCACCTCCTCGCCCTCCTCGCACTCCCCCTCGCACCTCCTCGCCCTCATCCTCGCACCTCCTCGCCCTCCCCCTCGCACCTCCTCGCCCTCCCCCTCGCACCTCCTCGCCCTCCCCCTCGCACCTCCCCCTCGCACCTCCTCGCCCTCCCCCTCGCACCTCCTCGCCCTCCCCCTCTCATCTCATCTCGCCCTCCCTCTCTCATCTCATCTCGCCCTCCCTCTCTCATCTCCTCCTTGTCGCTCCCACCTCTGTGACAGATGCAGATTCTGCCTTACCTGCAGCAGACACTGGCCCACTAAGCTCACCATTGCAAACTACCAAGGCAGCTTGTCTCCCAGGAGCCGCTCAAGGTCAGTGAGCTCCCTTATATCTGAGGCGCTCCCCCCAACTGGTGCTTTGCATCTCCGGTCATTCCGTGCCAGCTTCTTCTGAATAATATTAACAGCATTAGATAAAGGCTAATATGTGTGAAGTATACCTCCGAGGTGACAACTTCTATAACACAGAAGATAGGTACTAGCGGCTGGTGTAAGCAGCCGCAGGCAAGAACAGCTTATGAGTGAAATTCCAAACATTGGTCAACAGCAAAGCTGCCTTTCCTCTGGCATATCTTGTCCAGGAGGATCCAGTCAGCATCCAAGATATTCTGGCGCACCTCTTTCTGTCGCCACTTGTCTGAGGCCTTTATTGCAGGCCTCCCGTGTGACATAGAAGCCAGATGAAGTCTTGAGAAATCAGAAGAGAATTATTTGGTAAGAAATTGCTGCAGTTGAGCATTTTGTTAAAGCATGCACCGCTTATCTGCTTTGCTTCCAGGTTTTTTTTTTCTCTCTCCCTCTCCCTCACCCCTTTCCTCCCTGCCCGCAAGTCATTTACTCCTCTTGTGATGCATGGGAGTTGTGCACCTGGTTTTGTCATCCAGTATGTTAATAAATTGACCCTGTAAGTTATAGCATGGTCAGCAGTGCATTTCACTGGCTGACGGAAATCCATCCCTACTGGCATTACTGGGACGTGAACAGCTTTGTGAATTATCAGCTCCAATAATTTTGCAGAAAAGTTATTCCAAGAATTGTTCTCAGCTTGCTGACTGTGCTGTCGTGGTGTCACATAACTTGCCGGTTATATTTTACAACCTTTTAAAGTAATTTTAATGATTGTATTGTCATATGGCTCACAGACATTACCAGGATGTGAAAGACGTAGGCCTAGAAATTCAGTTGCTTGCGCCAGCCGGTAGTGCCTTAGGAGGAGGAGATGTTGGGCGCTAGGCGGCTAGCGGCCGGGCGCAGCGTGATCTGCGCCTCTCCCCAACTTCACTCAAGATTTAGTGGCGGCGCAAAGTCTTTGCGCGCGCTCAGCTGCGCGCGCAGATCCTGACGTCATTTGCTCGTGCAACGCCCTTTGTGCGCCCCAAACCAGAAATTCA
This sequence comes from Somniosus microcephalus, assembly GCF_052327205.1. Classification (NCBI taxonomy): domain Eukaryota; kingdom Metazoa; phylum Chordata; class Chondrichthyes; order Squaliformes; family Somniosidae; genus Somniosus; species Somniosus microcephalus. The sequence continues at coordinate 62,842,337 of NC_140996.1, read as the reverse complement.
GTGGCGACGCCCTATTGTGCGCCTGGCGCCCCTAGCGACTGGTAGAGGGGAACGGTTCTCTGTCGATGCGGGGGGCGCAAATTAAAGGGCACACCTCCTGCAGTAGAAAAGGCTGCCATTTTGCAGCACTCCTTTTTGAGAGACGGATCTTTGCAGAGAGACAAAGGTAGAGAGCTTTCTGCTTTGGCTCAACACTCGGACAGGTACTTGTGGCTTCAGGCCACAGCTTTCCACTTGTCTTTGCCTTCAGTGTCATATCATTGTTTGCAAACATATAATGGGGGCTGCAATGGGTGCAAACGCTGGCCTACTCCATTGCATTCAAAGGGCTCACAGATGCCGTGAGAGAGTGGCAGTCATGGCCAGACGGAGAGGGGGCAACAGGCGTCGGCAAAGGAGGCCTTACCCACCCAGGGTATACCGCCAGCAGTTCTCCTATCTGAACATGTCTGACGAGCAGTGTGTTCGGAGGCTGCGATTCCGAAGGGCGGTGGTCACTGAGATCTGCCACCTGCTTGGCGGTGATCTGCAGCCACATCTGAGGAGCAGGACGTCTCTGTCGGTGGCAGTGAAGGTGACGGTGGCTCTCAACTTCTATGCCACCGGCTCCTTCCAATCCGCTACTGGGGACATTTCCAACATTTCCCAGTTCGCCGTGCATTGCTGCATCCGCCAGGTGACCAATGCCCTTTTCAGAAGGAGACGTCAGTTCATCTCCTTCTCCATGGCCCTTTTCAAGCAGCAGCAGCGTGCAATGGGCTTTGCAGCATTCGCGGGCTTCCCCATGGTGCAGGGCGCCATTGACTGCACGCATGTGGCTTTGCGGGCACCTCTGGAGAATGCCGAGGATTACCGCAACCGGAAGGGCTACCATTCGCTCAACATTCAGCTGGTGTGTGACCACAGGCAGCTCATCCTAGCTGTCAATGCCCGCTTTCCAGGCAGCAGCCACGATGCCTTCATCCTGCGCCAGACTTCTGTGGCAGACCTTTTTAAAGCCCAGCCTCACCCACGAGGATGGCTTCTCGGGGACAAAGGCTATCCTTTGTGTACCTGGCTGATGACCCCGCTCCATGCGCCCAGCACCCCTGCTGAAGAGGGATACAATGAGAGCCATCAAGCAACCAGGAACATCATTGAGCAAACAATCGGCGTCCTCAAGCAACGGTTCCGCTGTCTGGATCGTTCCGGTGGAGCCCTACAATATTCGCCGGAGCGAGTCTCCCATTTCGTGGTCGTGTGCTGCATGCTGCACAACCTGGCTATCCGCAGGACTCCGCCACTGCCACCAGAGATTGGAGGACCACCTGAGGAGGAGGAGGACCAGCACAGGAGGGAGGCAGAAAGTGCAAGGGCCGCCCGTTGGCGGCTTATTGAACGTCGGTTCTAGGCCCCCTCTCAGGGAATGACTTGTGCCAATGTCACCAGATGAATGTAGCCGCTCCACAAGCCCTCAGCCGAGCAGGGCAACCAGGACTTGCAAAATAAAGCATGGGCAGTGCGATTTAAGAACATTTATTACTTGGAAACCTCTGCCCTTCCCACATTACAAACTAATGGAGAGAAGCCCCCTCCAAAAACACAAAACGAACAGTCTCATAGAAACATAGAAGATAGGAGCAGGAGTTGGCCATTCGGCCCTTCGAGCCTGCTCCGCCATTCAACGAGATCATGGCTGATCATCCAAACCCTAGCACCCGGTCCCTACACCGACAGCCATCCCACACAAGCCCTATCGCCGTAACCCCACGTATTTAATCCCCCCTAACACTAAGGGCCAATTTTTATCATGGCCAATCAACCTAACCCGCACATCTCGGCCTTACAAAAAAAAGAAAGACACCAGTCTCGGCCTTACAAAAACACAACTACACCAGTCTCGGCCTTTCAACAAACACAAAGCATTTGGCCAGACCCTCTTCTTTTTGCCCTGCGAGGGCGATGCCTTTCGCATCCGTGACTGGCCCCTGCCCGCCCTGCAGCTCCTCCTCAATGGGACCCCAGTGGCTTCAGCAAGGCTGGGGGAAGGCTGCTGAGGGTCAGATGGCGAGACAGCAGATGCCCTTGGGGGTCGGCCTGCACCAGCTCTGGCCCTGGAGGGGCCGGCTGCTGACTGCTCCAACTCTGCTTGGGCGGCAGCAGTCTGTCCAGCGGCTCGTGGCAGCTGCAATGGCGGAGTGGCAGTGTCGGCTGCAGGAATGGTGCCAACCTGACAGATCGCAGGTACTCCCTGGTCGCCTGAGACATTGGCACTCGCACGGGCCAGCACTGCAGCATGCGCAGCAAACAGCTGAAGAACAGACTGCTGGGCTGTTGCTGCGCGGCGAGTGCCCTGGCGATGCCTGGCCGATCCAGCGAGGGTGGCAGCAGTTAGTGCCCGTGTGGCCCTGGTCTGTGTCCGCATGACACCAGGCAGTGAATGAACGGCACGACTTAGCACTTGGCTAGAAGCCGCCTGTGCTGCCGTGATGTCCTGCAGACTCCTGGCCTGTGCTGCTCCGAATTCCTGCACACTCCTTGACAGAGACTCAATGGAATCAGGCATCCTTGCCACTGCAGCCATGAGCTCAGTGTGCCTGCGCTCAGCCTGGACGGCCATTTCCTCCAGGAGCCGCACCTCCTCTGCACTCACCGTCGCAGGACTGGAGGCCGCACTCACCCTCTGGGGAGAAGTCCGCCGAGCTTCCCCACCCCTCCCGCGTTGCTGCAGGCCGCTGGGCCCCGGAGCTTCACTCTCCTCCGACCCTTCCCCCCGGCTCCCCTCCAGGGAAGACGTGTCCCCTTCATCGCCATGGGCTGGCGCGGCTGAGGGTGGCACTGCTGGTCCGGCTTTCTCTTCCTCTTCCTCGCCCTCCGATTCACTCACAGTGCCAGGTTCAGGGCCCGCCTCCTCACCTGGCGATTCACCATCTGAAAGCAGGGAGGCACAAGAGTTGCTTTAGAGTGAGTACAGGGCGGCAGCGAGGGAGGCATGAGTGCTGCCATGCACTGCATTGGTCGGACAGTGGCAAAGGATGCTGATCTGAGGCGCAAGTGGAAAGAGAGAGGTCAAAAAGGTGATGCCCTTACCATTGGTGCCCAGAACAGGGTCGGCATCTCCACTGGCGACGGGGCCAATCAGCCGTCCTGCCATAATGCGCTCCACACGCTGGTCGAGGTCGGAGAGCTCTTTGACGTCAGGACGGCCTCCCCCGGTCTCACGTTGCTTCCTACGGTTGTGCGCCACCTTGGCCTGCAAGAGTAAGGACGGCCTCTAAGTACAGTGTGAAGCCCTGATCTTGTCTGCACTGCCTCCCATGGTGGACTGGCCCTGACAGTGTGAAGCCCTGATCTTGGCTGCACTGCCTCCCATGGTGGAATAGCTTGTACAGTGTGTAAAGTGCTGAATGTGCAAGTGATTTTCATGACAGTCCCATAGCTGCTGGATGAGGGCTGGCCATTAGGGCTTTCAGGTCCCTTTGCCCATAAACTGAGGTGCACATGCAGGGATGAGGAGGACACTGGAACGGGTACTCGCCCTGACAACCCGAGTGAGGTCGTTGAACTTTTTCCGGCATTGCACAGGAGTCCTGGCAACCACGCTGTTGGAAGTCACCCTGTTTGAGACCTCCCTCCAGGCTTTCCGGTAGGCGCTGGGCAGCGGCCTCCTGCCACCTTCAGGGAACAGAACATGGCGCCTGCGCTCCACTGCGCCAACCAGCACCCTCAGGTCACCGTCGCTGAAGCGCTGCGCTCTCTCCCTGGCCTTCTCCATAGCCCTGGGCGTTGCACAGATGAAGCAGAAGTGCGATAGCAAAATACTGCAGATGTTGGAAATCCGAAATAACAACAGAAAATGCTGGAAAAACTCAGCAAGTCAGGCAACATCCGTGGAGAGAAATTTGAGTTGACGTTTCGGGTTTGACCCTTCTTCAAAAAACCCGAAACGTCAACTCAAATTTCTCTCCACGGATGTTGCCTGACTTGCTGAGTTTTTCCAGCATTTTCTGAAGCAGAAGTGGTCAGGCCTAGCTTCAGGGCTGCAGTGTGCAGGGCATGGCAGGCAAACAAATCCACCCTCCCCCTTTAAGAGCTGACCGGCGCCAGCGTGTCTGCCGTCAATCAGCAACTCGCCGCACCTGCGCTGCGCCTGCCCTCGGGGGTATCGCCCCGGGCCGCCGGCTTAGCGCCTAATGATAGTCGTGCATCGCCTGTTTTAGCGCAGCAGCAACCTCTTGGGGCGATGCGACTGAATATCGGCGAAGGTGGCGCGATCTTGCGCCAGGCGCAAACTTTAGCGGCTGCCCGGCTGTAGCGCCCCGAACGTGGCTATACTGAATTTCTAGGCCGTAATCTATGGTTCATCACATTGTACGCCTTGTTTGTCTGACAGGGAGAGTCCGTACTCTCGGCAGTACCGGAGGAGAGTCGTTCTGAGGGATCAATTGGTTTTAAAGTCTATAAGAAGTATTTTCTAGCAGGAGCCAGTGGCTTTGTGGTGTTGGTTGTCATCATTCTCAATTTGCTTGCACAGGTAAGTGATCATTATGGGGTTGGAAATTGTAGTAGTGATGTATATTCCTAACGAGGTTTAAAAAAAAGTGAAATGTCTTCAGAAATTGTATATGTCATTTCTTTCCTTGTGTTTTGAGCGGTAAGTTCTATTCAAAAACAGTATGCTGCTGCTACGACTTAGGGCTTTTCTTCCCACCTCTGCTCAGGCACCTCTGGAGTTCCTCAAAGATCTATCCTTTTCCTTATCTACATGTTGCTCTCGATTACATCATCCACAGACATAGGTCAGCTTCCACATGTGTGCTGGCAACACCCATCTTTACCTCTTCACTTTGCTCGATCTTTGTGTTGTTAGACTGCCTCATCTCAGGCCCAGGACATTGCTGCAAGAGTTCCGCAGGGCAATGTCCTAGACCCAACTATCTTCAGCTGCTTCGTCAATGACCTTCCCTCCGTCATAAGATCAGAAGTGCCTCTGTATGCCGATTGCACTGTGTAAGATCAGAATTTGCAATTCCTCAGATAATGTAGCAGTCTATTCCTGTATGCAGCAAGATCTGGACAACATCCATGTCCTGTCCTAAGTCTCACATAGCCATCGCTCCTGTCTTGCTGACCTACACAGTCTCCCTGTTCCCACCAGGTAGGGCTTTAAACTAATAATGGGGAGGGAGGGTTCAGGTAGGGGTAAATTTATAAGTCTGAAGAGGAAAGTCAAGGCTCTGGAGCAGAGTAGCGATTTGGGTAAAATCAAGCAAATTGTGTCAGGAACAGACAAGTGTGTTTAGCCACTAAGGCCACATCAGGGAAAAATAATAAAAAGTTATAATTAAAGGCGTTGGGCTAAAAAGTCGATTGCATAGCCCCCGTTGTTTGGGTGCAACGGGTGCCATTTTGGGTCGAAAATGGCACCCAAGCAGCGCGTGCATACTTCTGGTGCGGGCCATGCCGGATGCCATTTTGGTGAGGGCGTTAGCGTCGGCACTGGGAGCATGCGCCGGAAGTATGCAGAGTACGCAGATCGTAACATCAACATGCATTCAGCAGTCGTAAGGACCTCCCACCAGCACTATTTAAAGGGATCATCACCTACTTACAGGTTAGTTGCTGATTGATTTCTATTAGCTGTTGCTGAGTTTGTAGAAGTGTTTGGTGCTTTCTAGATGTCTTTAAAGTTGCCTACAAGGAGTGGTGTGGCATGTGCTCAAGGACTTGGTACTGACTTGCAAGGCTTCTGCTCAGACCAGTTGTTCCCAGACATGGGTGCAGTAATTTGTATCACCCTTGGCCTGCAGCATGATAGGGAGAATGAGCAGAGATGACACAGAGCAGGACAAGCTGCTAGAAGAGGCAGGAGGAGGAGGGAGAGAAAGGCTCTCAGCAGGAGGTCATATCTACCCAGGGCCTTCAGGGAGCAATTCTCCCAACTCAACCTCAGCGACGAACAGTGTGTGAATTAATGGCACAAATAGAGATAAATGGGTTTGATCTAGTAGCCATTACTGAGATGAGATTGCAGGCTGACCAAGGTTGGGAACTAAATATTCCAGGGTACTTGACTTTTAGAAAAGATAGGCAAAATGGAAAAGGAGGTGGGGTAGCCCTGATGATAAAGGATGAGATAAAGGCAGTAGGGAGAAAGGATCTTAGCCCAGAAAATCAGGATGTAGAATCAGTATGGATGGAGCTAAGAAATAACAAAGGGCAGAAAACACTGGTGGGTGTAGTTTATAGGCCCCCTAACAGTAATCATAGTGTTGGACAGAGTATAAATAAGGAAATTAGAGGATCATGTAACAAGGGTAATACAATAATTGGGGGGGACTTGAAACGTCACATAGACTGGGCAAACCAAATTGGCAGAAGTAGCTTGTAGGACGAGTTCATGGAATGCATTCGAGACAGTTTTCGAGAACAATATGTTGAGGAACCAACTAGGGAACAAGCTATTTTAGATCTAGTATTGTGTAATGAGACAGGGTTAATTAGTAATCTTAAAGTAAAAGATCCTCTGGGGAAGAGTGATCTTAATATGATAGAATTTCATATTAAGTTTGAAAGTGATGTGGTTAAATCTGAAACTAGAGTCTTAAATTTAAACCAAGTTAATTATGAGGGGCAAATTTGCTGAGGGAAATTAGATTAAAAGATATGACAGTAGATAAGCAATGGCAAACATTTAAAGAAATAATTCATAATTCTCAACGAATAGACATTCCCTTGAGGAATGTTATAATGAGGAATAAGGAAATGTCAGAGTCGTTAAACAAATATTTTCTGTCTGTCTTCACAGTAGAAGACACAAAGAATATACTGGAAATTGTGGGGAACCAAGGTTTTAATGAGAGTGAGGAGCTTAAAGTAATTAACATTTGTAAAGAAAAAGTACTGGAGCAGTTAATGGGACTAAAAGCCGACAAATCTTCTAGACCTGATGGTCTATACCTGTGATTTTAGAAGAGGTGGCTGCAGAGATAGTGGATGCATTGGTTTTGATCTTCCAAAATTCCCTAGATTCTAGAATGGTCCCCGTGCATTGGAAGGTAGCAAATGTAACCCCGTTGTTCAAGAAAGGAGAGAGACCGAAAACGGGGAAATTTAGGCCAGTTAGCCTGACATCAGTAGTAGGGAAAATGCTAGAATCTGTTATTAAGGATGTGGTAACAGGGCACTTAGTCAGCATGGTTTTATGAAACAGAAATCGTGTTTGACAAATGTATTAGCATTATTTGAGGGTGTAACTAGCAGGGTAGATAAGGGGGAACCAGTGGATGTGGTATATTTGGATTTTCGGAAGGTATTCAATAAGGTGCTACACAAGAGGTTGTTACAAAAGATTAGGGCTCATGGGATTGGGAGGATTAGTGCTCGGGCCTCAGCTATTTATAGTCTATGTCAAGGACTTTAATGAGGGGACCGAGTGTAATATATGCAAGTTTGCTGACAATACAAAGCTAGGTGGGAAGGTAAGCCGTGCTAGGACGCAAAGAGGCTGCAAATGGATACAGACCTGTTAAGTGATTGGACAAGAAGGTGGCAGATGGAGTATAATGTGGGGAAGTGTGAAATTATCCACTTTGGTAGGAAGAATGGATAAGCAGAATATTTTTTAAAAGAAGACTAGTAAATGTTGATGTTCAGAGGGATTTGAGGGTCCTTGTAAACAAATCACAGAAAGTTAACATGCAAGTACAGCAAGCAGTTAGGAAGGCATATGGTATGTGACGTAAGAAAACTCACTAAGCACTTGGTTGAGTATAAAACAAGGCTTTAATCAACTGTTTCACAACCATGAGATTCTAGTTACATCACTAGTTCCTGGTTACAAAAGCGTCCTGGGCAAGCTGGGCCCACGCCCGAATATTTATACTCCTTGGACGGCGGCACCAGCTGGCCGCCCAGTGTTATTTCATGAGTCATTTCTTCATGAATGATAAGATTCATGACATTCTTCCCACCTGGAAGATTTGGAAGTCTGACGACTTCCTTCCAGCGGATTAGACGGACCACGAATAGCCGCAGTCTTTTAGATCAGGGTACCGCACGTGTGCGTATGTGGGATTAACGTCTGTTAGTTCCACCTCGTCGACGAGGGGATCGTTTTTGGAAGATCGGACGAATCTTCAGAGCAGCACGGGGCCAGGAGCTGCCAACTATGATGGTAGGGACGTCCCATGAGTGGAGCGGCGCTGGAACCTGAAGAATCGCTTGTGAGGAGTGACATTGGTGGATGTAGAAAGAAGAGACCTGATGGAATGCAACACGTCAGGGAGCATAGTTTCCCACTGCTGGTCTGGTAGGCTGCGTGACCTCAGTGCAAGACGAACAACGTTCCAAATGATAGTGTTGTATCTCTCAACCTGTCCATTACCGATGGGATGATACCGTGTCGTTTTACTTGTGGCATTTCCCCGTTGGGAAAGATAACTTTTGAGTTCGCTTGACGTGAAGGAGGGACCCCGATCAGAGTGGATGAAATTGGCCATACCGCAAAGGGAAAAGACTTGATCGAGGCATTTGATCACTGTGGAAGTAAGCATATTGGGACAGGGGAAAGCGTGAATATTCGTCCACCATAGTAAGTAAGTAGGTGTTTCGCATTGAGGAAGGCAATGGCCCTTTAAAGTCAATACTGAGTCGCTGCATAGGCTGTATAGCTTGTATGAGCGAGCCATCCGATGGACAGAAGAATTGCAGTTTTAATTCCGCACAAATTCTACAGGTGGAGCATGTTCTTTTCACATCTTCCGTAGAAAATGGGAGATTTTTAGATTGCACAAAGTGCAACATACGGGTAACGCCAGGATGGCATAAGTCAGTATGAAGATCCGCAAGAGCCGAAGTTGACATAGAAGAGCAGAATGCCCGCGTGAGGGTATCCGGGGCTACATTCTCTTTGCCGGGTCGATACTGTATGGTGTAACCAAAGCCGGCCAATTCCATCCTCCAGAGTTGTATTTTGTTATTCTTGATCTTAGTGTGTTTCCAGTTATCCAACATAAAGGCCACGGAGCGCTGATCGGTTATAAGCGTGAAATGGCGACGAGCGAGAAAATGACTCCCTTTACGTACTGCTTCAATGATAGCCGTAACCTCCTCCTCGACAGGAGGATAATGGAGCTCGCTACCATGAAAAGTTCTGGACAGAAGTGCAACGGGTCGACCACCTTGATTCAAGATAGCCGAGATCGCCAACTCTGATGCATCGCACTTGACCACGAAAGGAAGATTTTCATTGATGGAACGAAGCGTGGCTTTTTCCAGTTGTCGTTTGAGGAGGTTGAAAGCTGAAATAGCCGTTGCCTCCAACGGAAATGACTTTGTGTGAAGCAGGGGCTGGATCTTGTCGGAGAAGTGGGGTAATAGGCGAACATGCCGAGTGCCCGACGAAGAGAGCCGAGATTCGTAGGAGGAGGGAGCTCCTGAAACGGACGAAGTCGCTCCAGATCTGGTTTGATGACACCGTTGCCCACCCAGTAGCCAAGGATGTTGACTGATGGTACTGATTTCACAGATTTGGACTCGTTTAAGGTTAAGTTGCGACGACGGAGAACATCAAAAAAATTTTGGAGGTTGGCATCATGTTCCTTCTGGTCATGACCAGCAATGGTGATATTATCCAGATATGGAAAAGTGTCCGTTAAGTTCTCCTGTTTAACTAGGCTATCCATTGCCCGTTGAAAGACGGCCACCCCATTGGTGACCCCAAATGGAAGGCGACAAAACTGGTAAAGCCGACCATTGGCCTCAAAGGCCGTATACTTTAGAGTCCTTTAATGGTACGTTATGCACTCTTTAAATCAAAAGTTGAAAACACCTTGTAGTTGCCAAGGTTATTGACCATGTCATCGATGCGTGGTAGTGGGTAGGCATCCAGGTTGGTTAATAGTTTGCGAGTAATCGATGCAAAGACATTTCTTGTGTTGCTTCAGAGGATTTTTAACAACGACGACTTGAGCCCGCCAGGGAGATGAACATGGCTCAATGATACCGTCGGCTAGAAGGCAGGAGATCTCTGCCTCGATAAAGGATAGATCATCTTGGCTGAAACATCGTGATTTAGTGACTATGGGCTTACATCGGGGGGAAAGATTGGCAAACAAGGAGGGCTCGTCGAACGAAGCCGCCGAAAGCGCACAAAACGGTACTTTGGAAATAGTAAGCTCCGGTTTTGACCGTCCAAACTCAAAAGTGAGTCTTTTGTGTTGTTTCTGGAAATCCTGTCCCAGGAGCACATCACTGCATAGGTTTTTGAGCGCCCTGAGCCGGGTGGAGGAATAAGTGCGGCCATTGAGAATAAGGTCGACAAGACAAAACCCGGAAGAGTTGGTGGTCAGTGTCGTCAGAGCCATTGCAATTTCTCTGTCCGAGGGGTAAATACGCAGTTTTAACTTACTGACAGCCCGCTCACTAATGAAGCTGTCAGAGCTGCATGAGTCGATTAGTGCACTCAAAATGTGTCCATTTACCAAAACCTCCGTGGCTGCATGGGACAGACTTTGGGGAAAAACAGCTGTGATGGGAGGAGGAGCAGTTTTTACCCTTGACAGCTGTAACCTTAGTAGTGGTTCTTGGAGGAGGAGCAGTTTTATAGATAGCAGCTGCAAAACTAACAGGGGTTCTCGACCGGTATACCTTAGAAAAGTGGCCTTTCTTACTAACAGAAGCTCTTGACTGGCATACCTTAGAAAAATGACCTTATTGCAATGATGATTGCAGGTTGCGTTACGAGCAGGACAAAATTTCCTATAGTGGAATGCACCTCCACAGAGGAAACAGTTCCTTCCAGATTGCCAAGATGCCGCTAGGGCAGGGTCGTCATCAGTGAAGGCTTCTAGGGTAGGGTTGTCATCAGCTAGGTTAGCGTCATCATCAGTGAGGGCTTCCGCCCGAGGCCTATCGAAGGGGTCACTAAAAGTGATAGCAGCAGCCCGTGCACGTGATAAAAGATAGGTGTCTGCATTCCTCTTTGCTAAGTCCAGAGAACATGCCTGGTCATAGGCAGCCTGTAACTCGAGGGTTTTATTCTCCAACAGACGCTGGCGTATGAAGGGAGACGCAATCCCATTAATAAAGGAATCACGAATTAACTCCTCCTGGTACTGCTCAGCTGTGACAGCTTTAAGATTACAATCCTTGCTGAGCCTACAAAGCTTTTGAAGGAATTCGTCAAGTGATTCCCCGGGTTGTTGTCGAGTGGCCAGTAGATGCCGAGCAAAAATTTCATTTGGGGCCTTAACATATAGTCGCTGTAATATTAGGATAACGGAGTCATAGTCTACACAGTCTTCGATATAGTCAAACACATGAAGAGATACATAATTGGCAAGTATCTCTAATTTATCAGGAACATTTTCAGCACACACCCTGAGGAAGTTGATGAAGGTACAATACCAGTGTTTCCATACCTTAGCAGTTGTAGGTGAATTTGGGTCCAGGTCAAGACTGGCGGGTCTGAGTAGTTTGTCCATGATGGATTGATTACTACGTCAGAGTTCCCTTCTACAGTTGAAGTCGTAGCTGGCTGTTCCCAAATCACTCAGCGCGTGGAGCCGATACACAGTTGATTAAATTGACATAAGAAAACTCACTAAGCACTTGGTTGAGTATAAAACAAGGCTTTAATCAACTGTTTCACAACCATGAGATTCTAGTTACATCACTAGTTCCTGGTTACAAAAACGTCCTGGGCAAGCTGGGCCCACGCCCGAGTATTTATACTCCTTGGACGGCGCCACCAGCTGGCCGCCCAGTGTTATTTCATGAGTCATTTCTTCATGAAAGATAAGATTCATGACAGTATGTTGGTCTTTATTGCAAGGGGGTTGGAGTATAATAGTAAGGAAGTCTTGCTGCAATTATATAGGGCTTTGGTGAGACTGCACCTGGAGTATTGTGTACAGTTTTGGTCTCCGTACCTAAGGAAGGATATACTTGCCTTAGAGGCGGTGCAACAAAGGTTAACTAGATTGTTTCCTAGGATGAGTGGGCTGTCCTATGACGAGAGATTGAGTAGAATGGGGCTACATTCTCTGGAGTTTAGAAGAATAAGAGGTGATCTCACTGAAACGTGTAAAATTCTTAGAGGGTTTGACAGGATAGATGCCGAGAGGCTGTTTTCCCTGGCTGGAGTGTCTAGAACTAGGGGTCACAGTCTCAGGATAAGCGGCTAGCCATTTAGGCCTGAGATGAGGAGAGATTTCTTCACTCGGAGGGTTGTGAATCTTTGGAATTCTCTAATCCAGAGGGCTATGGGTGCTCAATCATTGAGTATATTCAAGACTGAGATTGATAGATTTTTGGACACCAAGGGAATCAAGGGATATGGGGGTAGAGCAGGAAAGTGGAGTTGAGGTAGAAGTTCAGCCATGTTCTTCTTGAATGGCGGAGCAGGCTCGATGGGCCATATGGCCTACTACTGCTCTTATTTCTTATGTTCTTATGTAACGCATTGAATTTAAACTCTTCAAACTCATTGTCAAGTCCCTCCATGGCCTCGTCTCACCCTATGTTTGCAAAATCTTTCAATTTTATGTCCCTTACCAGATCCTATGGTCCTTCGATTTTGGGCTTCTGTGCATCCCACCCTGTCTTTACTCCACTGTTGCTGTCTTGGCACTTCTACGGTGGACTTTTCCCTGAACCCTTTGCCTCTTCTGTCTACCTTTTTGACCTAGCTTTCACTCATCACTGTTAACTTTTCCATCTCCTCCATAGCACATTGTAATGTTCTAAGTTTCAAATGTAGCGTTTGCAGCCTTGCTTTTCTCTATATCTCTTTTTTTTATTCATTCATGGGATGTGAGTGTCGCTGGCACAACCAGCATTTATTGCCCATCCCTAATTGCCCTTGAGAAGGTGGTGGTGAGCTGCCTTCTTGAACCGCTGCAGTCTGTGTGGTGAAGATACTCTCACAGTGCTAAACATAGAAACATAGAAGATAGGAGCAGGAGTAGGCCATTTGGCCCTTCGAGCCTGCTCCGCCATTCAATGAGATCATGGCTGATCATCCAAGTTCAGTACCCTGTCCCTGCCTTCTCCCCATATCCCTTGATCCCTTTAGCCTTAAGAAATATATCCAACTCTTTCTTGAATATATTTAATGAACTGGCCTCCACCGCCCTCTGTTAGGGAGGGAGTTCCAGGATTTTGACCCTGCGACAATGAAGGAAAGGCGATATATTTCCATGTCAGGATGGTGTGTGTCTTGGAGAGGAACTTGGAGGTGGTGTTCCCATGAGCCTGCCGCCCTTGTCCTTCTAGGTGTGGTACAGGTCACGAGTTTGGGAGGTGCTGTCGAAAAAGCTTTGTCGAGTTGGTGCAGTGCATCTTGTACACAGTACACACTGCAGCCATGGTGCGCAGTGGTGGAGGAAGTGAATGTTTAAGCTGGTGGATGGGGTGCCAATCAAGCGAGCTGCTTTGTCCTGAATGGTGCCTAGCTTCTTGAGTGTTGTTACAGATGCACTCATCCAGGCAAGTGGCGAGTATTCCATCATACTCCTGACTTGTGCCTTGCAGATGGTGGAAAGGCTTAGGGGAGTCAGGAGGTGAGTCACTTGCCACAGAATACCCAGTCTCTGATCTGCCCTTGTAGCCACATTATTTATGTGGCTGATCCAATTAAGTTTCTGGTCAATGGTGACCCCCAGGATGTTGTTGATGGGGGGGGATTCGGCGATGGTAATCCCATTGAATGTCAAGAAGCAGTGGTTAGATTCTTGTTGGAGATAGTCATTGTCTGGCACTTGTGTGGCGCAAATGTTACCTGCCACTTATCAGCCCAAGCCTGAATATCGTCCAGGTCTTGCTGCATGCATCTACTGCTTCATTATCTGAGGAGTTGCGAATGGAACTGAATACTGTGCAATCATCAGCGAACATCCCCACTTCTGACCTTTATGATGGAGGGAAGGTCATTGATGAAGCAGCTGAAGATGGTAGGGCTGAGGATACTGCCCTGAGGAGCTCCTGCAGCGATGTCCTGGAGCTGGGATGATTGGCCTCCAACAACCACAACCATCTTCCTTTGTGCTAGCTATGACTCCTGTCAGTGGAGAGTTTTCCCCCTGATTCCCATTGACTTCAATTTTACTAGGGCTCCTTGATGCCACACTTGGTCAAATGCTGCCTTGATGTCAAGGGCAGCCACACTCACCTCACCTGGATTCAACTCATTTGTCCATGTTTGGACCAAGGCTGCAGTGATATCTGGAGCAAAGTGGTCCTGGCAGAACCCAAACTGGGCATCAGTGAGCAGGTTATTGGTGAGTAAGTGCTGCTTGATAGCACTGTCAATGACACCTTCCATCACTTTGCTGATGGGGCGGTAATTGGCCGGATTGGATTTCTCCTGCTTTTTGTGCCTCACTTCCTTAAACTAGCCTAGTTATATGATCTAGTTTGAACACTGAACCTTGATTACAATGTAGTACAGTGCAATAAGTTTCTCCATGGAGACACTTCAGTTAAATTCAGCTGCAGTTACAGTTTTGTATCTGTAATTTTTTGTTCTTGCTTTGTCAGCTATATAGCCTTTAATGTGTTGGCTGTAAAGATTTTACTTTTGCCAGTTTTGTACCTCTGCCTAGCTCTGCTCCATTTTACCTAGTCTCCATCTGTAGCTGTCCTGTTTTAAAATGGACACTCAGATAATCTGGGAAAATACATCATTGTTTAGTTGCACTGAGAACTTCTGTGTTCTTTTTAAAAGATGTGTAGTGAACATAGATGTGCAAACCTTGGCTGGGGAGGGGGGTGGTGTGTAGAGAAATCTCATTTGTATTGTACAAGATTGCTATCCTCTACATTCATTATTGGAGGCTACGTTTAATCACATGACCTTTTAAATATGATAACTTATCTCTTCAATCCTGATTTTTAGATTTTGTTTCCCTCTGCTGCAGGTATCCTATATACTTCAGGACTGGTGGCTGTCTTACTGGTAAGAATGGTTCTCTTGATGTCTATGGTGTGCTTTGAATTGTTGGAGTGATCCTGAATCAGTACTAGGAAGATTATTACAACTTTGAGCCCATTTTGAGCACTTTTTCAAAGTTTGTGAAACCAAGAAATGGATAAGGTGAAAGGTATACCCCATGAAAGGGTATATGATCCATCGTTTTCCAGAAGTTTATTCACTGTCTGCTGTGTAGTTTATCCTGGCTTTATAAACAACTTTTAGCCGCAACTGCAAATCAGGCTGCCTATCCACAAATTACAGAATTCCCTCATCATTAGCACACGCCTGTTCTCCTGAGTCACGTCACTATTTTCCCCATGCATTGTGACATGTCATTGTCATGATACTTGTCCTGGTCCTCAGCAAAGGTGTCAAGAACTGACCAGTCCAGGCCCACAGTATGTTCCTGCAATGCTTCATTCGGTTTCATCCAGATTTCCAAGTAGGTGGTTAATCACTTCCTCAATAACAACAGAAAATGCTGGAAAAACTCAGCAGGTCAGGCAACATCCGTGGAGAGAAATTTGAGTTGACGTTTCGGGTTTGACCCTTCTTCAAAACTGGAGAGAAAAGGAACTAGATCGAAGGCAGGGCTGCGATCGGACAAAAGAACAAAAGAACCAAAAGAAGTAAAAGAGATTAGAAGCTAGACGAGATGGTAATAGGCTGGGATTGGGTGTAAAGTGTACTGGCAGGGCAAAAGATAGCTGCCAGGTGTGAGAGAGAAACAAAAGGAAAGGGTGGGGGAGGAAAGGAGTGGAAAAATATAAGTAAAAATGAAATAGGGGCCGAGGTTATGATCTGAAATTGTTGAACTCGATATTGAGACCGGAAGGCTGCAGAGTGCCTAATCGGAAGATGAGGTGCTGTTCCTCGAGTTTACGTTGAGCTTCCGTGGAACAATACAAGAGGCCAAGGACGGTGAGGTCCGAGTGGGAATGGAGCGGTGAATTAAAGTGACAGGCGACCGGAAGCTCGGGGTCACCCTTACGGACTGAACGGAGGTGTTCCGCAAAGCGGTCACCCAATCTGCGTTTGGTCTCCCCAATGTAGAGGAGACCGCATCGTGAGCAGCGAATACAGTATACTAGATTGCGAGAAGTACAAGTAAATCGCTGTTTCACCTGGAAGGGGTGTTTGGGGCCCTGGACAGTGGGGAGGGGGGAGGTATAGGGGCAGGTGTTACACCTCCTCCGCTTGCACGGGAAGGTGCCAGGCGAAGGGGAAGGGCTGTTTGGGGTGATAGAGGAGTGGACTAGGGTGTCTCGGAGAGAGCGGTCCCTGCGGAATGCTGAAAGGGGAGGGGAGGGGAAGATACGTTTGGTGGTGGGATCACTTTGGAGGTAGCGGAAATGCCGGAGGATGATCCGTTGAATGTGGAGGCTGGTGGGGTGAAAGGTGAGGACAAGGGGAACCCTATCGTGGTTCCGGGAGGGAGGGGCAGGGGTGAGGGCAGAGGTGCGGGAGATAGAACTGACACGGTCGAGGGCAGTGTCCACCACGGTAGAGGGGAATCCTCGGTTGCGGAAAAAGGAAGACATGTCTGAAGCACTGGTGTGGAAGGTGGCATCGTCGGAGCAGATACGGCGGAGGCGGAGAAACTGGGAGAATGGAATAGAGTCCTTACAGGAAGCGGGGTGGGAGGAAGTGTAGTCCAGGTAGCTGTGGGAGTCAGTGGGCTTGTAGTAAATATTGGTCGATAACCTATCCCCAGAGATGGAGACGGAGAAGTCGAGGAAGGGAAGGGAAGAGTCAGAGATGGACCATGTGAAGGTGAGGGAAGGGTGGAAATTGGAGGCAAAGTGAATGAAATTGTCAAGTTCGGGGCGAGAGCAGGAAACGGCACCGATACAGTCATCAATGTATCGGAAAAAGAGGTGAGGGAGGGGACCCGAGTAGGACTGGAACAAAGATTGTTCCACATAGCCCACGAAAAGGCAGGCATAGCTAGGACCCATGCGGGTACCCATGGCAACGCCTTTGATTTGGAGGAAATGAGTGGAGTTAAAGGAGAAGTTGTTCAATGTGAGAACAAGTTCAGCCAGGCGGAGGAGGGTCGTAGTGGATGGGGACTGGTCGGGCCTCTGTTCAAGGAAGAAGCGGAGTGCCCTCAGGCCATCCGGGTGGGGGATGGAGGTGTAGAGGGATTGTACGTCCATGGCGAAAAGGAAGCGGTTGGGGCCAGGAAACTGGAAACTGTTAAAGTGGCGGAGGGCGTCCGAAGAGTCGCGGATGTAGGTGGGAAGAGACTGGACAAGGGGAGAAAAGATAGAGTCAAGATAGGAAGAGATAAGTTCCGTAGGGCAAGAACAGGCTGAAACGATGGGTCTACCAGGGCAGTCCTGTTTGTGGATCTTGGCACCTTCCCGTGCAAGCGGAGGAGGTGTAACACCTGCCCCTATACCTCCCCCCTCCCCACTGTCCAGGGCCCCAAACACCCCTTCCAGGTGAAACAGCGATTTACTTGTACTTCTCGCAATCTAGTATACTGTATTCGCTGCTCACGATGCGGTCTCCTCTACATTGGGGAGACCAAACGCAGATTGGGTGACCGCTTTGCGGAACACCTCCGTTCAGTCCGTAAGGGTGACCCCGAGCTTCCGGTCGCCTGTCACTTTAATTCACCGCTCCATTCCCACTCGGACCTCACCGTCCTTGGCCTCTTGTATTGTTCCACGGAAGCTCAACGTAAACTCGAGGAACAGCACCTCATCTTCCGATTAGGCACTCTGCAGCCTTCCGGTCTCAATATCGAGTTCAACAATTTCAGATCATAACCTCGGCCCCTATTTCATTTTTACTTATATTTTTCCACTCCTTTCCTCCCCCACCCTTTCCTTTTGTTTCTCTCTCACACCTGGCAGCTATCTTTTGCCCTGCCAGTACACTTTACACCCAATCCCAGCCTATTACCATCTCGTCTAGCTTCTAATCTCTTTTACTTCTTTTGGTTCTTTTGTTCTTTTGTCCGATCGCAGCCCTGCCTTCGATCTAGTTCCTTTTCTCTCCAGTTTTGAAGAAGGGTCAAACCCGAAACGTCAACTCAAATTTCTCTCCACGGATGTTGCCTGACCTGCTGAGTTTTTCCAGCATTTTCTGTTGTTATTTCGGATTTCCAACATCTGCAGTATTTTGCTAATCACTTCCTCACTCTGCTTAACTATTCCTCTTCACCTGTGGGGTGACCAGCTTCTGGAACATATCTTCCAGGGATTTTTCTTTCCTGCATATGTGGTAGTGTGCAAACAGCTGGTCCTTGAGCTCAGCAGTCCTCTGCTCGAAAATCGCAACACTTTACACCTTATTCTTCCTAGGGTACCCTTCATTATGCATGCTGCACACATCATAAGTCTAGCTCCTGATACCACAATTTCTACATTCTCAGCTGCTGCGATGTTCACAAGAGTTCAAGTACTTTTCTTGATTACTTGCCCTGGTGTTACAGATTGGGCTCTATTCCTCATTACTTGCCCTGGTGTTACAGATTGGGCTCTATTCCTCATTACTTGCCCTGGTGTTACAGATTGGGCTCTATTCCTCATTACTTGCCCTGGTGTTACAGATTGGGCTCTATTCCTCATTACTTGCCCTGGTGTTACAGATTGGGCTCTATTCCTCATTACTTGCCCTGGTGTTACAGATTGGGCTCTATTCCTCATTACTTGCCCTGGTGTTACCGATTGGGCTCTATTCCTCATTACTTGCCCTGGTGTTACCGATTGGGCTCTATTCCTCATTACTTGCCCTGGTGTTACAGATTGGGCTTTATTCCTCATTAGCACTGACTTCTTGGTACTCACTTGGTCTGTCGCTACATCACTCAGTCAGCTTGTCACGATTGAAGTAGCCTCTAGCTTACTGTACTGCTTTTTTTATATAGTTACTGTCTATGTCATGCTCTTGGCAGCCCCTCACTTTTTGTGAGCTTAACCTAACTTTAGATGCCTTAGGTGAGATTTCTCTTTGTAGAGACTGGGAAGTACTCAATTTCCAGGTGCATCGAAAGGCAACTGGTGACAGACATGTTGCATTCGTTCTCCACCCAACAAAGCTGCCATGGGATGTCCTGGGATTTCCCAATCTGATGTAACTGGGCCTGTTTAACTCTACTAATGAGGGTGGAAGGGGCATTCCTGGGCTTCCGGCTCACTTTCTACTTTAGTTGCCTGTGATGTGCACCCAAAGAAACTTGGCAGTGGGGCGAAATCTGGGACTCTCCCCAGACCAAAGGGTCTTCAGGGCTCCCAGAGGCAACATAAAGATGGCCGGAGCGAAAAAGGCACTTCACATTTTTTTTGAAGGATTCCCCTTCTCCCTCCAGACAACTTTTGGGCTACAGGCCCTTCTGGCGGCTGCTCTGCAGCAAAATTCAGGAAAGAAAGACTTGCATTTTTATAGCATCTTACACGACCTCAGGATGTCCCAAATCACTTTACAGCCAATGAAGTACTTTTGAAGTGTAGTCACTGTTGTAATATAGGAAACACGGCAGCCAATTTGCACACAGCAAGGTCCCACAAACAGCAATGTGACAATTACCAGATAATCTGTTTTTATGTCCACCTGAGAGGGCAGATATGGCTTCAGTTTAACGTCCCATTCGAAAGACAGCCAGGCCTGCGCCAGGTGTGTGCCCAGGTCAGGAAAATCATGGGTGCCTCTCCTCTCACAGGTGCTTTGGGTAAGCTGTATCTTAATGTTTATTACATATTTTGAATATAATTGTTTTAGCAAAATACTAGGATAAAATTTCCGCAGGTTTCTCCGAATCGGCAACCATAACCACGACAGAAGATCGGGGAAATCCTGCAGTAATAGTGTCAATGGCTTTTTACAAAATTGCTGCAGGGTTTCTGCTTGATCTTCTGTTGAAATTATAGCTGGAGATCAGGAAAACCCCACGGAAATTCAATCCCACTATCTTTAGAATTACCTTGTATGCTCACCTTAAGTTTATTACCTGTTACTCCTTTCACAAAAACAAGTAGCAATTGTTTTGGGCAAGTACCCAATTGTTGGGCCTTTAGCGGAAAAGACAGTAAGGACCCCTAACCTGCAGTCACTTTCCATCCATAATGACTACTGTATCTACTACAGCTGTAGTTTGCAAATTGAGGAGCCGAAGTTACATAGGGCTGGATTTTCATTGGGCCGTGGAGGTGGGATTGGAGGCGTGTGGGGGTTAAAATCCTGAAATCGGCGGGCACGAACCCATCCCACCCCCAACCCACCTCCATGCCAGTTTCAAAGGAGGTGGGAAGCCGCTCCGCACTGGGACCCACCTCCCTGAGGCGGGAAGGGGATTAGTGCCAATTAATTGCCTGTTAACAGGTAGTTAACAGGCAGTTTTTAGCCTAATCCCTATTTTCATTGGTGAAATGTGGGATTCCCGACGGCTCCAAACCACGCCAAGTTAGCGAGGCGGGCTGTCTGGATGAAGGGCTTGGCGGGGTCGAGATGTCCGGTGTTCAGATGAGTGATGGGTGCATGAGTGCAAAGGTAAGTGTGTTTGGTGTGTGTAAAGTGTTTAAAGAAGTTTTACTTACAAGTACTTACCTTTACAGCCTTCCTTCCTTCAGGTCTCGGGAGTCCCTCACCTCACCGGCACAGAAAGCAGAATGGCTGCGAGCTGTCAAAAGTTTCAGCATTCAGCTTTCTGTTCCGGGGAGATCTCTAAATCATCCTGAGAGGAAGGAATTAACCTGGAGTACAGATTGTCAGTGTTTGACAGCTTCAAACAGCTGTCAAACGCTGATATTTCATCTGTCAAAAGGTCTTGACAGATGAAATATCAATCTGTGACGTCACCTGTTGCCGGATGGCCCTTAATTGGCCTGCTGAGCCCGCTGGGTGGGCTCAACAAGGTCAATCAAGTCAAAATGGCTAGAACTCGATGGAGGCGGGACTACAACCCCGAAAGTTGTAGTCCTGCCCCCTACCCGCCTCCTCAGTGAAAATCCAGCCCATAGAGTCTACAGCACAAAAACAGGTCATTCGGCCCAACTTGTCTATGCCGATATTTATGCTCCACACGAGCCTCCTCCCACCCCTCTTCATCTAACCCTATCAGCATATGCTTCTATTCCTTTCTCCCTCATGTACTTATCTAGCTTCCCTTAAATGCATCCATACTATGACTCATCAACTACTCCTTGTGGTAGCGCGTTCCACATTCTCACCACTCTCTGGGTAAAGAAGGTTCTCCTGAATTCCTTATTGATTTATTAGTGACTATCTTGTATTTATGGCCCCAAATTTTGGTCTTCCCCACAAGTGGAAACATTTTCTCTTCATCTACCCTATCAAACCCTTTTATTCTCTTAAAGACCTCTATCAAGCTCAACCTTATCTTTTATAGAGTCATAGGCCTAGAAATTGGGTATAGCCCCGCTTGGGGCGTTAGAATTGGCGCAGCGCAAAGTTTATAGCCAGACGCAACTTATCGCCACCTGTCGCGATATTGGGCTGCATCGCCCCGAAAGATGATTGAGGCGCGAATTCAGGCGTTACGCGGGACTCCTAAGACGCTAAACTTCCGGCGCAACCCAATATCGGAGCGGACGGGCGCAGCGCAGGTGCGCTCAATTACTGATGACCACGAGACTTCCAGGCGCCGGCCAGCTCTTAAAGGGGTGGGTCAGTCAGCTTCAGCATCCACACTCTGCGCCTTGCAGGCCTCAGAATCGGCGCAGGCCCTTCTCTGGCGCTAAAAACTTGGACCAGATGGAGAAGGTGAGACAGAGAGCAGAGCGCTTCACCAATGAGGCTCTGGAGCAATTGGTGGCCGCAGTGGAGTGCCGGCGAGATGTTCTCTACCCAGACAATGGCAGGAGACCGAATCATAAGGACTACCGACGAACTTGGAGGGATGTATGCCAGACGGTCAACTCCAGCAGCATGGTGACCAGGAGCCCTGTCCAATGCAGAAAGAAATTCAACGACCTCACTCGGGTCGTGAGGGTGAGTGTTGTTTCTGCAAACTTCTGCATCCCTTCATTTGCACCTGACTTTATGGCTACAGGGTGGGCTGTGCCCCATTGGCCATCTGCCAGCAAGCACCCATGGCCCTTTCTGGGCACACACATGCACATTTGTCTCAAGGCGTCATGTAAGGGCTCTTGCACCATGGGGGGCATGAGATGATCACTCAGGGCATCATGTAAGGGCTCTTGCACCATAGGGGGCATGCGATGATCACTCAGGGCATCATCATGTAACATAACTTCCCCTCCTTTCCCCTGCAGTCCAAGCTGGCGAGGATTGACAAAGACCAGCTTCGCACCGGCGGAGGACCTCCACAAGTGGTCACTCTCACGGATCTCGAGGAGAGAGTCCACCAGATTCTTGGAGGACGTCTGAGTGGTCCTGCAACCACTGCAGCTGCCGACCCCATTGTCAACAGCGATGGAAAGGTTCTCACCTTTTACAACTGTCTCCTTCCACTTGTTCCCCCCGCCAGCATGCTTTCTCACTGTGGACCCATGTCATAGCCTTGCCGCAATCTGGCATCCCTTGCTGCCAAGCTGTCCTTTTGCTAAAGCCACTCTTCCACCTCCCTGCTTTCAGATGCTGCATCACCAGCTCGGGAGCCGGGCCCTCAAGCTGCCAGTGCCAGTGCCTCCGAAGGCTCAATGAGAAAATTACTGTCTAACAGAAGGTCAGCAACTCTCTCCAGCAATGATCAGAATGGCCAGCCCAAATGGCTGCAGCTTTTATACTAGTGCTGTCCCCTTTAAATAGCGGCCCCCGAGTCCGAGAAGGGCCTGGGAACGCTCCATCCAACTGTCACTAATAGCGCCAGGCGGAAAGGTTGCGGGCGCCACCGAATATCCGGTCCGGGGCGCCAAAAAGGCGTTGCACACTGAAATGACGTCATGATCTGCCTGCGCCCGTGGGCGAGTGCAAACAGTTAGCGCTGGCGCTAAAAGGATACTCAATATGGGAGGTGCCGCCCGAAATTTGGGTAACACCCTAATTCTCGGGCTCTTTAGGCGCTAATCGCTAGCACTACCAACCGAATTTCTAGGCCATAGTTATACAGCACAGAAAGAGGCCCTTCGGCCCATCGTGTCCACGCCGGCCATCAAGCCCTGTCTATTCTAATCCCATTTTCCAGCACTTGGTCCGTAGCCTTGTATGCTATGGTGTTTCAAGTGCTCATCTAAATGCTTTTTGAATGTTGTGAGGGTTCCTGCCTCTACCACCCTTTCAGGCAGTGAGTTCCAGGTTCCAACCACCCTCTGGGTGAAAAAGTTTTTCCTCAAATCCCCTCTAAACCTCCTGCCCCTTACCTTGAATCTATGCCCCCTGATTATTGACCCCTCTACTAAGGGGAAAAGTTCCTTTCTATCTACCCTATCTATGCCCCTCATAATTTTGTACACCTCAATCAGGTCCCCCCTCAGCCTTCTCTGCTCTAAGGAAAACATTCTGAAACCCCAGCCTGTCCAGTCTCTCTTCATAGCTGAAGCGCTCCATCCCAGGTAACATCCTGGTGAATCTCCTCTGCACCCTCTCCAAAACAATCACATCTTCCTATAGTGTGGCGACCAGAACTGCACACAGTATTCCAGCTGTGGCCTAACTAGCGTTTTGTACAGCTCCATCATAACCTCCCTGCTCTTGCCTTCATTAGCCGAGGCATAGAATATAAGTATCCCATATGCCTTTTTAACCACCTTATCTACCTGTCCTGCTGCCTTCAGGGATCTATGTACATGCACACCAAGGTCCCTCTGATCCTCTGTCCTTCCTAGGATCCTACCATTCATTGTGTATTCCCTTGCCTTGTTTGTCCTCCCAAAATGCATCACCTCACACTTTTCAGGGTTAAATTCCATCTGCCACTGTTCTGCCCATCTAACCATCCTGTCTATATCCTCCTGGAGCCTGAGGCTTCCCTCTTTGCTATTTACCACTCCACCAATTTTTGTGTTATCTGCGAACTTACTGATCATACCTCCTACATTCATATCTAAATCATTAAATAGCAAAGGACCCAGCACCAATCCCTGCGGTACACCACTGGACACAGGCTTCCAGCCACAAAAACAACCTTCGACCATCACCCTCTGCCTCCTGCCACTAAGCCAATTTTGGATCCAATGTGCCAAATTGCCTGGATCCCATGGGCCCTGACCTCCTTGACCAGTCTCCCATGCGGGACTTTGTCAAAAGCCTTACTGAAGTCCATGTAGACTACATCAACTGCACTACCCTCATCCACACACCTAGTCACCCCCTCGAAAAATTCAATCAAATTGGTCAGACATGATCTCTCCCTGACAAAGCCATGCTGACTATCCCTGATTAATCCCTGCCTCTCCAAGTGGAGACTAATTCTGTCCCTCAGAATTTTTTCCAATAATTTCCGTACCACTGATGTTAGGCTCACTGGCCTGTAATTCTCTGGTTTATCCCTACTACCCTTCTTGAACAATGGTACTACGTTAGCTGTTCTCCAGGCCTCTGGCACCTCCCCTGTGGCCAGAGAAGTTCTGAAAAGTTGTGTCAGAGCCCCTGCAATCTCCTCCCTCTCGATACTAATTTGTTCAAGTATATCACAATCCCCCTGCCTGATTACAATGCCTACATCACCCTTCTCCATAGTGAACACAGATGCAAAATATTTGTTTAAAACCTCACCTACATCTTCCGGCTCTACACACAAATTGCCACTTTGGCCCCTAATGGGCCCTACTCTTTCCCTGGTTATCCTCTTGCCCTTAATATACTTATAAAACACCTTGGGATTTTCCTTTATTTTGCTCGCCAGTGTTTTTTCATGCCCCCTCTTTGCTCTCTCAATTTCTTTTTTAAGTACCCCCCCCTGCACTTTTTATACTCCTCTAGGGCTTCCACTGTTCTTAGTCCTTTGTTTCTGCCAAAAGCCTCCCTTTTTTTTTCCTAAACCATTCTTGTATATCCCTTGACATCCAGGGTTCCCTGGGCTTGTTGGTCCCACCCTTGACCTTTACAGGAACATGTTGGCGTTGTACTTCCTCTATTTCCTTTCTGAAAAACTCCCATTGCTCTGATGTGGATTTTCCTACAAGTAGTTGATCCCAGTCCATTTTGGCCAGATCCTGCCGTATCATCTTAAAATTGGCCTTCCCCCAATTTAGAACCTTTATGTCCGGTCCATCTTTGTCCTTTTCCATGACTACCTTAAATCTCACCGAATTATGGTCACTGTCACCAAAATGCTCTCCTACTGACACATCCACCACTTGCCCGGCTACATTCCTTAGAATTAGGTCCAGTACCGCCCCCTCTCTTGTAGGACTTTCCACATGCTGGCTCAAAAAGCTCTCCTGGATGCACTTTAAGAATTCCACACCCTCTAAGTCTTTCACACTCTGACTATCCCAGTTAATATTGGGGAAGTTGAAATCCCCTACTATTATTACCCTATTATTTCTACGTTTCTCTGAGATTTGCCTGCATATCTGTTCCTCTATCTCCCCCTGACTGTTTGGGGGCCTATAATGCACTCCCAGCAAAGTGCTTGCCCCCTTTTTGTTTTTAAGTTCTACCCATATGGCCTCATTAGAGGAACCTGCTAAGATATCATCCCTCCTTTCAGCAGTAATTGACTCCTTGATTAATATTGCGATACCCCCCCTCTGTCTCGCCTGAAGATTCTATACCCCGGAATATTGAGTTGTCAGTCCTGCCCTTCCCTCAACCATGTCTCTGTGATAGCAACAATATCATACTCCCGTGTGTTCATCAATTCATCTGCCTTACTCACAAGACTCCTTGCATTAAAATAAATGCCATGCAGCCTTGCCATACTCCCTTGTGCCGTTACATATTTGCTCTGCCTTCCAGGCTGACTTGTTTTTTCCTCTGTATTTGGCTATGCATCACCCCCTACTATAGCTCCACTCCGTATCCCATCCCCCTGCCAGGTTAGTTTAAACCACCCCCCCCCCACCCCCCAACAGTGCTAGCAAACCTCCCCGCAAGGATGTTGGTCCCGTTCCAGTTCAGGTGCAACCCGTCCGACTTGTACAGGTCCCACCTTCCCCAGAAGCAGACCCAGTGATCCAGGAAACTAAAGCCCTCCCTCCTGCACCAACTCTTTAGCCACGCATTCATCTGCTCTATCCTCCTATTCCGATACTCACTAGCACGTGGCACCGGCAGTAATCCAGGAGATTACAACCTTTGAGGTCCTGATTTTTAATCTGCTACCTAGCTCCCTAAATTCTTGTTGCAGGACCTCATCCCTCTTTCTACCTATGTCGTTGGTACCAATGTGAACCACGACCTCTGACTGTTCGCCCTTCCCCTTCAGAATGCCCTGCAGCCGTTCAGTGACATCCTTGACCCTGGCACCAGGGAGGCAACATACCATCCTGGAGTCACATCTGCGGCCACTTTTCTAGAAAAAAAGAGCCCCCAGCCTGTTCAGCCTTTCTTGATACATATATCCTCTCATTTCTGGTATTACCCTTAATCTTTTTTGCACAATCTCCAGTGCCACTATATCCAAGGAGCTGAATTCCAGAGGTGAGGTGAGAGTGACTGCCCTTGACATCAAGGCAGTATTTGACCGAGTCTAGCATCAAGGAGCCCTAGCAAAACTGAAGTCAATGGGAATCGGGGAGCAAACTCTCCACTGGCTGGAGTCATACCTAGCACAAAGGAAGATGGTTGTGGTGGTTGATGGTCAATCATCACAGCCCCAGGACATCGCTGCAGGAGTTCCTCAGGGCAGTGTCCTTGGGCCAACCATCTTCAGCTGCTTCATCAATGACCTTCCTTCCAACATAAGGTCAGAAATGAGGATGTTCGCTGATGACTGCACAGTGTTCAGTGCCATTCACAACTCCTCAGATAATGAAGCAGTCCATGCCCGCATGCAACAACACCTGGACGACGTGGCAGGTAATATTCGCGCCACAGAAGTGCCAGGCAAAGACTATCTCCAACAAGCGAGAGTCTAACCACCTCCCCTTGATATTCAACGGCATTACCATTGTCGAATCCCCCACCATCAACATCCTGGGAGTCACCATTGATCAGAAACTTTACTGGACCAGCCACATAAATACTGTGGAAACAAGAGCAGGTCAGAGGCTAGGCATTCTGCGGCAAGTGTCTCACCTCCTGACTCCCCAAAGCCTTTCCACCATCTACAAGGCACAAGTAAGGAGTGTGATGGAATACTCTCCACTTGTCTGGATGAGTGCAGCTCCAACAACACTCAAGAAGCTCGACACCATCCAGGACAAAGCAGCCCACTTGATTGGCACCCCATCCACTACCTTAAATATTCACTCCCTCTACCATCGGCGTACCGTGGCTGCAGTGTGTACCATCTACAAGATGCACTGCAGCAACTCGCCAAGGCTTCTTCGGCAGCACCTCCCAAACCTATGACCTCTTCCACCTAGAAGGACAAGGGCAGCAGGCACATGGGAACACCATTACCTGCAAGTTCTCCTCCAAGTCACACACCATCCTGACTTGGAAATATATCGCCGATCCTTCATCATCGCTGGGTCAAAATCCTGGAACTCCCTAACTAACAGCACTGTGGGAGTACCTTCACCACACGGACTGCGGCGGTTCAAGAAGGCGGCTCACCGCCACCTTCTCAAGGGCAATTAGGGATGGGCAATAAATGCTGGCCTTGCCAGCGACGTCCACATCCCATAAACAAAGTAAAAAAAAATATCGTTCTTAGACTACACTTGTGGTCTCCATATTATAACCAATGTTCTATACAAGTTTAACACAACTCCCCTGCTTTAATTCTATCCCTCTAGAAATGAACACCGGTGCTTGGTTTGCCTTCTTCTATGGCCTTGTACAAATATACAGATTATCTGGTCATTATCACATTGCTGTTTGTGGGATCTTGCTGTGCGCAAATTGGCTGCCGCGTTTCCTACATTACAACAGTGACTACAAAAAGTACTTCATTGGCTGTAAAGTGCTTTGGGATGTCAGGTGATTGTGAAAGGCGCTATATAAATGCAAGTCTTTCTTTTATTAACCTGCGTCGCCACTTTTAGTGATTTGTGTATCTGTACCCCTAGATCCTCTTGCCCCTCGACCCCATTTAGACTCTTATTATCCAAGCAGTATGTGGCCTCCTTATTCTTCCTATCAAAATGCACCTTTTCACACTTAACTGTATTGAAATTCATTTGCCAATGACATGCCCATTCTGCAGGTTTATTAATGCCTTTCTGTATTTTGTCACATTCTTCCTTTGTATTAACTACACCTACCACTTCTTGCCTTCCGCCAGTCTGAGTAATTACCCTTAATCTCTACTTTTTGTTTGTAGCCAGCTTGCTATCCATTTTGCTACCTGTCCCCTGAGTCCACATCAATGTTCCCTCTATTTTATTTTTGGGCTGTGCTGGCCATTCAAATTTCTGCGCATACGCAGTTTTTCTATTTAAATACCAGCTCACCGGCTGCGTGGGACCTTCAGAGTGCAGCTTAAAGGGAACGTTGGTCCACATGCTCTGACCTTGATCATGAGTCTAGTATGCAGTACCTCATTGAAGGCCTTTGGAAAATCCAAATAGATTCCATCTTGCATTATCCTTGTCTACTCTTTCTGTTACTTCTTCAGAGAATTCAGTAAGGTTGGTCAAGCATGACCTTCCCTTTTGAAATCCGTGCTGACTACTCTTTATTACATTTTCCATTTCTAGATGTTTTTCTATTACATCGTCGAGTAAAGATTCCATTATCTTTCCTACCACTGACGTTAAGGTAACTGGTCTATAGTTGCCTGGACCTGTTCTATCTCCTTTTTTAAATATCAGAATAACATTAGCTGTCTGCAAATCCTTTGGCACTATTTCCTTTTCTAATGATTTTTTACACATATGTAATAGTGCCTCTGCAATCTCATCCCGAACTTCTTTTAATATGTGCAGTTGTAATCTATCCAGACCAGGGGTTTAATCCTCCCGATGTTTGATTAGTTTATCAATTATCCCCACTTTCTATCTTAATGTCTTTTGATCTCTTATAATTTGGAAAGTTCCAAAACTGCGACCAAGTCACGCATCAACCTGACTTGGACACATATGGCTGGGTGTTCAGTGACGAGTGACTCACCTCCTGACTCCCCAAAGCCTTTCCACACGCTATAAGGCACAGGTCAGGAGTGTGATAGAATACTCTCCACTTGCATGGATAAGCACAGTTACAATACTCGAGTTCGACACCATCCAGTACAAAACACTCCGCTTGATTTGCATGCCATCCACAACCTTAAAATTTCACTCCCTCCACCACCGGCGCACCGTGGCTGCAGTGTGTATCATCTACAAGATGCACTGCAGCAACTCGCCAAGGCTTCTTTGGCAGCACCTCCCAAACCCGCGACCTCTTCCACCTAGAAGGGCAAGGGCAGCAGGCGCATGGCAACACCACCACCTCCAAGTTCCCCTCCAAGTTATACACCATCCTGACTTGGAAATATATCGCCATTCCTTCATCGTCGCTGGGTCAAAATCCTGGAACTCCCTCCCTAACAGCATTGTGAGAGTACCTTCACCACATGGACTGCAGCAGTTCAAGAAGGCGGCTCACCACCACCTTCTCAAGGGCAATTAGGGATGGGCAATAAATGCTGGCCTTGCGGGCAATAAATGCTGGCCTTGCCAGCAATACCCACATCCCGTGAAAGAAAAAAATTATAAAAAAGGCATACATCTTTAAGGGAAAATGTTTTCTTGTACAATGCACTTGTAGTTAAGAAAAGGTTCTGCACCATATCACTAGTACTCTGACTGAAAACTGCAATGTTCACAGAATCACAGAAACCCCACAGTGCAGATAGAGGCCATTTCGGCCCATCGAGCCTGCACCGACACATATCCCACCCGATCCCCGTAACCCCTACACCAACACATATCCCACCCTATCCCTGTAACCCCATGTATTTAATCCCCCTAACACTAAGGGTCAATTTATCATAGCCAATCAACCTAACCTGCACATCTTTGGACTGTGGGAGGAAACCGGAGCACCCGGAGTAAACCCACGCAGACACGGGGAGAATGTGCAAACTCCACACAGACAGTCGCCCGAGGCCGGATTCGAACCCGGGTCCCTGGCGCTGTGAGGCAACAGTGCTAACCACTATGCCACCGTGCTGGAAGAGAACTCAGCACAAGTATAGTAAGTTCAAACTGGGACTTGAACACTAGCGAATTCACATAAAAGTATTTTCATGTCGAGCTTTGCCTTGTTCTGTAACATGTGTTGCTGTTATGTTTTGCAGGGCTACAAGTCAAGAGCAGCTGAATACTACTCAAGTAACTGGTCCGAATAGCACAACCCAGCAACTGGATATTAGCTTTTATTTAGGAACATATGCAGGTATAGAGAAGGCAGTGTGTGTTTTTAAAAATCAATAATTCAGTACTATTCCTTCACTGAGAGGGCAAGCAGATGGCCTGCTCCTATGCTTCTGTCAATACCACTCTGTGAAGGTGCATAAAAGAAGTCCAGGTTAACTCACCCTTGAACTATTTTTCCCTCCCTCCCTCCCTCTGGGAAAGAGCCCACACTTATGCCTCACTTATTATTGTGAACTTGCAGGAATGAATCCACATTCTGTAATATTTAGCAGTCGTAAAACCAAGTATTGAAAAAAATGTATGTGAAGAAAACATTCTCAACAGTGCAGATAAAAAGGGAGAACTTCGATCTATGCGTTACAACATGCTCTTCGGACTTCCAAAAGTGCTTCTCAACCATTAAATTACTTTTGATGTGTAGTCAATGTTGGTTGAAGGAGGAATATTGGCCAGCACACCAGGAGAACTCCCTGCTCTTCAGTATGGGATCTTTTATGTCCACCTGAACCAGCAGATAGATGGTTAAATGTATCGTACGAAAGATGGACCTCTGAGCTCAAGACCTGCAGTAGGGTTCAAACCTACAACCTTTTCACTCCAAGGCAAGAATGCTACCAAATGAGAACAGCTGATACCTTGTGTATTGCATTTTGGCGCTCATTTTTACTTAATTAAATATTGAAATATTTAATTGCAGAATTCATGCCCACAACATAGATAAAATGATTGGATGGAAAATCCTGTGAAGCTCACCGACATCTGAACCTGAATTCCATCTTTAAGAACATGAATTTCAAAGAACTGCAGTATTATAATTCAGTTTCTTCTTTGATGTATTCAGGCCAAATTGCTCCAATGCTGTCATTTTAAATTATTAATTTTAATATCAGTTGATGAGCTGACCAAGCAATATATTGTTTTATTTTCCCCCTTCAGGTTTAACAATAGCTGTGATACTGTTTGGAGTTATCAGAAGTTTGATCATTTTCAAAGTATTGGTTAATGCATCACAGACGTTGCATAACAGAATGTTTACATCCATTATAAGAGCTCCTGTTTTATTCTTTGACAGAAATCCGATTGGTAAGTGTGGAATACTAGATATTTTTCTTTTGGTAAAAGAGAACATATTGATATAAATGGAATAGTAAATGGCCAGCATTCTAGTTCAGATAGTTTAATGCAACAGTGATTGAAAATTAAGGTTTTATAATGTCAGTGCTGGGATAAGAGAATTAACTCTGGAAACCTGTGCCTGTAATTATGCTCAGCTACCACTAGGGGACAGTGTTCTCTGATGTTAAGTGGCTGTTGAGAAAAGTTAAGCTTTGTATATGCAGGTTCTTGTATACATGTACATATTGTCATTCATTTGAATTATTTAAGCATTATTGTCAGGTGGGATGATCTGGTCTATGACAATTATCAGTAACTAGTGTGTAAAAAAAATTACTGAAAGTTGTCCTTTAAAGAAAATAATTTACATTGAAAAAGAAAGAAAGACTTGCATTTCTATAGCGCCTTTCATGACCACCGGACGTCTCAAAGCACTTTACAGCCAATGAAACACTTTTGAAGTGGAGTCACTGTTGTAATGTGGGAAATTGATGGAAAAATATTTCTCTAAAGCACTCAAAAAAGGGGAAACAAAAGCTTGACTAGTTACTTTCCTAACCCATGAGTTAGTGGTCTTTGAAGTGTTCGGGCTGGATTTTCATTGGGCTGTGGAGTCGGGATTAGAGGCGTGTGGGGGTTTAAAATCTCGAAATCGGGGGTCCCGACCCCAACCCGCCTCCATGCCAGTTTCAAAGGAGGCGGGTACCCGCCCCGCACTGGGGTCCGCCTCCCTGAGGCGGGTAGGGGATTAGTGCCAATTAACTGCCTGTTAACAGGTAGTTAACCGGCAGTTTTTAGCCTAATCATTATTTTTATTGTTGAAATGTGGGATTCCCGGCGGCGCCAAACCACGCCAAGTTAGCGAGGAGGAAGAGTGTGTACCAGGTACATGGTAAAAATGTTAGGCATCGAAGAGGAAATTGAGCTTCTTGGAGTCAGCTTTAGCAAAGGAAGAGATGTGGGAATTCTGCTAGAGGCCAGAGAAGATAGTAAGAATAAGCATACTGATAAATGAAGGACTAAGGGTGAAGCCATCAAAGGTTAGAGGAGTTGGTTAGACATAAGAGACATAAAGGGGGCAGGAATGGTGCATATAAGCCCAAAGCAGGCGGCACACCTGGAGTGTACGGGGACGTGGAGGCCCTGCCGATCTTAACGGCAGGCCATCATTTACATTTAATACTCCTGGAGTCCCACCCCACACCCGATGAGCTCCAGCACCTAGCCTGCGGGCGGGAGTGGAAATTTTGTGGGAGGAGGCCGTAGCCAGAGACCCGTGGGAACTGTCCCGGACAGTCAGTGGGACTTGGGGATGGGGGGCGGGGGGAGGCCTGGGCTGGAGAGGTGCAGCATTCCTGCTCCTCCTGGCCCACTAGGAGTTCTGACAGAAATCATTTTTATAAAACTTGCCAGTTTTATAACAATGGCCTCTTCTGGCCAGTCGGTGCCCCCCACCATGGCTCTGCAGCGGGGCTCCAGATCGTGCAAAACTTCACCTGCCTTGCAGCAAGAGCCTCAGCTGACGTAAAAGTAGGCAAAGATGAAATGGCGCCAGGCGAGAATGGAGCAACCTCAGACCAGTAAGTCGACTCAGCCTAATCTTAACTCCTCCCACACACCAATCTCGTTGTGCGAGGGGGGCGGGTGTTAAAATTGAGGGCAAAGTCTTTGAAAGAAACACGTTTTTCATTACCCTCTTGAAGTACACGCAGGAGATGAAGACATAGTGGACTGGGTATTCCTTTGCATCCTCGCCTGAAATAGAGTAGAATCGTGGCAGAAAAGGGGTCAAAAGTGGGCAGCAAATCTCACTGCTGCATTCCTGCCCTGAACTCAAGTTCTCTCCCACTGCTGCCACCACCTGCCCACACCTTCCTCGCCCGCTGTGTGTAAATGCTAATGGGAGAGCGGGGCCTGGCTTCCCGGCTGATTTTTCTGCTGCCTGCCGCTCCCTGGGACCGCCTGGAGAAAGGTGGTGGTAGGCCCAAGGCTCCAGAATTCTTTTAATGGAGGGAAAGAGCCCAGTAGTAACTTCCCCTCCCTCCATTTCAACCCAGTGCCTTACCTTTCTAGGCCTCTGTCTTAGTCAAGTCCTTTATGTAAAAAAACCAATTTTGGGATGCTCTTTGGGGCTCTTTCCATCCCTCAGCTGCCTCTTGGGTTGCTGTAGTGGTGGTCCTACTAGAGCACTGCTGGGATTATGCACGTTGGCAGCAATCCTGCTGTGAGCCTGCACTGCATAAACAGACCTGACCTAGGAAAATGGGGTTGGGTCAACAGGCAGACTGACCCATGATACCATCGCAAAGAGGAGAATCCAGGCCAATCATTCAGCTACTCCACTGCTGTGCACACAGTCTGAAGGAAGTTAATAATTGTAGCATGGGATTATCAGAAAAGTTGATATGGTTAGATGATGAGTGGAATTCATTGATCTGAAGAGCAAACAGTGAGGGAAGAGAGGAATGAACCTGGGGAGTGCCTGAGGTAAAGGAAAACGAG
Source organism: Somniosus microcephalus (assembly GCF_052327205.1). NCBI lineage: Eukaryota > Metazoa > Chordata > Chondrichthyes > Squaliformes > Somniosidae > Somniosus > Somniosus microcephalus. Next base: position 62,808,419 of record NC_140996.1, on the reverse strand, counting down.
TACAAGAATGAGCCATCAACTAAAGCACAGGTTGAGCGATCCAAGAGAAAAACTAAACAGCTATGGACTTTGCTTCTTGACAATTATTTAAGCTGAACACACTTAAGTTTACACAAGTTTACACAACTAAGTTTACACAACTGGCATACCTGTTGAAAAACAGTGTCGGTGGGTGTTATTTAATGTGGTGTAAGGAATGAGCAAGCTTTTATCAAACCTTGGTTATACCACCTTCCTTAAACCACAGTAACACCCACCTTGGAGCTGGTTCAAAGGCAGAGCTTCAAACAGGAAAAAGTTAGTGAGAAAGTCCATCTGTTTGTGAATTGGGTGCAGATATGATACCAGAAATGCGAGGGTACACCTATCAGGAAAGGATGAACAGGCTGGGTCTCTGTTCTCTTGAAAAGAGAAGGCTTGAGGGGTGACCTAATAGAGGTCTTTAAAATCATAAAAGGTTTTGATAGAGTCGATACAGAGAGAATGTTTCCACTTGTGGGGAAGAGCAAAACTAGAGGCCATCAATATAAGATAGTCACCAAAAAATCAAATAGGGAATTCAGAAGAAACCTCTTTATCCAGAGAGTGGTGAGAATGTGGAACTCGCTACCACAGGGAGTGGTTGAAGTGAATAGTATAGATGCATTTAAGGGGCAGTTAGATAAGCATATGAGGGAGAAGGGATTGGGGGGTTATGCTGATAGAGTTAGATGAGGAAAACCGGGAGGAGGCTCAAGTGGAACATAAACGCCGGCATGGCCTGTGTCTGTGCCGTTTATCCTATGTAATATATTTGAAAAGAGCTTTTGAAGTTGCCTTCCTTTTCCTTTCCCATCCCCACAACAAATGATTGGAAAACTAAGACAGTCAACTGGGATTTAGGCAGCCCAGATCTCATCAACTTATCTTTTTATTTTATAGCAAATGCTTAGGTGTGTGTTTACAAGGCTGTAAAACACTTAGCAGGTTTAGATGATTAACTAAAGAGCTTGCTTGAGTGATTTATGCAGTGCAGTTTGTTGGGAGGGTAAGAGGAGAACATAATTAAAGATGTATTATTTTGCATGTCAGTGTTGGTTTTTATCCACATAACACCGATGATGTGTTTGATTCAGACCATTACATTAACATAATTTCCCTTCTATGCACCTTCAGAAAATGACTTTGTTTTCCCACAAATGTAGCACCTTCATGGCTCACAATGACGTCTGTGTATAATATTTATACTTGATACAGACAATTCCTAGAAAGATACTGACATCTACCAAACATTCTGCAACAAATATCTCCATTTTATTTTTAGGTTATTTAAACTCCTACGCTATCACACTAGTATCCAAACACTGACCCCTGTGGGACACCACCTAATAGCTCCCCTTCGTTCGACATTACCCCCTCACAGCTACTCTCTTTCTCCTATTTTTCAACCATTTTCTTAACCAGTATCATGTTGCACCCTAAATTCATGGGTTTCTTAGTTCCACATAAAAGGCTTCTATTAAACTTTGTCAAAAACATTCTGAAAGCCTCAATAAGCAATATCATAGGCTATTTTATCTGTAACATGCTTAAAGCTGAGGTGAATTCCCAGGTAAGATCTTCTCATTTTAAATTCCTGCTGACTTTTTTTATTAATTTGTGCAGGTACTCCTCCCAACCCGTCCATTATTTCGATTCGTTTACCTGATACTGATGTGTACATGAATCACCCTGTAGTTGCCTGAGCCAGTTGCACGAGTTGCTGGAAGGGCATCTGCACTAATCTTGTAATAATGTAAATTAGAGATTTACATTTCATCAAAAGCCTCAAAAATTTAAATAGGGAAATTATTATCTTGAAACATTGACAGAAATATTAAACGGACGGAATGTTGTGGTGTGTTACTTTACACTGTGGTCTGTGAAACCACCATAAGTGTTTAATTTGGGTCTGGAAGCATTTTGCCACTAAATCCTAGACATCTGGTTGAGAGAGGGGCAATCTTTCCCAGCCTCGTGCTCATGAATTTTTCCACTGATGACCTGGTTTAAGGTATAATTCCTGATGGTAGCACTGTATATGCCCATTGTTGCTGACAGCTGTGGTTACCTGGTCAGTGGAGTTGAAGGAAGAGAGGGAGGGGTGAATGGAGAAGCATTACCTACCAGAATAAGGACATGCGTCATTATTCAGTTTTGAACTTTGGTTTTGGATTCACCTTCATAAATGTACAAATTTTACACCATCTAAACCAGAATTCATAGCCGAAAATCCAGTTCTGCCCACGGCCTCCTAAGCAACCAATTTACCTATGATGGATGAACTCTCTTCCTTATACTTGCATTGTTTGAGAGGTTGTTTCTTGAATATTTTAAATTGTTTTAAAGTTTATTCATCAGTGTGACTCACCCAATGGTGTAATTTGCTCCAATAAATGCAGGATATTAGAGTGCAATAACTATTTACTGTAGTGCCTAGAGTAGGTGTGGTTGGGCTTGTTTGGTTGTTGACTTTTTAAACAAACATCATATTGTTTTTACAGTTGTAGGCAGACTTTATCTGTTATCGGGTGTGATGCTATAGAATAGTTTTAAGGGAGGCGTACTTGAACTGCAAATAATGTCATAGGTTTTATATGTTATAATGCTATTACAGTTAACTGTTATCTGGTTGCTGTTGTGTTGCTATCAAGTAACCATGATAAAACAAACTGCAGTTAGGAAATACATTTCAATATTTATGCTGACTACTTTGACATTTCACTTATCAGCATAGGTCTTTCTGGGTATACTTTCATAGATACATAGATACATAGAAGATAGGAGCAGGAGTAGGCCATTCGGCCCTTCGTGCCTGCTCCGCCATTTAATGAGATCATGGCTGATCCTTTAATTCAGTATCCCATCCCCGCCTTCTCTCCGTAACCCTTAACCCCTTTTGCCCGTAGAAATATATCTAATTCCCTCTTAAATATATTTAATGAGCTGGCATACACTGCCCTCTGTGGCAATGAGTTCCACAGGTTCACCACTCTCTGAGTGAAGAAATTCCCCCTCATCTCTGTCCTAAATGGTTTAGCCCTTATCCTTAAATTATGTCCTCTAGTTCTGTTCTCACCCGCCAAGGGAAACATTCCTTCTGCATCCAGTCTGTCTAGACCTGTCAGAATTTTATACACTTCTATGAGGTCCCCTCTCAATCTTCTAAACTCCAGTGTGTACATCCCTAAACTACATAGTCTCACCTCATAGGTCATTCCCGCCATTCCTGGTATCAGCCTGGTGAATCGCCGCTGCACCCCCTCCATGGCAAGAACATCCTTCCTCAGATGAGGCGACCAAAACTGTACACAGTACTCGAGGTGTGGTCTCACCAGTGCCCTGTACAGCTGCAGCAAGGTATCCCTGTTCCTGTATTCTAACCCTTTTGCTATGAAGGCCAGCATACCGTTTGCCTTCTTGACCGCCTGTTGCACCTGCATGCTCGCCTTCAGTGACTGGTGTACAAGAACACCCAGGTCTCTCTGTACTTCCCCCTCTCCCAATCTATTGCCATTTAAATAATAATTTGCCCTCCCGTTCCTGCACCCAAGGTGGATAACTTCGCACTTGTCCACATTATAGTGCATCTGCCATTTATCCGCCCAATCGCCCAGTCTGTCCAAATCGCTCTGGAGCTTCCTGGTCTCTTCCTCTGAGCCCACCCCCCCTCCTAGTTTAGTGTCGTCTGCAAATTTGGAAATGCTGCATCCGACTCCCTGATCCAGGTCATTAATGTAAATTGTGAACAGCTGGGGGCCCAGGACAGATCCCTGTGGTACCCCACTTGTTACTGCCTGCCATTCAGAAAATGAGCCGTTTATTCCAACTCTCTGTTTTCTATCTGACAGCCAGTTCCCTATCCACGCCAAAACTTTCCCCTTTATCCCATGAGCCTCAATTTTCCATGCTAATCTTTTATGTGGGACCTTATCGAAGGCCTTTTGGAAGTCCAGGTACACCACATCTACTGGCTCTCCCCCATCTATTCTACCAGTTACTCCCTCAAAAAATTCCAATAGATTAGTCAAGCACGATTTACCCTTTGTAAATCCATGTTGACTCTGTCCTATCCTGTCCCCATTTGCTAAGTGCTCCGCTATTTCATCCTTAATGATGGACTCCAGCATTTTGCCCACAACTGATGTAAGGCTTACAGGTCTGTATCATCGGCTTTAATAGTTCTGGGTTAAAATGACAAAGATAAGTTAGATTGTGATTCTGAACTTCAACAATTAAAAATAAGAAAGAAAGACAAATCAGAATATTTTCTTAATGGTGAGAGACTAGGAGCTGTGGCTTGGCTAAATCACTAAAAGCTAGTGCACAGGTGCACTTAGTAATCAAAAGGCTAATGGAATGTCGGCCTTTATCTCAAGGGGGATAGGCCTCCAAGGATCTATCCTTAGCCCCCTCCTATATTTCATCTACATGCTGCCCCTCAGCGACATCAGCCAAAAACACCTCAGATTCCACATTTACGCTGACGACACCCAGCTCTTCTTCACCACCACCTCTCTTGACCCATCCACTGTCCCTGATTTGTCACACAGTGTGTTTGTCTGACATCCAATATTGGAAGAGCAGAAATTTCCTCCAATTAAATATTTGAAAAGACTGAAGCCATTGGGCTGGATATTAATTCGGGAGCAGGAAGGGCAGGGGGCTGGGGAGAGGTGTGGTGGGTGGTGGTGGAGCTGCTTTGAGGTGGGGAAACCCGGAATAATGGGTTTCCTGCAAGTCCTTCCAAATTTAACGGCTGGACCTGATTAGCATTTTTTATCTCTGTTTCCCGGCTGCAGCCAGCCAGATTGAGAGTCTGGCTGACTGTCGGGTGGGTAGGCCTTCGACACCAGGCAGCAGCCGGAGAGGAGGGAGAGAGGGATCGGAAAGGGAGGTGTGGGGAGATCGGAGGCCAGAGGCAAAATTGGGATCAGAAGAGTCGAGGGGAGATTGGAAGGGTCGGGGAGTGTCCAATCACAGAGGTTTATTGAAGCAGGTAAACTGGAGTGAACAGATAAGTGGAAAGGCACTTGCCTCCTGGATCCAGCCGTCTTCGCCTCCCTTTAGCCGCCGGGTTTCCCGAGGCCCAGAAAACTCGGCCAGCCAGGGTTAAATTTAAAATAGTTAAATGTGAGGCATACAGCCTCATTATAATAGTTAAATTGCCAACTCGCTTCCTGGAAGTGGGTTGGTTGCCCACCTCCGTTAAAACCAGAAGTGGGCGGGTTGGGGTCGATATTCAGATTTTTAACATTTTAACATCCCACTCGACCCAAACCCACTCGTTTTTGGAGGTTAAAATTCCCCCCATTGTCTATGGCCCACGCTAACAACTCCGTTCCCCAGCCACCGATTCCACCCCCTCCCTGGCAACTGTTTGAGGCTGAACCACAATGTTCGCAGCCTCGGCATCCTATTTGACCCTGAGCTGAGTTTTCAACCCCATATCCTCTGCATCACCAAGACTGCCTGCTGCCACCTCTGTAATAGCGCCTGTCTCCGCCCCTGCCTCAACCCATCTGCTGCTGAAACCTTCATCCATGCCTTTCTTACCTCCCGACTCGTCCAATCCAATGCTTTCCTGGCTGGCCTCCCATTTTCCATCCTCCATAAACCTCACCTCATCCAAAACTCTGCTCTCCGTATCCTAACTTGCACCGAGTCCTGTTCACCCATCACACCTGTGCTTGCTGACCTACATTGGCTCCCGGTCCAGCAACGCCTCAAATTTAAAATTCTCATCGTGTGTTCAAATCTCTCCATGGCCTCGCCCCTCCCTATCTCGGTAACCACCTCCTCAAGCCATCTAACCCTCCGAGAACTCTGCGTTCCTCCAATTCTGGCCTCCATCTACAGTACTGTGTTCAGTTTTGGGCACCGACCTCAGGAAAGATATATTGGCCTTCGAAGGGGTACAGCAAAGATTCACCAGAATGATGCCAGGGTTGAAACATAGAAGAGAGGAGCAGGAGTAGGCCATTCGGCCCCTTGAGCCTGTTCCGCCATTTAATAAGATCATGGCTGATCATCCAAATTCAGTACCCTGTCCCTGCTTTCTCCCCATATCCCTTGATCCCTTTAGCCTTAAGAAATATATCTAACTCCTTCTTGAATATATTTAATAAGTTGGCCTCAACTACCTTCTGTGGTAGAGAATTCCACAGGTACACCACTCTCTGGGTGAAGAAATTCCTCCTCATCTCAGTCCTAAATGGCTTACCCCTTATCTTTAGACTGTGACCCCTGGTTCTGGACTCCCCCGCCATCAGGAACATCGTTCCTGCATCTAGTCTGTCTAGTCCTGTTAGAATTTTATAAGTTTCAATGAGATCCCCTCTCATTCTTCTAAACTCTAGCGAATATAAGCCTAATCGACCCAATCTCTCTTCATACGTCATTCCTGCCATCCCAGGTATCAGCCTGGTGAATCTTCGCTGCACTCCCTCCATGGCAAGGAAATGTTGCATAAACGTGGCTTTTATTCCCTTAAGGTTGAGGGGTGATCTAACTGAGGTATTTGAAATGATTACGGGATTCGATAGGGTAGCTAGAGAAAAACTATTTCCTCTAGTGGGGGAATCTAGAACAAGAAAGGACATAATCTTAAAATTAGAGCTAGGCTATTTTGGAGTAAAATCAGGAAGCACTTTTTCACACAATGGGTAGTGGCAATCTGGTCCTCGCTCCCCCAAAAGGCTGTGGATACTGGATCAATTAAAACTTGCAAGACTGTGATCGATAGATATTTGTTAGGTAAGCTTTTGAAGCAGTTGAGGTGCAGATCAGCCATGATCTAATTGAATGGCTTGAAGGGGTGAATGGCCTACTCCTGTTCCTAATGCTCCTCATGATTTATTAACAGTATTATTTACTGAAGCTATGAGAATATGCAAAATATGAGGTCTACAGATATATTTGTTGTGGCTGTATGCCTTAATAATCTGATAAATACACAACAATGGACTTTGCTACAATGCTTTCTTTGGGGCAATAAATGTTATTTTGGCATGCGTGAACAATAAATTCATCCAGAAAACCCCTGAAGGCAGCCTTCAAATTATCAGGTGCATTATTCTGTTTTTTTTGCATATAGTAACAGAAATGAAAATCTAGTTTCACAAACACACATGGTTAGCTGCTAAGGGTATAACTGGGATAATTTCCCAACTAAATAAATAGTAATCAGATTTAAACAGGTGTGGTAGAGTCACTAAGTACATCATTGTGTTAGCAATTTTTAGTTAACAGAGACCAAAGTGCAGGTGAACACCTGTAAACCAGACGTCAGTGTCATAACACCTCAATGTTTCTTTTACACATTTAATCTAATTGAGAGTGGTTCCCATGAAACAATTATTAATTGTTGTAGACTGCAGATGTTTTCATTGCACAACAAAAGCATATATATACTTTCAGTGTAGTTAGGAAACCATTGTAGAAATAAAGGCAAAGTAATGAATCATTATTTAAATTAGATAAAGCAAAGTGCTTATCCACCAAATATTGTCAGTTGTGTACAGGGCACTTCAATTTGCAGCTTTTATCAGATGATGAGTAATTGCTTTTAAATTGATGTTTGATTATGTTTAATAGAATTTGATGAATACATGCTCTGATTAGCTGGTATTAGTGTACAAAGCCTTTTCAGCACCTGATACTGAGCACATACAACTCCTTGAAGTTCTTATTATTTTGACTATTGTGTGCTTTAACTGCAGGATTACCGGGGTAAATAGAAAGGTATTGATTGTAAGATTTGGGAAGAGTACTACAGCTTCTTTAAACAAGTGTTAACAATGTTCTGAAGTGGTTGTAAAGAGTACATTTAATAAAGGATGTTGATAACTTGCTTTACTCCACTTGCACACTTTTTAAAGCCTCACATGCACAAGGATGTATATGGGCACCATGATAGCTCTCTATTTTCCTCTCTCCTAATTTCTAGTTGTTGAGATTTCTGGCATAGAAATATTGGGGGAAAAATTGGGTTGCTTTGGGCGCTAACGGGGCGCAAAGCAACTAGCGCCCAGGCGCGGTGCCGCTCTCGCGAAATTCAGCGGGTGGTTAGCGGCAGCGCTAACTGGTAGCGCCCCGCTGCACTGCCGGCGATGGTGTAATCGCCGTGCGCAGCACCCCGGCCGCGATCTTCAGGTGCGCCCCCTGACTTACCGCCAGACGCCATGTCCAATGGGGTCAGGGGGGCCTACCTGTGGCCGGGGACGTGCAATTTAAAGGCGAGGTGTGGGGCGGCCATTTTTGTTGCTGGCCACCTGCCAGCACATGCCTACGTTCCCGTACCCGGCCTCCTGAACGCCTCCCCCCCCCTCTTGCTGGGAGTGCTGTCTGCGCTCCAAGAGCCCAGCACTTCTCTTGAGTGCCGGGCTCTTTTGCCGGCACTCCCGATCCCCGGGGGCCCAGCTGGGCCCCGGGTCACACTGCACAAGGCCTCTCCCCTTTAAGAAGGAGAAGAAGGCCTGCAATACCGCGGCGCGACGTGCCGCAGCGCCACTCGCAGCGCCCCAAGAGGGATACGGGGTGCTTCCAGTAGTGCCCCGCTTCCCTCTTGGGGCGCAATCACTCAATTTCCAGCGTGAGGTTACTAATTTTTCCGGGGCGCTAAAAGTAGGGGGGGGGGCTACTCAATTTGTAGCCCATTGATTCCCTGATCTGTATCAATTTTATCCTGTCCCCTGCTGCCCTATTTCTGAAGGAGCTTTCACTGGTCCCTGTACTCCCGTCATGGGCCTCCCCTCTTTTATCAGCCTCATATTTGTTTTGCTCCATTCCCAATTGGTGACTTAAAAACTTTGCAGTGCTTTTGGAGGCATTGTGTATGTGCTTTTCAGTTCTCTATGCATGTATGATTTTTCCTGGCGCTCAATGACATGATCAGCACTTCCAGTGATATGTTCCAAGGTGCAGGAGATGAGAAGACAGTCTGGCCACAGACCGAGAGAAAGAACAACATAAAGGTAGAGGATCAAAACAGTTGATAGAAATCAGCAAGATGAAATAAGGGAACAAATTCAAAAACTTAAGAACTATTGGGAGGAAAAATAATGAAAGGAGAGAAGAGAATTGGGAAATACAGAGAATAAGAGCCAAAAATTAGGAAGTAGGGAACAAAGTGTTGGGGGGAGGGGAACGATTAAGGAGAGTAAGAGTAGTGAGTAGTAGACTGGGAAGACAAATAGAAGGCTGACGTTTCATTGCCACTTCCACATTGATGCAAATTGTCATGTGTTCACTGACATGAAAGTACAACTGTGAAGTAAGGTCCCAATCTGATTCTGAAATACACTACAGCCAAGCAGTGAGAAACCCACTGGGGGGAATTTTCCCAGCCCTGGGGAGGCGGGGCTGCTGGGAAAATGGCAGAAACTGGGAGCGGGTACCGACCCCGCTCCCAACCCGCCTCCGTACCATCTTCCCGGGAGGCGGGTCCGAGGCGGGAAGGGGATTAACAAGATCAATCAAGGGAAAATAGCGTGGGTTGGTCAGACATCGCTGGGGGCGGGAATGAAACCCGAAAACCAGCAGTCCCGCCCCCAACGCGTCTTCATTGAGAAAATCCAGCCCCAGATGCCTATTTCTCACCACTTGAACACTTGAACACGGCAGCAGGTACAGTGTAGCTCCAGGCTATGACTGTGTCGACCAATATTTACTACAAGCCCACTGACTCCCACAGCTACCTGGACTACACTTCCTCCCACCCCGCTTCCTGTAAGGACTCTATTCCATTCTCCCAGTTTCTCCGCCTCCGCCGTATCTGCTCCGACGATGCCACCTTCCACACCAGTGCTTCAGACATGTCTTCCTTTTTCCGCAACCGAGGATTCCCCTCTACCGTGGTTGACACTGCCCTCGACCGTGTCAGTTCTATCTCCCGCACCTCTGCCCTCACCCCTGCCCCTCCCTCCCGGAACCACGATAGGGTTCCCCTTGTCCTCACCTTTCACCCCACCAGCCTCCACATTCAACGGATCATCCTCCGGCATTTCCGCTACCTCCAAAGTGATCCCACCACCAAACGTATCTTCCCCTCCCCTCCCCTTTCAGCATTCCGCAGGGACCGCTCTCTCCGAGACACCCTAGTCCACTCCTCTATCACCCCAAACAGCCCTTCCCCTTCGCCTGGCACCTTCCCGTGCAAGCGGAGGAGATGTAACACCTGCCCCTATACCTCCCCCCTCCCCACTGTCCAGGGCCCCAAACACCCCTTCCAGGTGAAACAGCGATTTACTTGTACTTCTCGCAATCTAGTATACTGTATTCGCTGCTCACGATGTGGTCTCCTCTACATTGGGGAGACCAAACGCAGATTGGGTGACCACTTTGCGGAACACCTCCGTTCAGTCCGTAAGGGTGACCCCGAGCTTCTGGTCTCCTGTCATTTCAATTCACCGCTCCATTCCCACTCGGACCTCACCGTCCTTGGCCTCTTGTACTGTTCCACGGAAGCTCAACGTAAGCTCGAGGAACAGCACCTCATCTTCCGATTAGGCACTTTGCAGCCTTCCGGACTCAATATCGAGTTCAACAATTTCAGATCATAACCTCGGCCCCTATTTCATTTTCACTTATATTTTTCCACTCCTTTCCTTTCCCCCCCCCCCTTTCCTTTTGTTTCTCTCTCACACCTGGCAGCTATCTTTTGCCCTGCCAGTACACTTTACACCTAATCACAGCCTATTACCATCTCGTCTAGCTTCTAATCTCTTTTACTTCTTTTGGTTCTTTTATTCTTTTGTCCGATCGCAGCCCTGCCTTCGACTAGTTCCTTTTCTCTCCAGTTTTGAAGAAGGGTCAAACCCGAAACGTCAACTCAAATTTCTCTCCACGGATGTTGCCTGACTTGCTGAGTTTTTCCAGCATTTTCTGTTGTTATTTCGGATTTCCAACATCTGCAGTATTTTGCTATCGTACTGTGTCATGAGTGTCTGTCAGTTTGCTTTTTTGAATATCTGTCTATTCTCCTTTGTCATTAGTTACATGTACATTCTTCCTCATTGATTAAGACTCCCGGGACCATTTAAGTCAAGACTGGAGTGGGGTGCCATTTCAGAATGGGAACAAGATTTTTTTTGATAATTTTGGTCCTAGAAATAGTAGATGCATTGCTGGTCATCTTCCAAAATTTTATGGACTCTGGCACAGTTCCTATGGATTGGAGGATAGCTAATGTAACCCCAGTATTTAAAAAAGGTGGTAGAGAGAAAACGGGGAATTATAAGCCTGACATCGGTAGTGGGGAAAATGCTAGAGTCCATTATAAAAGATGTAATAGCAGAGCACTTGGAAAACAGTGACAGAATCAGACAAAGTCAACATGGATTTACAAAAGGTAAATCATGCTTGACTAATCTACTGGAATTTTTTGAGGATGTAACTGGTAGAATAGATAAGGGAGAACCAGTGGATTTGGTGTATTTGGACTTTCAGAAGGCTTTCGATGAGGTCCCGCGTAAGAGATTGGCGTGCAAAGTTAAAGCACATGGGATTGGGGGTACGGTACTGACTTGGATAGAGAACTGGTTGGCAGACAGGTAGCAGAGTTGGCAGGCAGTGACTAGTGGGGTACCGCAGGGATCGGTGCTAGGACCCCAGCTATTCACAATATATATTAATGATCTAGACGAGGGAACTAGATGCAATATCTCCAAGTTTGCAGACGACACAAAGCTGGGTGGGCGTGTGTGCTGCGAGGAGGATGCCAAGAAACTCCAGTATGATTTGGACAGGTTGGGTGATTGGGCAGATGCATGGCAGATGCAATATAATGTGGATAAATGCGAGGTTATCCACTTTGGTGGCAAAAACAGGAAGGCAGATTATTATCTAAACAGCAATAGATTGGGAGAAGGGGAAGTGCAACAAGACCTGGGTGTCCTTGTGCACCAGTCGCTGAAGGTAAGCATGCAGGTGCAGCAGGCGGTTAAGAAGGCAAATGGTATGTTGGCCTTCATAGCGAGAGGATTCGAGTACAGGAGCAAGGATGTCTTGCTGCAGTTGTACAGGGCCTTGGTGAGACCACACCTTGAGTATTGTGTGCCGTTTTGGTCGCCTTATCTGAGGAAGGATGTTCTTGCCATGGAGGGAGTGCAGCGAAGATTCACCAGACTGATACCTGGGATGGCAGGAATGACATACGAGGAGAGATTATGTTGATTGGGCTTATATTCGCTGGAGTTTAGAAGAATGAGAGGGGATCTCATTGAAACTTACAAAATTCTAACAGGACTAGACAGACTAGATGCAAGAAGGATGTTCCCGATGGCAGGGAAGTCCAGAACCAGGGGTCACAGTCTAAGGATAAGGAGTAAGATATTTAGGACAGAGATGAGGAGGAATTTCTTCACCCAGAGAGTTATGAACCTGTGGAATTCTCTACCACAGAAGGCATGTTGAGGCCAATTCATTAAATATATTCAAGAAGGAGTTAGATATATTTCTTACGGCTAGAGGGAATCAAGGGATATGGGGAGAAAGCAGGGACAGGGTACTGAATTTGGATGATCAGCCATGATCTCATTAAATGGCGGAGCAGGCTCGAGGGGCCGAATGGCCTACTCCTGCTCCTATCTTCTATGTTTCTATAAGGGCCATGACAAAGATCAGAAACTGCTTGAGGGCCCAAACAACCTATAAACTATGTCACGAGAGATCTGTTAGTGTATATGTTTAGAGATACATTTATTTTCTTTCCAAATAGTGACCAGTAGCTTGCCTACATAGCTCGTCTGACCGTGAAAGCCAGACCCTGGTTTTAGTGGCCAATAATGAGATTATTTGGTGTGCTGAATTCAACTTGAGGGGAAGGAGAAGAACCCTTTGTTGTTTTGTTAATCTTTTAAAAGTGAAAATTTGAGCCAGTAAACAAAATCAATAAATTATCAGTTGTCGTATATGAGCAAAAAATATTTATGGCTACTAATTATGGCTGCAGATCAAGAATATTTGTGTCATGGTTAGAAAAACTCTACTAATGGGCAGAAGTACAAAAATATTACTAAAATTGGGCCTGTGTGATGATGGTCCAGATAAAAATCTCAGACACTTACTGAATTAAATCATTCATGTCATCATACCTGCAAAAAATTAAATCCATGCATGCCAAAAAGCAACTTGGCACATCTAGTAGATAAGGTAATGTTTTTTCTATTTATTTTCTTAAAGGATGTGCGTATATATATATTTTTGTTTATATATTATAAATGATGTTTCATTCTTAAGTTGTTCATTTTTTGGCATCTTAGTGTGATTGGATATTTGTTGTTTTTAAGTAATTGAGTGATTGGTTCATTAACCTCGCTAGGTCAGGTTCAGCGACAGAGACAGTAGTAATTTAAAATAAAAGCAAAATATTGCAGATGCTGGAAAACTGAAATAAAAACACAAAATGCTGGAAAACACTCATCAGGTCAGGCAGTATCTGGAGAGTGAAATGTTTCATGTTGATGACCTTGCATCAGAACTGGGAGATGTTTTTAAGCAAGTACAGAGCCAGGGAAAAGTGAGGGGGGGAGCAGTTGTGAACAAAGGGAAGGTCTGTGATAAGGTGGAAGGCAGGAGAGATTAAATGACAGAAGGGTTGATGGTGGAAGGCAAAAGGAGGTGGCAATGGCACAAGTAAAGAAACAAAAGATGGGTCTAGAGGTGTAAATGGTTACAGCAGAATAGCAGAGAATCTGGCAAGGAGGAGAAGGCTCTCGTGGTTCAAGAATGTAGCGAAGAAAGGCGGGCCAACCCACCGGTTGTGTATCGATAGGGGATCTCCACGCCAAGCACCAGCCCACACCACCTCCACTCCCAGTGGCTCTGGTGCAACCATCCTCCATTTAGCACCTGCTGTCTGAGAAAATGGGAGCAGTGGTTAAGATCTGAAGTTGTTAAACTCATTGTTAAGGCCTGAAGGCTGTAAAGTGCCTAATAAAAAGATGAAGTAAATCAAAGTGGTGCTATGGGTTAGGGATCAAAAGAAAAATAACAAATGCTAGAATTGTGTAAAAGGTCAGTCAACATATGAAAGAGTAAGATAGCAAAATACTGCGGATGCTGGAAATCCGAAATAACAGAAAATGCTGGAAAAACTCAGCAGGCCAGGCAACATCCGTGGAGAGAGAAATAGAGTCAACGTTTCAGTCCTGACGAAGGGTTTCGACCTGAAACGTTGACTCTATTTCTCTCCACGGATGTTGCCTGGCCTGCTGAGTTTTTCCAGCATTTTCTGTTATATATGAAAGAGTAAGCTAGGTTCACATTTCAGGTGCGATCTTTCGTCAGAAGTGGCGTGCAGTTATGATTCTTTGTTCCTCTTGAGTCCCATAAAATGAAACTGGGGATCTTCCAGTTAGTGCAGTGAGTTTACCTGTGTGTAGCTGAGCCATACAAACCAGGAATGTCCCAGGTTCTACTGCTACCCCATTCAAAGATTAAATGTAGTCTGTCGCAGTGCAACAGGAGACAGTAGTCCATGGCTTTCAGTGTATTATTTTGTTGACCAATGTTCCCTCTAAGCTGCGCGGCCTCGCAATGCTCTGAACTCCCGCGCAGCTGGCTCACCGGATTTTAAATGGGAAAACCCTTTAAGAAAAGCCAACAAAATATACATAAGAATTAGGAGCAGTAGAAGGCCATACGGCCCTTCGAGCCTGCTCCACCATTCAATAAGATCATGGCTGATCTTCGTCCTCAACTCCACTTTCCTGCCCGATCTCCATATCCCTTGATTCCTCTAGAGTCCAAAACACTATCTATCTCAGCCTTGAATATACTCAATGATTCAGCATTCACAGCCCTTTGGGGCAGAGAATTCCAAAGATTCACAACCCTCTGAGCAAAGAAATTCCTCCTCATCTCAGTCTTAAATGGCCTACCCCTTATCCTGAGACTATTCCCCCTAGTTCTAGACACTCCAGCCAGGAGAAACCACCTCTCCGCTCTATACCCTGTACCCTCAGAATCTTATATGTTTCAATGAGACCACCTCTAATTATTCTAAACCCCAGAGAGTATGGCCTAGAAATTGAGTTTGCCTCCGCCAGGGCTGTAGCGCCCGAAATTTAGCGCCAGCGTTAATTGCCGCTGCGCCTGCCAAAAATTCAGCTGCGCCGCGCCCAGACGGCTGCGGGCGCTAATGGAGGGTGTCAGCGCCTCGCAATGGGCACTGAATGCAGGTTTGCGGCGCTAATCCCCCGCTGTGGCACCCGATGCGGTGCGGCAGGCTGGGGTACTGCAGGCCTCCTCCTTCTGTTAAGGAGGAGCTGCCTGCAGCCGACCGCTGGCCGGTGGAATCGCACGAAAAATGAGCCCGGCACCTCGGAGAAGTGCCGGGCTCGAGGCCCACACACATCTGTGCCGCGGGGGGGGTGGTGGAGGAGTCCGGGGAGGGAGGTGCGGGCAGGCGGCCGCCGGGAAAGCGGCCGGCCGCCGCGCCACCTTAATGCGCCGGCGCTAAGTCCAGCAAGAAACTTTTGAAAAATCGTTGGTTGCGGCTGCCACGGGCGAGGCGGCCGCAACTGAATTTCGGCGTCCGGCCACATTACCACGGCAACCGGGGCGCTGCGCACACCGATGACGTCATCGGTGCCGGCGCAGCGCTACCGGCTAACGCCGATGGTAGGGCCCAAATCAATTTCCGAAGCGGCTATAATTCCGGCGCAAGGCCCTCTAGCGCCTCTAATTGGGCGCTAACCCCACTCAATTTCTAGGCCTATAGGCCCAATCTACTCAACCTTTCCTCATAGGACAACCCTCTCATCCAGGAATTCTGAGGGGGATTGATAGGGTGGATGCTGAGCGGATGTTTCCCCTAGTGGGGGTATCTAGAACTAGCGGGCATAGTTTCAGAATAAGGGGCCGCCCATTTAAGACGGCGATGAGGAGGAATTTCTTCTCTGAGGGTCGTGAATCTTTGGAATTCTCTACCCCAGAGAGCTGTGGAGGCGGAGTCATTGAATATATTCAAGGTGGAGATTGACAGACATTTGAACTACAAGGGAGTCAAGGACTATGGAAAGAGAGCGGGAAAGATTGGATCAGCCATGATCTTATTGAATGGCGGAGCAGGCTCGAGGGGCCGATTGGCCTACTCCTGCTCCTGTTTCTTATGTAATTGGTTTTGTTTAAATTTAAGACTCTAGTTTCGGACTTAAGTATCTCGCTGTCAAACGCAAGGTGAAATTCTATCATATACATGTATGGCACTAATGGACATGAAAAGTGAAATCCCATTGCAGAGCTCCTTCATTCAACTAGCAGGTTAAGGTAATACTCCCTTTTCCTGACACTGCTCAGAGTTTTCAAATATTATACCCTAGTGCATTTCCTTTATGTAGTTGCTAGCAGAGCCCTACATTATTCTATCTAACAAATCACAAAAGTTACTAGTTTCTTATGGACCAAAGGCCCAGGGCAAAATGCGACCAGGCACCGGACAACCAAATTGAGGTTTAAGTGCATTGTACATTGCTCCCATCTTCGAGGGCACACGCTCAGGGGGCAAGTTGAGAGTCATTCCATCTGTTCTACAGCTGCTTCCTAGGCCTCTGTCAATTCATTTCCAGTCAAAAGCATATTCATGGTTGCCGCATTGAGTAATCCTCACACATCATCTAAATATTATCACTAGATTTAACTGCAGCACACACCTTTGTCAGAACAATTCTGACAACGGGTGTTACATAAGAAATAAGAGCAGGAGTAGGCCATACGGCCTCTTGAGCCTGCTCCGCCATTCGATAAGATCATGGCTGATCTTTGACCTCAACTCCACTTTCCCGCCCGATCTCCATATCCCTTGATTCCCCTAGAGTCCAAAAATCTATCGATCTCAGCCCTGAATATACTCAACGACTCAACATTCACAGCCCTCTGGGGCAGAGAATTCCAAAGATTCACAACCCTCTGAGTGAAGAAATTCCTCCTCACCTCAAGTCCTAAATGACCGACCCCTTATACCTGAGACTATGCCCCCTAGTTCTAGACTCTCCAGCCAGGCGATCAGCCTCTCAGCATCGAGCTTGTCAAACCCGCTCAGGATCTTTGGGGCGTCCCGAGGTTGGGAAAAGGCGCTATATAAATGCAAGGTGTTTTTTCAACATGCATTTCAACCCGTTAATTTCCAATTTAACCTGCTTTGCTATTGGGCACTTTTGTGGCCCGTGACCCACAAATTTGAAAGTTCTTTCAAACACTTGAGCTATCTTCCCACTCCATACAGGTCTGTGCCAACTGATATGCAAAAATCAGGTATGGAAATCTGGCTATTTACAAACACACTGTACAGGATGCTATTTTACAGACAAATATTTGGGCAGTGTAGCTGAGCACTTCAAATAAATGGTTGAAGTGACGGTGTTGGGTCCTTATAGGATATTGGAAGAGAACACATGCAGCACTGCCTACCTGTGTTATAAAGACATTTTCATGTGTGTGCTTAGGTTGTGGGGTAACCATGCTCTATCAGCCTAGGCTATACTCTTACAGTCGTATTCAAAGAATGAGGAAAACCTGCAAAGGTTTTCTATCTTTCTTTATCATTGAGCTGAATGTAAACTTATTTTCAAATTATTCCAAAATGTTTTTGTTGCTGAATTTTGAATTATGAATTCAGTCAATATTTGAAAATACAGCATTCTGATTAACCATTGTGCATTCAAAGTTTGTTTGAGCCCATTAAGGAGATATTTACAAGAGACACCAACATGTGACTGGGTATAAGCCAGTTGCCATCTTCAGCATATCAGCAACAATTGAAAATTCTCAGCTGGGAATGTTATTCCTAGATTGTCCTATTTGTTTTGGATGTTGTTAAGTCACTTGCCAAAAGGTGGTGCTTTTTTAAACTTCTGGATAATGATTTCCTATGAGGGCTATATTGAAATCATAAAGTAGGTGAGTCATATGAATGATTTAGAAAGAGTATTGTAACTGTAAAAATTATTCTAAATTTTTGCTATAGTTTTTTTTATTCCTTGCAGGTCGGATCCTGAACCGTTTCGCAAAAGACATTGGCCACCTGGATGACTTGCTGCCTTATACTTCCATGGACTTTTTACAGGTAATTCAGTCATCAGAGCTCATGAATTGTACATTGTGTGATCATTTTATGGACCACTGAGCAGTCTTTGCTGCTGAAGTACTGTGATCACAAAACAATTACTTTCCAAGCAATAACTCTTCTAACAAAGTTAAACGTTGGTTTAATAAAAGTGTCTGCACATCAGAGGAGGGTGTGGTTGTAATTTTATGATGCACCAAAGCAACAGTGAAAATTTAATGCCAAGAATAATTGCTGTATAGGAGTGGCCTCAGACCTCTTGCTATCATGCTATGTCCACAGTATCTGCATACTTTGTAGCTTGTTGTTCATTTGCCTTCCAGTAATTTGGAGCACATCCAGGTAGTGTTTTGAAATGTGGCAACAATCAGCTGTCACGAAGGACTATGAAGACGAGCCAAATCATGAGTGTATGACCACAAAGGACCAAAAGTTTACTGATTGTAGGAAGTATGGTGTGGTTGCTTCAGATGGGAAAAAAGGATGGTGCTTGATTAAATAAGCAGTCTAATGTTAATGTAAAAAATGTAAAGGTGAGGTTTATTTGAAAGCAAGTCAAACCTTAATACTTGATAAAGCAGTAAGTTTCTTTATCCAGGACATGACTGTTCCTTTACTACAGGCTATATTTTTTTGTTAAGCAATTACTCTGTGTACAAGAATGCTTAGGTAATCATTTCCAAACCTCCAGTAATGCTGGTGGTAATTTCCCAACACAATCTCTATTCATGACAAGGCATTAGGCAGTCAACTTGCTAAAAATACAGATCTGACAAAGTGTTAAACTACAGATCTGACAAAGGGCAGCACGGTGGCATAGTGGTTAGCACTGTTGCCTCACAGCGCCAGAGACCCGGGTTCGAATCTGGCCTCGGGCGACTGTCTGTGTGGAGTTTGCACATTCTCCCCGTGTTTGCGTGGGTTTTCTCCGGGTGCTCCGGTTTCCTCCCACAGTCCAAAGATGTGCGGGTTAGGTTGATTGGCTATGATAAATTGACCCTTAGTGTTAGGGGGATTAAATAGGTGGGGTTACAGGGATAGGGTGGGATATGTGTTGGGGTTACGGGGATCGGGTGGGATATGTGTCGGTGCAGGCTCGATGGGCCGAAATGGCCTCTATCTGCACTGTGGGGTTTCTGTGATTCTGTGAAAATAGTAAAACACTGCAGATGAAGTACTATTTATTGCTATTATATTTTGTGTCTGTTAGTTGATTGCAAGCCAGCTCTTCAGCATCATAATTCATGATGAACTGACCTGGTTTACTCTCCCAGGAGGATTTCACCCATCTGAACACAGCCCATAGTAGGAACACTAGAACACAATAGGTGCTGCACTGGTATCCTTATACTGCATGTAGTGTAACCCTCAGTAGAAATGAGACAAGATGATGCAGCAAATAGATAGCAGAAGGCAATCACTGCTCCAACAGATTAATTAAAATTGAGAAAATCAAATTTTTGGGGTATCCATTTTAGAAATATACAGGTTCTCGTCAAGTTATAGTTTATAATATAACTCATGGTATGTATGATAATGAATGTGGTAAAATATTTTTTTCAGTTGTATAACTCCATATTACTCACCGTGTAAAATGTTTTATTTTACAAAGTCATAAGACCCCCAAATCACTATGCCTGAACTGCAGTGGAGCCCTTTGATTATCCAGTCAGATTTGCTAGCCAAACTTGTTGTATACTGGCCTTTTGAAAGCATTTTATTATGCCAGGTTATTCCAGTGTTCCCACTTTCTCCCCAAGGGCACTGAATGGTTGGTTAGAATGGTTACAGCACAGAAGGAGGCCATTCGACCCGTCGAGCCCGTGCCAGCTCGTGCAAGAGCACTTCAGCTAGTCTCACACCCCCGCCCTTTCCCCGTAGCCCTGCAATTTTTTTTCCTTCAGGTACTTATCCAATTCCCTTTTGAAAGCCACCATTGAGTCTGTCTCCACCTCCCTCTCAGGCTGTGCATTCCGGATCCTAATCACTCACTGGGTAAAAAAAGTTTTTCCTCATGTCACCTTTGGTTCTTCTGCCAATTACCTTAAATCTGTGTCCTCTGGTTCTCGACCCTTCTGCCAATGGGAGCAGTTTCTCTCTATCTACTCTGTCTAGACCCTTCATGATTTTGAACACCCTCTATCAAATCTGCTTTCAACCTTCTCTGCTCTAAGGAGAACAACCCCAGCTTCTCCAGTCTATCCACGTAACTGAAGTCCCTCACTCCTGGAATCATTCTTGTAAAACTTTACTGCACCCTCTCTAAGGCCTTCACATCCTTCCTAAAGTATGGTGCCCAGAATTGGACACAATACTCCAATTGAGGTCGGACCAGTGTTTTATAAAGTTTCATCATAACTTCCTTGCTTTTGTACTCTGTGGGCAGGATTTTCATTGGGCCGTGGAGGCGGGATTGGAGGTGTGTGGCGGGTTAAAATCTCCAACTCGGGGGGCACAAACCCATCCCGCCCCCAACCCGCCTCCATGCCAGTTTCAAAGGAGACAGATACCCGACCTGTGCTGGGACCCGCCTCCCCAAGGCAGGAAGGGGATTAGTGCCAATTAACTGCCTGTTAACAGGTAGTTAACAGGCAGTTTTTAGTCTAATCCCTATTTTTATTGCTGAAGTGTGGGATTCCCGACGGCTCCAAACCACGCCAAGTTAGCGAGGTGGACAGTTGGGCTTGGAGGGTTCGAGATGTCCGGTGTTCAGGTGAGTGATGGGTGCATGAGTGAAGAGGTAAGTGTGTTTGGAGTGTGTAAAGTGTTTAAAGAAGTTTTACTTACATTTACTTACCTTTACAGCCTTCCTTCCCTCAGGTCTTGGGAGTCCCTCATCTCACCGGCACGAAAGCAGAATGGCCGCAAGCTGTCAAAAGTTGCAACATTCAGCTTTCTGTTCTGGAGAGATCTCTAAATTGGCCTGAGAGGAAGGAATTAACTTGGAGTACAGATTGTCAGTGTTTGACAGCTTCAAACAGCTGTCAAATGTTGATATTTCATCTGTCAAAAGCTCTTGACAGATGAAATGTCAATCTGTGACGTCACCTGTTGCCGGGTGGCCCTTAATTGGCCTGCTGAGCCCGCTGGGCGGGCTCAACAAGGTCAATCAAGTCAAAATCGCGTGGGTTGGCTGCAACTCGATGGAGGCGGGACTACAACCCCAGAAGTTGTAGTCCCGCCTCCTACACGCCTGCTCAATGAAAATCCAGCCCTGTGTCTCTATTTATGAACCCCAGGATCCCTTATGCTTTTTTAACCGCTTTCTCAACCTGCCCTGCCACCTTCAACGATTTGTGCCCATATACCCCCCAGTCTCTCTGTTCATGCACCCCCTGTACAATTGTACCCTTTAGTTTATATTGCCCCTCCTCGTTCTTCCTACCAAAATGTATCACTTCGCACTTTTCTGTGTTAAATTTCATCTGTCATGTGTCCGTCCATTCCACCGGCCTGTCTATCTCCTCTTGAAGTCTATCACTATCCTCTTCACTGTTCCAAGTTTTGTGTCATCTGCAAATTTTGAAATTGTGCCCTGCACACCCAAGTCCAAGTCATTAATATATATCAAGAAAAGCAGTGGTCCTAGTACTGACCCCTGGGGAACACCACTGTATACCTTCCTCCAGTCTGAAAATCAACCGTTCACCACTACTCTCTGTTTCCTGTCACTTAGCCAATTTCATATCCATTCTGCTACTCTCCCTTTTATTCCATGGGCTTCAACTTTGCTGGCAAGCCTATTATGTGGCATTTTATCAAACGCCTTTTAGAAGTCCATATACACCACGTCAACCGCATTGCCCTCATCAACCCTCTGTGTTAAAC
Organism: Somniosus microcephalus; assembly: GCF_052327205.1. Taxonomy (NCBI): domain Eukaryota; kingdom Metazoa; phylum Chordata; class Chondrichthyes; order Squaliformes; family Somniosidae; genus Somniosus; species Somniosus microcephalus. The sequence goes on along the minus strand of NC_140996.1, from coordinate 62,786,506 downwards.
ATCATCAAAAAACTCAATTAAGTTAGTTAAACACGATTTGCCTTTTAACAGATCCATGCTGGCTTTCCTTAATTAATCCACACTTGTCCAAGTGACTGTTAATTTTGTCCTGGATTATCGTATCCAAAAGCTTCTCCACTACCGAGGTTAAACTGACTGGCCTGTAGTTGCTGGGTTTATCCTTACACCCTTTATTGAACAAGGGAACAAGGGTGTAACGTTTGAAATTCTCCAGTCCTCTGGCACCGCCCCCCCCCCCCCCCCCCCCATATCTAAGGCGGATTGGAAGATTATGGCCAGTAGCTCTGCAATTTCTAACCTTACCTCCCTCAGCATCCTAGGATGCATCCCATCCGGTCCTCCTGACCTATTTACTTTAAATATAACCAGCCTTTCTAGTACCTCCTCTTTACCAATTTTTATCCCATCCAGTATCTCAACTACCTCTACTTTCACTATGACTTTGGCAGCAGCATCTTCCTTGGTGAAGACAGATGCAAAGTACTCATTTAGCAACTCAGCCATGCCCTCCGCCTCCATGCGTAGGTCTCCTTTTTGGTCCCTATTCGGCACAACCCCTTCTCTTACTGCCCATTTACTATTTATATGCCTATAGAAGACTTTTGGATTCCCTTTTATGTTAGCTGCCAATCTATTCTCATACTCTCTCTTTGCCCCTCTTATTTCCTTTTTCACTTACCCTCTGAACTTTTTATATTCAGCCTGGTTCTCACTTGTATTCTCAACCTGACATTTGTTATACGCCCCCTTTTTCTGCTTCATCTTACTCTCTATCTCTTTCATCATTCAGGGTGCTCTGGCTTTGGTTACCCTAACTTTCCCCCTCATGGGAATGTACCTCGACTGTACCCGCACCATCTCCTCTTTAAAGGCAGCCCATTGTTCGATTACAGTTTTGCCTGCCAATCTTTGATTCCAATTTACCCGGGCCAGATCCATTCTCAACCCACTGAAATTTGCCTTCCTCCAATTAAGTATTTTCACTCTAGATTGCTCCCTGTCCTTTTCCATAGCTAATCTGAACCTTATGATACCATGATCACTATTATCACTGACTCCTACTGGAGTACAGCATCATGGGCATCAGTCACCCTCCAGTACCTTGTCCACGTGGCCCTTCATGTGCAAGTCTGGACAGTGAGCTATTCAACTGTGACTTTTAAAAGGCCAACTTCAAAGGAATGACTGATGGAGTAAAGTAAATGAGCTAGTGGTGTTTTGCTGAACAGTGCCTCAGTTGAGAAAGAGTTGAAGACAAGACTATTACACTGAATAACCATGAACCATAGAAAATTTGAGTGTAAACTAAAGAGGTGATCCCCAAAATGAATGAAAATTAAAATGGGAAAAAAAGAGGAAAACTAGGTATACAAAGCTGACTGGTCAATGGTGGAGGAACAGGTGAAATAATTACCCTCCAAGTAATAAATGACCTCCCTATTCTTCCTACCAAAATGTAATACCTCACATTTATCTGTGTTGAACTTCATTTGCCAATTATATGTCCATTCTGCAAGTTTATTAATGTCCTCCTGTAATTTGTTGCAGTCCTCCTCAGTATTGACTATCCCCCCCCCCCCCAAATTTGGTGTCATCCGCAATTTTAGAAATTGTGTTTTTGATTCCTAAGTCTAAATCCTTAATGTAAATTGTGAACCGCAGTGGTCCCAGCACTGATCCTTGTGGAACACCACTACCCACCGTCTGCCACTGTGAATAGCTACCCTTTACGCCTACTCTCTGCTTTCTGTCCTGAAGCCAGCCAGCAATCCATTCTGCTACACATTCTCTGACCTTGTTCATCAGTCTATTATGGGGTACCTTATCGAAGGCCTTTTTAAAGTCCAGATAAATTACATCTACTGCATTACCATTGTCTACTCTCTCTGTTACCTCTTCAAAAAATTCAATAATTCATTAAGGTTGGTGAAGCAAGACGCTCCCTTTTGAAATCCAGGACGTCCCATAGCACTTTACAACCAATGAAGTACTTTTGAAGTGTAGTCACTGTTATAATCTGGAAAGGTTCCATGGGACAGGAGGCAAGTAAATCTGTTTTTAAAACAAAAAACTATGAATCCAGGTAATTACAGGCCCATTAACCAAAAACAGGGAAAGTAATGGAAATTATTCTAAGGGTTAGGCTGGAGGAGTAGCTGTGTCACAATAACAAAGAAACAGGCAGAAATAATTTAGAAAAAGAAGATTCTGCATGAAAATCCTCTGGCATCTTTGAGAATGATAAGGTTAAATCTGATACTGTTGGATTTTCAGAAAGCTCTTCAAAACTTGCACATGGAAAACTTCTAATTAAAGTAAAAGCCTTTGGAACCTTGGAAAGAACATGGGAAATAGTTGTCACCTATATCAGTAATATTTGAAGAATCACATCTGCATTCACTTGCTGTCTGCACCATTTGACTTCCTGTTGTACATTTTGTTTCAACTTTTTCCTATTTGTGGTCCGGCAGGGTGCACAATCGCTGGTCGCTTTGAAACCGATTTCTTTATTCAATTATTTCTCAACAGACTTCTGAGCTGCCATCTGGATTTTCTTTTTCTCTAGCAAGAAAGTTGCTTTTAAATTTCAAGTTTTAATCTGAAGATTTTTGTTTCTCACATTGAATATTAATCATTTAAGTTTTTTCCTGTAAGTTTTTTTTTCTACTTTTAGTCCTCATAGGCCAGCGACTCTGCCACTCCCCCACTTCCCTCTCCTTCACCACATTCCTTTCCCCTCATCAGCCCTCTTTCCTACCCCCTCCCTCTCCCCATTTCCTCTCCTTCCTCCCTTGCTGTTCTAGTTCTCACCTCCTTCTCCCTGCTCCATCGCTCCCTATTCTTCTCCTCCCCTCTGTCCTCCTTTCTCCTCCCCTTCCACCCTATCCTACATGGCCTTTCCCATAATGGTGTCACTGCTTCCATCACTGAGGCCTGCTCAACCTTCCCCTCACCCTGAACTCTAACACTTCTCAACCTTCTCCTTTTCCCCTTCGAGGCTTCTAAACTTCCTCCACGTTTCACTTCCTTCCCCAGCCTCTAACTCTGTTGTACCTTCCTGCTCTGGCCTCTTCTGCCCTCTAGTACCGCAGTCCTCGCTCTGTCCTGGTCTAAGTATCCCCCCAGCCCAACCCTGCTCATTTGAAGTGTGCATTTAGTCTCTTCTCTGTGTGTAACACTACAGATTAATTAGTGCTATTTCTGCGTGCACTTCCTTGTCACGTTTTTCAACTAATAATTCCAGTGTCCAGGCGGGAGGGTGTAATTACAGCATGACAAGTTTACATTGCGCAGTTTCCATTGTAGAAGTGGACATAGGAATTGGCAACCTGTGAGGATGATTTCAGGAGGACTTAAGACAGGTTAGCAGAAGGGGTAACTAGGCACCAGATCATGTCAGTTCTGATGATGGATTATTGACATTTTGAGTGTGCAACCCATGTTTTCTATATACAGGGACTGATTAACCTGCTGTGTATTATAGCATTTGTTGTTTTTATTTACAGTTATTTAAATTTTGGAGTGATAAGTGGAAAAGGCCATAAAATAAAAATGGGACGGTGGGTTTTATACATAGGAGCATTTAATTTAAAAGCAAGGAAGTGATGTTGAATTTATACAAGACATGGAGTCAGACACAGTTGGAGTATTGCATGTAGTTCTGGGCATCCCATTATAGGAAGGTTTTTTATATTGAAAAGGTGCAGCAAAGATTCACTAAAATATAGTAAACAGTGAGGAGGATAGTAGCAGACTTCAGGAGGGCATAGACAGACTGGTAAAATGGGGCAGATAAAATTTAATGCAGGGAAGTATGAAGTGATGCATTTTGAAAGGAAGAATATAGAGTCATATGGCCGCGATTTTATGCTTCGAGGCGGCTTGGGAGCAGGTCAGCTGCCTTCCGGGTTCCAGTCCTGCCCCCAACTACATCCGGCCCACAGATGTCATTTTACGTCAATTGGTCTTGTTAAGCTCACCCTGCGGGCTTGCCGGCCAATTAAGAGGAAGCCAGTGTCAGGTGACGTCATTTGATGACGCGTCATCTGCCGGTTTCCTTAAAGGGACCACACACTTTTTTTAACAGTTGATTTTTCAGTGTTTGACAGCATTGAGGTGCTGCTAACACTGACAATCACTGTACAAAGGTGAGCTCTTGCACCCAGGCTTTCCAGTGACTCCCTCCTTAGGCTCGAACAGATGGCAGCTGCAGGTGAGGTTAGAGAAGCGATCTGTCACTGGTGAGAGAGCTTCTCCCAATGAGGTGGGACTACACATAGGGGTCGATTTTCCTGGAGCCGTCAGGCAGGGTTTCAGGCGTGTGGGGGGGAAAATCCCGAAATCGGGGGTCCCGCCCAAAACCCGCCTCCACGTAAGTTTCAGGGGAGGCGGGAAGGGATTAGTGCCAATTAACTGCCTGTTAACAGGTAGTTAACAGGCAGTTTTTAGCCTAATCCCTATTTTGAGGGGTGTCATGTGGGATTCCCGACGGCTCCAAACCACGCCAGGTTGGAGCAGGCGGGCCGTCGGGTTGAAGGACTTGGAGGGGTCGCGATGTCGATGTTCAGGTGAGTGATGGGTGCATCAGTGCAAAGGTAAGTGTGTTTGGTGTGTCTAACGTGTGTAAAGAAGTTTAAATTACCTGTACTTACCTTAACAGCCTTTCTTCCTCTAGGTTTCGGGAGTCCATCACTCAGCTGGCACTGAAAGCAAAATGGCTGCGAGCTGTCAGCGTTCATTGCCGGTGAGACTTCTAACTGAGCCTGTGTAGAAGGACTCAGGTTAGAAGTCAGACTGTCAGTGTTTGACAGCTTCAAACAGCTGTGAAACACTGATATTTCATCTGCCAAGACCTCTTGACAGATGAAATTTCAGTCTGTGACGTCACCTGTTGCCGGGTGGCCCTTAATTGGCCTGCTGAGCCCGCTGGGCGGTCTTAACAAGGTCAATCAAGGGAAAATCGCGTGGATTGGCTGAACGTCGATGTAGGCGGGACCAAAACCTGAAAGTTGTAGTCCCGCCTCCTTCCCGACAGCTTTATGAAAATCTACCCCCTACAGTTCAAAACTTGTTACCTACAGAAAAGTCTAAATGCATTAAAAATGAATTTTCCAACATTTCCTTACCTCTGAAACTCACCAGTGCACCATTGGATCCCTCACACCACTTCTGCAGCTGTCATCAATGCATAAACATTACAGCAGACTCACAACACGCCACACTTACCCGGCGTGGTGACCGGACGTCGGGAAGCCCGCAGTAATAAGTGTCAAAATTGGAAAAAGCCTGTTAACGACCCATTAACAAGCAGTTAACTGGCTATAATGCTCTTCCCGCTGTTGGGTGTCGGGTCCATGCTCAAATCGGGGACCCGACACTTGGGAAGATTGATTGGAGGCGGGTTGACAGCGGGTTCCTGATCCGCTGTCAGACTTTGCAATTTTGCCAGATGTCCCGCCTCCAAACCCGCCCCCTGAGCGCCGGCAAAATTACAGCCATAGAGTCATAATGGCACAGAAAGAGTCCATTTGGCCCATCGAGTCCGTGCCGGCTCTCTGCAGAGCAATCCAGTCAGTCCCATGCCCCTGCTCTATCCCCGTAGCCCTGCAAGTTTATTTCCCTCAAGTGCCCATCCAGTCTCCCCTTGAAAACATTGAGTGTCTCCGCTTCCACCACTTCTGTCAGCAGTGAGTTCCAGGTCCTCACCATCGCTGCGTAAAAAAGTTTTTCCTCACATCTCCCCTGTATCTCTTGCCCAAAACCTTACGGGGGAGAAATTGAGTTGCGCCCCTTTGGGGCGCTAACTTCGCCAGGCTTTTAGCGCCCCAGAAAAATTAGCGCCCCTGCGGCCAAAATTGAGTGGTAGCACGCCAAGAGGGAAGCGGGGCGCTAACGGAAGCGCCCCGCCTCCCTCTTGGGGTGCTGCGAGGGAATATCGCAGGCCTTCTTAAAGGGGAGGGGCCTTGCGCAGTGCAACCCAGGGCCCAGCTGGGCCACCGGGGATCGGAGTGTTGGCAAAAGAGCCCGGCACTCAAGAGAAGTGCCGGGCTCATGGAGCGCAGCCGGCACTCCGCGGGGGGGGAGTCAGGAGGCCGGGGACGGCAGAGGAGGCAGGTGCTGGCAAGTAGCCAGCAACAAAAATGGCCGCCCGGCACCTCGCCGGTTCCAACCCGCTGTCAAAAATAACAACTTTCCCACCCGACCTGCCACCGATTTCGCCCACTACCACCCTGGAAAATTCAGCCTGTTATCTCTGCTTCTCTCTCCACAGATGCTGCCTGATTTGCTGAGCATTTCCAGCATTTTATCATTAAACTGATTGGGAGGAGGTTGACCGGGCAGGCCGTGTGTGGCCATGTGAGAGTTATCTTGCTTTTCTAGCTGTCCCTCCACATTAACAGGTAGATGCCACTGTCATGGCTGCACTGGAGCAGCTTGGCTCGGGGAGCCTGCGTGTGAGAATGTCTGGGTCTAATTACACATTGCTGAGACTTTGAATTACTCTCCAGCAGGCAGGATCAAATTGCACATTCCAGACAAACTGTTGATTGGTCCCCTTGGAGAACAAGACACAATCAGAAATCTGGTCCAACCCACTAGTGGTGTAAATAAACATAGCCATAAAGAGAGGCATAGAGTACAAAAACAAGGAAGTTATGTTAATCTTTATAACTCATTGGTTAGGCCTCAGCTGGAGTATTGTGTTCAATTCTGGGCACCATACTTTAGGAAGGATGTCAAGGCCTTGGAGAGGGTGCAGAGGAGATTTACTAGAATGGTACCAGGGATTGAGGGACTTCAGTTATGTAGAGAGAGTAGAATACCTTGATTTGTCCTCATTAGAGCAGAGGGTTAAGGGGAGATTTAATAGAGGTGTTGAAAATTTAGAGGGGTTTTGATCGAGTACATGGGGAGAAACTGTTTCCACTAGCAGGTGGGTTGGTAACCAGAGGGCACAGATTCAAGGTAATTGGCAAAAGAACCAGAGGGGAGATGAGGAGAACTTTTTTTTACGCAGTAATTTGTTGTGATCTGGAATGCGCTGCCTGAAAGGGCGGTGGAAGCAGATTCAACAGTAACTTTCAAAAGGGAATTGGATAAATACTTAAAAGGAAAAATTTACAGGGGAGTGGGACTAATTGGTAATTCTACCAAAGGTCGGGCACAGGTGCGATGGGCCAAATGGCCTCCTGTGCTGTATGATTCTAGAAAGTGATGCCAGGAATTAGAGATTATACTTATTAAGACAGCCTCTGAAAATTGGCGGTGGGAATTTTTACTGGAACAGAGAAGGTTAAAGCGGGGATCTAATCGAGGTTTTCAAAATTCAAGAAGTTTTTGAGAGGGTAAACAGTGAGAGGTTGTTCCGATTCGTTGGCAAATCAGTAAACAGGGAGCATAAATTGAAAATTATCACTAGAAGATTGAAATGGGAAATAAGTCCTATCTAATTGAAATGGACAGCACTGAAAGTAACATATAATTTGCCTCTTTCAGCTCAACATCACCAAGACTAAAACATTCTGTCTGGCTCCTGCCAGAAATTTGGTGTGTCAGATGCTGATTCCATCACCCTCTCCTGTAATTCACTCAGACTGAAGCTGTGGTTCCACAATCTCAATGCCCTGCTTCACCCTAATCTGAGCATCAAAGCTGATAGCTGGTCCATCACCAAGACCACTTACTTCCACTTCTGCCCACTTATGTCCCTACCTCACCCTCACCTCTGCAGATAAGCTCAACATCTTTGTCATCTTGAGGCTCATTTTTCTTTCAACAGTTATCTTCTCGCCTCCTCATGTCCACCTTATACAAATTTCAACTCCACTAGGGCTCATATTCTATTCTCCATAAAGTCCAATGCACGCATCACCACTGTCCTCGCTATTGTCTACTGGCTCCCTATCCCCCAGCTCATCAGAATCCTCAACCATGTCTTCAAATTCCTCCATGGCCTCACGTTAGCCTACCTCTGCAATCTTCCCTATTCCACAACACACTGTCGACCCTTCTGATTGTGATGTACTCTGTACCCTCCCTCCTCCCCTCCCTGCCCACCTCAAATACTCTTCGGACACGAAAACGGCACACCCAGCCCATTCGATCCTGCAAATTCCCCTCACTAACATCTGGGGGCTTGTGCCAAAATTGGGAGAGCTGTCCTGCAGACAAGTCAAGTAACCATCTGACATATTCATACTCACAGATTCATACCTTTCAGCCCATGTCCCAGACTCCTCCATCACCATCCCTGGGTATGTCCTGTCTCACCAGCAGGACAGACCCACCAGAGGTGGTGGCACAGTGGCACACAGTCAGGAGGGAGTGGCCCTGGGAGTTCTCAACATTGACTCCGGACCCTATGAAGTCTCATGGCTTCAGGTCAAGCATGGGTAAGGAAACCTCCTGCTGATTACCACCTAGTGCCCTCCCTCAGCTGATGAATCAGTACTCCGCCATGTTGAACACCACTTGGAAGAAGCACTGAGGGTAGCAAGGACACAGCATGTACTCTGGGTGGGGGACTTCAATAACCATCACCAAGAATGGCTCGGTAGCACCACTACTGACCGAGCTGGCCGAGTCCTGAAGGACATAGCTGCCAGACTGGGCCTGCGGCAGGTGGTGAGAGAACCAACACAAGAGAAAAACATACTTGACCTCGTCCTCACCAATCTACCTGTCGCACATGCATCTGTCCATGACATCATTGGTAGCAGTGACCACCGCACAGTCATTGTGGAGACAAAGTCCCGTCTTCATACTGAGGACACCCTCCATCGTGTTGTGTGGCACTACCACTGTGCTAAATGGGATAGATTCAGAACAGATCTAGCAGCTCAAAACTGGGCATCCATGAGGCATTGTGGGCCATCAGCAGCAGAAGAATTGTATTCCACCACAATCTGTAACCTCATGGCCTGGCATATCCCTCACTCAAGCTATTAACATCAAGCCAGGGGACCAACCCTGGTTCAATAAGAAGTGCAGAAGAGCATGCCAGGAGCAGCACCAGGTGTACCTAAAAAATAAGTGCCAACCTGGGGAAGCTGCAACACTGAACTACAGGAAACTCTCTTCTTACCGGCACCTAAATAGCCGGAAATCTCTCTTAACCGGCAAAATTCAGGAGTAGGTTCAGGTAAGTTTTACTTCATATTTACTGGCCGTGTAACCGGGGTTCCTGGATCTGTGGCCCTATAACTGGGGTTCCTGCACCTGTTGCCATGCAACAGGGACACCTGGATCTGTGGCCGTGTAACCGGGGTTCCTGCACCTGTTGCCATGCAACAGGGACGCCTGGATCTGTGGCCGTGTAAGGGGCTCTCGTACCTTAGTAAGTATACCTCTCTGTAATCCAGACTTTTTGATCAACCGGCACCACGCCGGTCCCGTCGGTGCCGGATAAAAAAGAGTTTCCTGTACATGCATGCTAAAACAGCGGAAGCAGCATGCTATAGACAAAGCCAAGCAATCCCACAATCAATGGGCCATAGAGTCATAACAGTACAGAAGGAGGCCATTCGGCCCATCGAGTCCGTGCCGGCTCTCTGTAGAGCAATGCAGTCAGTCCCATTCCCCGACTCTATCCGTGTAGCCCTGCAAGTGTATTTCCCTCAAGCGCCTATCTAGTCTCCCCTTCAAAACATTGAGTGCCACCACTTCCATTGGCAGCGAATTCCAGGTCATAACCGCTCGCTGTGCAAAAAAGTTTTTCCTCACATCCCCCCTGTATCTCTTGCCCAAAAACTTAAATCTGTGTCCCCTAGTCCTTGTACCATCAACTAGTGGGAACAGCCTTTCCCTATCTAGCCTATCCAAACACGTGATAATCTTGTACACCTCTATCAAATCACCCCTCAACCTCCTTTGCTTTAATGAAAACAAATCCAGCTTCTCCAACCTGTCCTTGTAGCTAAGATCCCCCATCCCTGGAACCATTCTGGTAAATCTCCTCTGCACCCTCTCAAAGGCCTTCACATCAATCCTAAAGTGTGGTGACCAGAACTGGACGCAATACTCCAGTTGTGGCCTAACCAGCACTTTATAAAGGTTCAGCATAACTTCTCTACTTTTGTACTCAGTTAACCACTCTCTCAGTATGTCCCGCCACCTTCAGGGACCTATGCACATTAACTCCCAGGTCCCTCTGTCCCTGCACACTCTTTAAAACTGTGCCATTAAGTGTATATTGCACCTCCCTGTTCCTTCTGCCAAAATGCATCACCTCACACTTCTCTGTATTAAATTCCATTTGTCACTAGTCTGCCCATTGTGCTAGCCTTTCTATGTCCTGTTGCAGTCGATTGGTATCATCATCACTGTTTGCCACACCCCCAAGTTTGGTGTCATCGGCAAATTTAGAAATTCTACCCTATTCCAATATCCAGGTCATTTATATATATCAAAAAAACGCAGTGGCCCCAGCACTGATCCTTGGGGAACACCACTGTCTACCATCCTCCTGTCTGAAAAACAGCCATTTACCACAACTCGCTGTTTTCTATCCTTAAGCCAATTCCTTATCCAAGCTGCCACTGACCCACCTATTCCATGAGCCTCAATTTTATTAACCAGCCTTCTGTGTGGTACTTTGTCAAACGCCTTCCGAAGATCCATGTAGACAACATCCATTGCATTCCTTTCATCAATCTTCTCTGTTACTTCATCAAAAAATTAAATTAGAGTAGTCAAACACGATCTGCCTTTTACAAACCCGTGTTGGCTCTCCTTAATTAGCTTAAACCTCTCCAAGTGCCTGTTAATTTTTTCCTAGGATTTTCCTTACACCCTTTCTTGAACAATGGTGTCACTTTCCAATCTTCAGGCACCTCCCCTGCATCTAGGGAAGATTGAAAATTATACCAAGCCCTTCCGCTATCTCCTCCCCCAATTCCCTTAGCCTGGGATGTAAGCCATCTGGACCAGGCGTCTTGTCCACTCTAAGCATGCCCAGCCTTTCTAGTACACCCATTGTTCCGTTACAGTTTTTCCTGTCTTTGGTTCCAATTTACTCTGGCTATAGGTCCTTTTGCATCCTATTGAAGTTAGCCCTATTCCAGTTTAGAAGTTCCACTCTAGATTGTTCCTTGCTCCTCTCCATTGCTAATCTAAATCTTATGATACGATGATCATTTGTACCTAAGTGTTCTCCCACAGACACTTGGTTGACCTGGCCCACCTCATTCCCCAGCACCAGATCCAGCAAGGCCTCCTTCCTAGTTGAACCAAGAACATATTGTTCAAGGAAATTCTCCTGAACACATTTCAGAAATTCCTCCCCCTCCTTTACCCTTACCCTAGCATTATCCCACTCAATATTTGGGTAATTAAAGTCCCCCAATATCACCACTCTATAGCTCTTGTATATCTCTGCGATTTCCCTGCAGATTTGCTCCTCTAACTCCTTCAGATCAGATCAAAGCTCTGCAGTCCTGCCACATCCAGTCATGAGTGGTGGTAGACAATTAAACAACTAACAGAAAGAGGAGGCTCCATGAATATCCCCATCCTCAATGATGGCGGAGCCCAGCACGCGAGTGCAAAAGATGAGGCTGAAGCGTTTGCAACCATCTTCAGCCAGATGAGCCATCTCGGCCTCCTCCTGAGGTCCCGACCATCACAGAAGCCAGTCTTCAGCCAATTCGATTCACTCCACGTGATATCAAGAAACGACTGAGCACACTGGATACAGCAAAGGCTATGGGCTCCGACAACATCCCGGCTGTCGTGCTGAGGACTTCTGCTCCAGAACTAGCCACACCTTGAGCCATACGACTGAGCCTCCACAGCCCTCTGGGGTAGAGAATTCCAAAGATTCACCACCCTCTTAGTGAAGAAATTTCTCCTCATCTCAGTCCTAAATGGCCGACCCCTTAATCTGAGACTATGACCCCTGGTTCTAGACTCCCCAGCCAGGGGAAACATCCTCCCTGCACCTACCCTGTCAAGCCCTGTAAGAATTTTGTATGTTTCAATGAGATCACCTCTCATTCTTCTAAACTCTAGAGAATATAGGCCTAGTCTGCTCAATTTCTCCTCTTAGGACAATCCCCCCATCCCAGGAATCAGTCTGGTGAACCTTCGTTGCACTCCCTCTATGGCAAGTATATCCTTCCTTAGGTAAGGAGACCAAAACTGTACACAATACCCCAGGTGTGGTCTCACCAGGGCCCTATATAATTGCAGTAAGACGTCTTTACACTTTTACTCAAATTCTCTTGTAATAAAGGCCAACATACCATTTGCTTTCCTAATTGCTGTACCTGCATGTTAACGTTCAGTGATTCGTGTACAAGGACACTCAGGTCCCTCTGAACACCAACATTTCCCAATCTCTCACCATTTAAAAAATACTCTGCTTTAGTATTTTTCCAACCAAATTGGACAACTTCACATTTCTCCACATTATATTCCATTTGCCATGTTCTTGCCCACTCACTTAGCCTGTCTATATCCCCTTGAAGTCTCCTTGCATCCTCTTCACAACTTACATTCCCACCCAGCTTTGTATCATCAGCAAACTTGGATATATTACATTTGGTCCCCTCATCCAAATCATTGATATAGATTGTGTATAGCTGAGGCCCAAGCACTGATCCTTGCAGTACCCCACTAGTTACAGCCTGCTAACCCGAAAATGACCAGTTTATACCTACTCTGTGGATAAATGCGAGGTTATCCACTTTGGTGGCAAAAACAGGAAGGCAGATTATTATCTGAACGGCAATAGATTGGGAGAAGGAGAAGTGCAACGAGACCTGGGTGACCTTGTGCACCAGTCGCTGAAGGTAAGCATGCAGGTGCAGCAGGTGGTTAAGAAGGCAAATGGTATGTTGGCCTTCATAGCGAGAGGATTCGAGTACAGGAGCAAGGATGTCTTGCTGCAGTTGTATAGGGCCTTGGTGAGACCACACCTTGAGTATTGTGTGCAGTTTTGGTCGCCTTATCTGAGGAAGGATGTTCTTGCCATGGAGGGAGTGCAGCGAAAATTCACCAGGCTGATACCTGGGATGGCAGGAATGACGTATGAGGAGAGATTGGGTCGATTAGGCTTATATTCACCAGAGTTTAGAAGCATGAGAGGGGATCTCATTGAAACTTATAAAATTCTAACAGGACTAGACAGACTAGATGCAGGAAGGCTGTTCCCGATGGCGGGGGAGTCCAGAACCAGGGGTCACAGTCTAAGGATAAGGGGTAAGCCATTTAGGACTGAGATGAGGAGGAATTTCTTCACCCAGAGAGTGGTGAACCTGTGGAATTCTCTACCACAGAAGACAGTTGAGGCCAATTCATTAAATATATTCAAGAAGGAGTTAGATATATTTCTTAAGGCTAAGGGGATCAAGGGATATGGGGAGAAAGCAGGGACAAGGTACTGAATTTGGATGATCAGCCATGATCGCATTGAATGGCGGAGCAGGCTTGAGGGGCCGAATGGCCTACTCTTGCTCCTATCTTCTATGTTTCTATGTTTTCTGTCTGTTAACCAATCCTCAATCCATGCTAAATAACAACAGAAATTGCTGGAAAAACTCAGCAGGTCAGGCAACATCTGTGGAGATGCTAGTATATTACCCCCAATCCCATGAGCCCTAATTTTGTTTAATAGCCTCTTGTGTGGCACCGTATTGAATGCCTTCTGAAAATCCAAATACACCACATCCACTGGTTCCCCCTTATCTATTCTGCTAGTTACAATCTCAAAAACTCTTAACAGATTTGTCAAACAGGATTTCCCTTTCATAAATCCGTGTTGACTCTGCCCAATCCTGTTATTATTTTCTAAGTGCCCTGTTACCACATCTTTAATAATAGATTCTAGCATTTTCCCTACTACTGATGTCAGGCTAACTGGTCTGTAGTGCCCCGTTTTCACTCTCCCTCCTTTCTTAAATAGTGGGGTTACATTTTCTACCTTCCAATCTGCGGAAACCATTCTAGAATCTATGGAATTTTGGAAAATGGCAACCAGTGCATCCACTGTATCGTCAACAGTGCTATGAAGCAGCACTTTCTCACCAACAACCTGCTCACTGACGCTCAGTTTGGGTTCCACCAGAACCACTTGGCTCCAGACCTCAATACAGCCGTAGTCCAAACATGGACAAATGAGCTGAATTCCAGAAGTGAGATGACATCAAGGCAGCATTTGACCGGTTATGACACCAAAGAGTCCTAGTAAAACTGAAGCTACTGGGAATCGGGGGAAACTGTCCACTAGCTGGAGTCATACCTAGCACAAAGGAAGATAGTTGTCGTTGTTGGAGGTCAATCATCACAGCCCCAGGACATCGCTGCAGGAGTTTGTCAGGGCAGTGCCCTAGGCCCAACCATCTTCAGCTGCTTCATCAATGACCTTCCCTTCATCATAAGGTCAGAAGTGGGGATGTTTGCTGATGATTGCACAATGTTCAGTTCCATTTGCAAATCCTCAGATAATGAAGCAGTCCATGCCCGAATGCAGCAAGACCTGGATGACGTTCAGGCTTGGGCTGATAAGTGGCAGGTAACATTCGCACCACAGAAGTGCCAGGCAATGACTCTCTCCATCAAGCGAGAGTCTAACCACCGCCCCTTGACATTCAACGGTATTACCATCGCCGAATCCCCCACCAGCAACATCCTGTGGTCACCATTGACCAGAAACTTAACTGGACCAGCCACATAATGAGAGAAGAATTCATTCAGGAAACATGTAAACTGGCCATAGAGTAAAAATAATCAATGTCTTTTTCACAATTTGTACCTCACCTACAGTTTTTCCTTAAGAAAACTCAGATAAAAGCACCTGCCATACAAAGTAAATTCATTTTACCCTGTTCCAAAATCAAATTTACATGTTAGCAACTTGTTATTCTTGATCTCTTGAAATTAACTCAAATTGAAATATTTCCCAAATCAGTGGCTTCTTCAACTCCTTAACCAGTTTTCATCTTTCATCATATTCTGCTTTAGACATTATTTGTTAGAAGACTTTACTGTTCACGCACAACGTTAACTTATTGCCTCGCTTCTCCCCAGAAATGTTATCAAAATAAACTTAACACAGTAAATGTAGAGATGGCCAAAACATCAGTGTCCATCATTATAAATATTATCTGGTGTGGGTGGGGGATAGATAGAGCAGGGAACAGCAGCAAAAAATTATAAACAAATTAAGTATCTACTGTTACATATTATAGGGAGAACCGCTGCTTTTTATTGATGCTACTTTGAATTTGTGTGAGAATTTCAATTTTAAAAATAAAGTTACCTATGTATTCCCCATTGCTATTGAAATATGTGCATAAGCCAAGTTTATTATCTATTGTCTAGTATCACAGGTCTAACATATATTCTGGCTTCTCAAGTATAAACACTATGTGAATGGTGTTGCAGCTGTGCTGTGGAGAGGGCAGTGATTTATAGAGGAAAAAGTGAATTGCAGAACCCTTCTATTCAAAAATCAGCAGCTTGACTGAGTTCAAATAACTGACTTTTAATATCTTTTCATCAAGCACAAAGGCCTAATCCTGCAACTACTTGAACCACCAGTGTAGGTAGAGTCTGAGACCACCACTGAATGTGTCATTCCTCCTCACCACACACAAAACACATTGACTGCAGCTTTATGAAGTGAAAATGCTCAAGAAAGGGGAAAAAGTGATGGAGGCGTCCACAGTCAGTTGTCTGAATGAATAGCAGCTGCATCTGGATGCGATAGACAAAAGGTTCTAAGGCAGGGATAATAGTATGGGTCAGTCACTTTCATTAGTGCAAAGGAGTGGAACTGCCTTTCCTTGTTTCAGTATCACTGACCCTTACAGTTTATTGTTTGATGGTGTCAGGGAAAGTGTGTGGAAGGAATTCTGGTGTTATTTTAAGCTGTTAAAGACTGAGTCATGGAAATGTGAATTTAGAAGCTAATTCCACAAATTCTGGTCACAATTAAAATGTTTTTTTATTTTGTGCCTTTTTTCCCTATCTGTACAAATGGCAGCTCCATTTTGTTTTTATTGTTTATACAGTTAATTGTTAAAAGTATGTTTATGTTGGGTTTAGAAGTGACTTTTCATATCCACTTATAACAAAAACATTGTAATTTACTCTAATTTTCTCATTTTATTTAGACATCAAAGAAAAGATGGTATCATTAAAAAATTATGGCTGAAAGATTTAAATCTTGACATTATAAGAAAACAGGAATGCACCATTAGTTTGGTTGTTCACACAGTTGTAAGTTCGTAGTTGCATTTTACTAAAGCTGGGGAACAATTAACATTAATGTTTTATTTAGAATGTTTGTATATAAAAGCTTTATTTTTCACTTTTAAGTGCAGCAGACTTTAGGTTTGTTTCTCCTTGTTTACTGTAATCAATATTGTCTGTTGTGAGCTAAGGGAGGGATCAGACATTCTGTGATCTTGACATGATAACTTGTACAACAGGCAAATTGATCACATCAAACAGCAGTATGGTGGCATTTCATCACTGGGGATTTAGATGCTTGTGTTGCTTTGTTTGCAACCAGAGAAATAGTTCATCACAAAGTCAGGCTCTTAGAATATTATTTTGTTCAAAGTATATATGAGTAAGCTAAGAAATTAACCTGACTTAATTGTTGTAGATGGGATTTCAATTAAATTGAATTAATGGCAAATTAATTTTAATATAGGTAAGTGTGAGATGGTGCATTTTCATAGGAGGAATAAGGAGCCCACATACTCCATGGAAAGAGTCTCAATGGGGTAGAGAAGCAAAGGAATCTAAGGATACACATTCACAAATCATTAAAAGTAGCAATGCAAGTTAACAAAGGCATAAAAAGTGCAAACAAAACACTGAGGTTCACTGCTAGAGGAATAGAATTGAAAAGCAGGTAAGTTATAAGAACATAAGAAACAGGAGCAGGAGTAGTCCATTTGGCCCCTCGAGCCTGCTCCGCCATTCAGTAAGATCGTGGCTGATCTGATCTTGGCCTCAACTCCACTTTTCTGCCCGCTCCCCATAACCTTTGACTCCCTTATAATTTAAATATCTGTCTATCTCCACCTTAAATATATTCAATGACTCCGCCTCCACAGCTCTCTGGGGAAGAGAATTCTAAAGATTCACGACCCTCTGAGAGAAGAAATTCCTCCTCATCTCTGTTTTAAATGGGCGACCCCTTATTCTGAAACTGTGCCCTCCTAGTTCTAGATTCCCCCACGAGGGGAAACAGCCTCTCTGCATCTACCCTGTCAAGCCCCCTCAGAATCTTATACGTTTCAATAAGATCACATCTCATTCTTCTAAAGTCCAATTATTATAGGATCAACATTTCTTCATAAGGCAAACCCTTCATCTCAGGAATCATCCTAGTGAACCTTCTCTGAACTGCCTCCAATGGAAGTATATCACTCCTTAAATAAGGAGACCAAAACTGTACACAGTACTCCAGGTGTGGTCTCACCAACGCCCTGTACAATTGTAGCAGGACTTCCCTACTTTTATACTCCATCCCCTTGTAATAAAGGCCAACATTCCATTTGCCTTTTTGATTACTTGTTGTACCTGCATGCTAACTTTTTGTGTTTCATGTACAAGGACCCCCAGATGCATCTGTACCGCAGCATTTGTAGTATCTCTCCATTTAAATAATTTGCTTTTTTATTTTGCATACCAAAGTGGATAACCTCACATTTTCCCACATTATACTCCATCTGCCAATTTTTTGCCCACTCACTTAACCTATCTATATCCCTTTGCAGACTCTTTGGCCGCGATTTTATTAATGGAGGCGGGTTGAGTGCGGGTCAGTTGGTTTCCAGCTTCCAGTCCCGCCCACAGCTGCTTCTGCTCCACAGATGTGATTTTGCCTTGATTGACCTTGTTAAGCCCGCCCTGCGGGCTTGCCAGCCAATTAACAGGAAGCGGGTCTGATGACGTCATTTGATGACGCGTCATCTGCTGGTTTCCTTAAAGGGACCACGCACAATTTTATTTTGACAGTTGATTTCTCAGTGCTTGACAGCATTGAGGTGCTGAAAACACTGATAATCATTGCACAAAAGTGAACTCTTGCACCCAGGCTCTCCAATGTCTCCCCCCATAGACTGGAATAGATGGCAACTGCAGGTGAGGTGAGAGGTTCTCCCAATGAGGTGGCACTGGACATGGATTTCAAAACTTGTAAGCTAAAGAAATCTGTAACTGTATTAAAAATGCAGTACCCAACATTTTCTTTCCTCTGAAACTCACCATGTGCAACATTGGATCCTTCACACCACTTCTGCAGCTGTCATCATTCCACAAACATTACAGCAGACTCACTTACCTGGCATGGTGTCCGGACATTGGGAAAGCCGACCCAGAAGCGGGAAAATCTAAAAATAGGCTAAAAACAACTAGCAAGTATCTGTTAATAGGCAGGTAATTGCCTTTAATTCACTTCCCGCCACTAGGTGTTGGGTCCATTCGCAAATCGGAGATCCGACACTTGGGAAAGCTGTTTGGAGGCGGGTTAACGACGGGATCGGAACCTGCCGTCAATCAAAACGAATTTAACCTCTGACCCGCCTCCAAACCCACCCTCTGAGCACCGGCAAAATCGCGGCCTTTGTGTCTTCTTCACAACTTGCTTTCCCACCTATCTTTGTATCATCGGCAAATTTGGCTACATTACACTCGGTCCCTTCATCCAAGTCATTAATATAGATTGTAAACAGCTGAGGCCCCAGCACGGATCCCTGTGGCAACCCACTAGTTACAGTTTGCCAACCTGAAAATGACCCATTTATCCTGAGTCTCTGTTTCCTGTTAGTTAGCCAATCCTCTATCCATGCTAATATATTACCCCCAACCCCATGAGCTCTTTTATCTTGTGCAGTAACCTTTTATGTGGCACCTTATTGAATGCCTTCTGGAAATCCAAATACACTACATCTACTGGTTCCCCTTTATCCACCCTGCTCATTACATCCTCAAAGAACTCTAGCAAATTTGTCAAACATGATTTCCCTTTCATAAAACCATGCTGACTCTGCTTGATTGTATTATGATTTTCTAAATGTCCTGCTACTACTTCCTTAATAATGGACCCCAGCATTTTCCCAATGACAGATGTTAGGCTAACTGGTCTATAGTTTACAAAAGCAATATACTGCGGATGCTGGAAATCTGAAATAAAAACAGAAAATGCTGGAAATACTCAGCAGGTCAGGCAGTATCTGTGGAGAGAGAAACAGAGTTAACGTTTCAGGTCGATGACCCTTCATCAGAACTGGAGACTGTAGATCATGGTCTATAGTTTCCTGCTTTCTGTCTCCCTCCTTTCTTTAATAGGGGTGTTAACATTTGCAGTTTTCCAATCTGCTGGGACCTCTCCAGAATCCAGGGAATTTTGGTAGATTACAACCAATGCATCCACTATCTTTGCAGCCACCTCTTTTAAGACCCTAGGATGCAGGCCATCAGGTCCAGGGGACTTGTCCACCTTTTGTCCCATACATTTATGTTAAACGTATATAAAACCTTGGTTTGACCACACTTGGAGTACTGTGTACAGTTCTGGTCTCCATATTACAAAAAGGATATGGAGGCACGGGAGATGGTGCAAAAAAGATTTACAGGGACGATACCAGAGCTAAGAGGTTACATAGGATATACGGCACAGAAACAGGTTCGACCGAAGTTCAATTCCTACAGTTGATTCCTCATCAATAACATCATAAAAAATCCACTCCTAAAATATAATTGTCAGCCTTGGATCTGTTGTCACATTATCACCACTAGTTCAGATCATGGGTTCCAGGTCCACTTCAGGACTTGAGCAAATAAGTCTAGGCTAAATGTATGCTGTAGAACTGAAGAAGTGCTATGTCATATGAGGTGCCATATTTCAGATTAGATAGGATTACATAAGATATACGGCACAGAAACAGGCCATTCGGCCCAACCTGTCCATGCCGGCATTTATGCACCACTCGAGCCTCCTCCCGTCTTTTCTCATCTAAATCTATCAGCATAACCCTCTAATCCCTTCTCCCTCATATGCTTGTCTAGCCTCCCCTTAAATGCATCAGTACTATTCACTTCAGCCACTCCTTGTGGTAGTGAGTTCCACATTCTCACCACTCTTTGGGTAAAGAAGTTTCTTCTGAATTCCCAATTGGATTTCTTGGTGACTATCTTATATTGATGGCCTCTCATTATGCTTTTCCCCACAAGTGGACACATTCTCTCTGTATCCACTCTATCAAAACCTTTCATAATTTAAAGACCTCTATTAGGTCAGCCCTCAGCCTTTTTTCAAGAGAAAAGAGACCCAGCCTGTTCATCCTTTCCTAATATGGATATCCTTGCATTTCTGGTATCATCCTTGTAAATCTTCTCTGCACCCTCTCCAGTGCCTCTATATCCTTTCTATAATATGCAGACCAGAACTGTACACAGTACTCTGTGTGGTCTAACCAAGGTTCGATACAGGTTTAGCATAACTTCCCTACTTTTCAATTCTGTACCTCTAGAAATAAACCTTAGTGCTTGGTTTAGTTTTTTTATGGCCTTGCTAACCTGTGTCGTAACTTTTAGTGATCTGTGTATTTGTACTCCCAGATCCCTTTGTTCCTCTACCCCACCTAGACTCGCACCCTCCAAGTAATAAGTGACCTCTCTTCGTCCTACCAAAATGTAATATCTCACATTTATCTGTGTTGAACTTAATTTGCCAATTATATGCCCATTCTGCAAGTTTATTAATGTCCTCCTGCAACTTGTTGCAGTCCTCCCGCCACCACCCCCCCCCCCCATCCCCAATTTGGTGTCATCTACAAATTTAACAGGCTGGAGCTCTTTTCTTCAGAAAAGAGAAGACTGAGGGGTAACCCACCCCCCACCATACACCCTCTGCCCCCACCCCCGATTATGGAACAGTTCCTGCAGATTGGAGGGTGGCAAATGTAACCCCACTATTTAAAAAAGGAGGGAGAAAGAAAACAGGGAACTTACAGACCAGTTAGCCTAACATCAGTAGTAGGGAAAATGCTAGAGTCTATTATAAAGGATGTGATAACA
The DNA here is from genome assembly GCF_052327205.1 of Somniosus microcephalus. NCBI lineage: Eukaryota > Metazoa > Chordata > Chondrichthyes > Squaliformes > Somniosidae > Somniosus > Somniosus microcephalus. Next base: position 62,765,446 of record NC_140996.1, on the reverse strand, counting down.
GAACACTTAGAAAATATCAACGGGATTAGACAAAGTCAACATAGATTCATGAAGGAAACCGTGTTTGACAAACCTACTGGAGTTTTTTAAGGATGTAACTGGTAGACTAGATAAGGGAGAACCAGTGCATGTGGTGTATTTGGATTTTCAGAAGGCATTTGATAAAGTCCCACATAAGAGGTTAGTGTGCAAAATTAAAGCACATGGGATTGGGGATAATATACTGGCATGGATTGAAAATTGGTTAACAGACAGGAAACAGAAAGTAGGAATAAATGGATCTTTTTCGGGGTGGCAGGCGGTGACTAGTGGGGTATGGCAGGGATCAATGCTTGGGCCCCAGCTATTCACAATAGATATCAATGATTTGGATGAGGGAACCAAATGTAATATTTCCAAGTTTGCTGACGACACGAAACTAAGAAGAAGGTGGGATTGTGAGTTCTGAGGAGGATGCAAATAGGCTTCAAGGCGATTTAGACAAGTTGAGTGAATGGGCAAATACATGGCAGATGTAGTATAATGTGGATAATTGTGAAGTTATCCACTTTGGTAGGAAAAACAGAAAGGCAGAGTATTATTTAAATGGTCAAATGTAAGAAGTCACACAACACCAGGTTATAGTCCAACAGTTTTATTTGAAATCACAAGCTTTTGGAGCGCTGCTCCTTCGTCAGGTGAAGTGGAGAGATGCATAAAGACACAACTTACATAGTCAGAGAATAATGCCAGATGATTACAGGTAATCTTTCTAACTGCCATTTATCACACCTCGGCAGAGAGATAATCACAGCAATCAAAAGTTCTTTGAGGAAGTAACATATAGGGTGGATAAAGGGGAACCAGTGGACGTAGTGTATTTAGACTTCCAAAAGGCATTTGACAAGGTGCCACACAAAAGATTATTGCTTAAGATAAAAAATCACGGGATTGGGGGTAATATTCTGGCATGGATAGAGGATTGGCTATCTAACAGAAGGTAGAGAGTTGGGATAAATGGTTCATTCTCAGACTGGCAATCAGTAACAAGTGGTGTTCCGCAGGGGTCAGTGCTGGGTCCCCAACTCTTTACAATCTATATTAACGATTTGGAGGAGGGGACCGAGTGTAACATATCAAAGTTTGCAGATGATACTAAGATGGGAGGGAAAGTAGTGAGTGAGGAGGACATAAAAAACCTGCAAGGGGACATAGACAAGCTAAGTAAGTGGGCAGAGATTTGGCAGATGGAATACAATACTGGAAAGTGTGAGGTTATGCACTTTGGCAGGAAAAATCGTAGAGCAAGTTATTATCTTAATGGCAAGAAACTGGAAAGTACTGAAGTACAAAGGGATCTGGGGGTCCTGGTGCACGAAACTCAAAAGGTTAGTATGCAGGTGCAGCAAGTGATTAAGGAGGCCAATGGAATGTTGGCTTTCATTACTAGGGGGATAGAATATAAAAATAGGGAGGTATTGCTTCAGTTGTACAAGGTATTGGTGAGACCGCACCTGGAATACTGCATACAGTTTTGGTGTCCATACTTAAGAAAGGACATACTTGCTCTCGAGTCAGTACAAAGAAGGTTCACTCGGATAATCCCGGGGATGAGGGGATGGACATATGAGGAGAGGTTGAGTAGATTGGGACTCTACTCATTGGAGTTCAGAAGAATGAGAGGCGATCTTATTGAAACATATAAGATTGTGAAGGGGTTGGATCGGGTGGATGCGGGGAGGATGTTCCCGATGATGGGGGAAACTAGAACTAGGGAGCATAGTCTTAGAATAAGGGGCTGCTCTTTCAAAACTGAGATGAGGAGGAACTACTTCACTCAGAGGGTGGTAGGTCCATGGAATATGCTGCCCCAAAAAGCTGTAGAAGCTACATCATTACATAAATTTAAAACAGAAATAGACAGTTTCCTAGAAGTAAAGGGAATTAAGGGTTACGGGGAGCGGGCAGGAATTTGGACATGAGTCTAGGTTCGGATCGGTCATGGCCCTGTGGGTAGCGGAGCGGGCCCAGGGGCCGTGTAGCCTGATCCTGCTCCTATTTCGTGTGTCTAATTCTGTTAGTTTCAGGGGATGGTTCTGTGATGCTAGATTGGCGGTTAGGATCAGATCAGCCATGATCTTATTGAATGGCGGAGCAGGCTCGAGGGGCCGATTGGCCTACTCCTGCTCCTATTTCTTATGTTCTTATGGTGTCCAAACAGGTTAGTCAGGAAAACATTACATCAAAGAACAATGAGGTGGGGTCACAAGGGGTCAAATGTTGCAGATGCTGGGATCTGTATGAAAAACAAAAAACAGACAAAAAAACATTTTTTTACTGGAAATCACAGCAGGTCCGGCCGCATCTGTGTAGAGAGAACAAGCCAACGACGACTCGAGTCTGGTGGGGTTACATGTAGTGTGACATGAACCCAAGATCCCGGATGAGGCCGTCCTCATGAGTGCGGAACTTGGCTATCAGTTTCTGCTCTACGATTTTGCGTTGTCGTGTGTCTCAAAGGCCGCCTTGGAGAATGCTTACCCGAAGATCGGAGGCTAAATGTCCTTGACCGCTGAAGTGTTCCCCGACTGGGAGGGAACACTCCTGCCTGGCGATTGTTGCGCGGTGTCCGTTCACCCGTTGTCGCAGTGTCTGCATGGTCTCGCCGATGTACCATGCTCCAGGGCATCCTTTCCTGCAACGTATGAGGTAGACAACATTGGCCGAGTCACATGAGTATGTACCATGTACCTGGTGGGTGGTGTCCTCACGTGTGATGATGGTATCTGTGTTGATGATCTGGCATGTCTTGTAGAGGTTGCCGTGGCAGGGTTGTGTGGTGTCGTGGTCGCTGTTCTCCTGAAAGCTGGGTAATTTGCTGCGAACGATGGTCTGTTTGAGGTTAGGCGGCTGTTTGAAGGCGAGTAGTGGAGGCGTGGGGATGGCCTTAGCGAGGTGTTCGTCGTCATCGATGACATGTTGAAGGCTGTGAAGAACATGGCGTAGTTTCTCCGCTCCGGGGAAGTACTGGACGACGAAGGGTACTCTGTTGGTTGTGTCCCCGTGCATCGCGCAACAATCGCCAGGCAGGAGTGTTCCCTCCCAGTCGGGGAACACTTCAGCAGTCAAGGACATTCAGCCTCCGATCTTCGGGTAAGCATTCTCCAAGGCGGCCTTCGAGACACACGACAACGCAAAATCGTAGAGCAGAAACTGAGAGCCAAGTTCCGCACTCATGAGGACGGCCTCAACCGGGATCTTGGGTTCATGTCACGCTACATGTAACCCCACCAGACTCGAGTCGTCATTGGCTTGTTCTCTCTACACAGATGCAGCCGGACCTGCTGTGATTTCCATTAAAAAAATGTTTTTTTGTCTTTTTTGTTTTTCATACAGATCCCAGCATCTGCAACATTTGACCCCACCTCATTGTTCTTTGATGTAATGTTTTCCTGACTAACCTGTTTGGACACCATTCACACCTTTGATTGCTGTGATTATCTCTCTGCCGAGGTGTGATAAATGACAGTTAGAAAGATTACCTGTAATCATCTGGCATTATTCTCTGACTATATAAGTTGTGTCCTTATGCACCTCTCCACTTCACCTGACGAAGGACAGCAGCGCTCCGAAAGCTTGTGATTTCAAATAAAACTGTTGGACTATAACCTGGTGTTGTGTGACTTCTTACATTTGTCCACCCCAGTCCAACACCGGCATCTCCACACCATGGCTTAGTTAAATGGTGATAGATTGGGAAATGTTGATGGACCTGGGTGTCCTTGTACACCAGTCACTGAAAACAAACATGCAGGTGCAGCAAGCAGTTAGGAAGGCAAATGGTATGTTGGCCTTCATTGCAAGTGGATTTGAGTACAGGAGCAAGGATGTCTTACTACAGTTATACAGGCCCTTGGTGAGACTACACCTGGAGTACTGTATGCAGTTTTGTCTCCTTACCTAAGAAAGGATATACTTGCCATAGAGGGAGTGCAGCAAAGGTTCGCCAGACTGATTCCTGGGATGGCAGGACTGTCATAAGAGGAGAGATTGGGTCGACTAGGCCTGTATTCACTAGAGTTTAGAAGAATGAGAGGGGATCTCATTGAAACGTATAAAATTCTGACAGGGCTAGATAGATTGGATGCAGGGAGGACATTTCCCCTGTCTGGGGGGTCTAGAACGAGGGGTCACAGTCTCAGGATACGGGGTAGGACATTTAGGACTGAGATGAGAAATTTCTTCACTCAGAGGGTGGTGAACCTGTGGAGTTCTCTACCACAGAAGGCTGTGGAGGCCAAGTCACTGAATATATTTAAGAAGGAGATAGATTTCTGGACACAAAAGGCATCAAGGGGTATGGGGAAAGAGCAGGAATATGGTATTGAGATAGAGGATCAGCCATGATATTGAATGGTGGAGCAGGCTCGAAGGGCCCAATGGCCTACTCCTGCTCCTATTTTTCTATTCACCCTCTGCACCCTGCCCCCGTCCACCATCTGCCCCCACCCCTAACCACCCCGTGCCCGCTATCCATCCTCTCCTCTACGGTAGCCAGCCTTACCACGGAGGTAGCAATCCTTTCCGTGGTGATGCGTTCATGCGCCAATGACTCCACAAAGGCTCTGCTCATGTTGGCTATGAACTCCTCCATTCGTTCCACACTCGCAGCGATCCTAGAGACAAAACCTGCCAGAGACTCCTGCATCTGTGCCTGAAGTTCCATCACCTCTGACCTTATGGATGGACCCAGAGGCAGAGGGTCGACATGCTGCTGAGCCGAGCTGGCAGAGTCCTGCGCCCTCCGACTAGGACTCTCCACTGCTGTCCCTGTCTCCACAATGTGCTGATGCTTACTTGTGAGCTGTGATACACCAGGTGACAACACTACTCTATGTCCCGAAAGTCCCACCGAGGTGTGAGTGTCTGCGCTGGTGTTGGGTGCGCTGAATTCTGCTGACGCTGCACCCTCGGAGGTTGCAGCTTCCTCTGAGGAGTCTGGCTGCTCAGCCTCTTCTTCCTGGCTAGGGGGGACGGATGCTTGTGATGGTCCTGTGGGGGAGTAAAGGAAAGAGTCAGCGATGTGATGCCAAGGCTACATGCACATAGCTTTTTGCAGATGCTCATAAGTCCATCTGTTACAGCTTTGCAATCATTATCAGCGACTCGTGCAATGTCAAAGAGAGAGATGGGAAACTTTTCTGTCACCAGCTTGCTGTGTTGCACCCGTCTGTCCGTCCCCCACGCGCAAATCATTCTCTATTCCCATAATTTCCAGGATGGCCTCCTCCCAGGGGGTCAGGTGGGCTATTGAGGCTGTCCCTCCTCCTGTCCTGGCTCGTTCTCTTTTGGGGGTCGATTTTCGTGGAGCCGTCAGGCCCCGCACTGGGACCCGCCGAAACCAGGCAGGAAGGGATTAGTGCCAATTAACTGCCTGTTAACGGTAGGCAGTTTTTAGCCTAATCCCTATTTTGAGGGGTTTCGTCTGGGATTCCCGACGGCTCCAAACCACGCCAGGTTATAGCAGGCGGGCCGTCGGGTTGAAGGAGTTGGAGGGGTTGCGATTTCGGTGTTCAGGTGAGTGATGGGTGCATGAGTGCAAAGGTAAGTGTGTTTGGTGTGTCTAAAGTGTGTAAAGAACTTTTACTTACCTGTACTACCTTAACAGCCTTTCTTCCTGTAGCCGTTGGGAGCCCATCACTCAGCCGGCACTTAAAGCTGAACGGCTGCGATCTGTGAAAAGTGACAGCCTTCAGCTTTGAGTGAGTTCTGAGTCTGTGGAGAAGGACTCATGTTAGAACTCAGACTGTCAGTGTTTCACAGCTTCAAACAGCTGTGAAACACTGATATTTCATCTGTCAAGAACTCTTGACAGATGAAATTTCAGTCTGTGACGTCACCTGTTGCGGGCTGAACAAGGTCAATCAAGGGAAAATTGCGTGGATTGGCCGGACGTTGAAGTAGGCGGGTCTAAAACCCGAAAGTTGTAGTCCCGCCTTCTTCCCGACAGCTTCAGGAAAATCGACCCCTTGTTGTGAGCACTCTTTTCCTGCAATGAGGGAGACAAGTGGAGGTTGAGTGAGAATGAAGGAATGAGTGTAGAGATTGCATAGCATAGATACTTAGAAGGAGACAAAGATGGAGTGAGGTTGCAAGACCAAGGGCCCTCCCTGTGTGTTGTCAGTTGTGTTCAAAGCATCAGAGTGATAGGGAGTGTGAGGGCTGCATGGTCGAATAGTTATGTGAATGTGAGCATAGAGAGAGAGGGAATGGGTAAGGGTGCATGGACGTCAGTGTCAAGTGGGATGTGGAGGAAGAGATTGCTAAAGCTGAGTACTGGTGAGGAAAGGCAATGGGGATCAGATTGAGGGTGATGGGAAATTCATACTCACTTTTCCAGTGCGCTGAAGGTCATGAAATCTTTTCCTGCACTGTATCCAGGTTCTGCGGGTGACTCCCAAGGAGTTGACCTCCTCAGCCACCTGCATCCACACTGCCTTGGTCTGAGTGGGAGGCCTCTTCCTCCCTGATGAAGGGAACAGCACCTCCCTGTTGGCCCTAGCCCCATCGACTAATGCCTGCAGTGCCACTTCGTCAAAGCGAGGAGCTGATCTTCCCCTCCCGCTTGTCATATTTGCTGCAGCTTCCTCACACTGCACAGTCAAGAAGCTTGGCAGTCTGCAGAAGAAGCAAGGCTTCTGTGGACCTTAAATGCAGCCGCAATGATGACGTCATCGGAGGGGACTTTCAGTCATGAAAAACCCATTTACAAAGGCTTCCCACACGTTGGAAATCAATTGGCCAACTGAGTTAAAATTGCATCAATCTCCCACATCCATTTAGATTCGTGTGGGAAACACGAAATTCGGATAACACGACACCATCCCGCACCTGAGTTAAAACCCCCCCCCCCCCCATAGTGTTTCAGAACCAATGCATGATTTTTGAAGTACAGTAACTGTTAAGCTAGAAAATGCGGCAGGCAATTTCCCCACAAACAATATACGAATGTATGACAAAATAAGTTTGTTGGTTCAGTGAGGAATGTTGGTAATTGGGATAAACTCTTGCTGTTCTTTGAATAGCATCACGGGATCTTTTCCATCCACGCGAGGGCTCAGAAAATGGTCTTGCGTGGAAAATTGACTGAAAGTGGGCAGCGCTTTCAGACCTTGTGCCTGAATATGGCAGTCCAAGGCTCGCTTGGAATTTGACGTCATCTACATAATAGCGGCGAGTTGCAGATGCCAATTGAGCATCCCGATGCAGGTCTCTGGTCGGAATCTTCTCAAAGTTGGGCAGCTTGGACGCCAACATGGCCCCACATGTAAATCCTGGAAGGGGGGTTGGGTGGAGGCGAACAGGAGGGCGAGCGAACATGGGCCAGCATTGGTGAGGAGCCAAAAAGATCACTTCCTGTCCTCCTGCGTTCCATTTAAGTACTGCTAGTTAATCCACAGTACACCTGGAAAAACTGAGCAGAACATGTGCGGTCCATGTTTTGCCCAGTTTCTGCTGAATTTGTCATCGGTGTCCTAAAACAAGCATTGGGCCCTTGATTAGCATATTCAGTATACCCTCATCCTGCAATGAAATGTAGAAATGCAACATAATAAAGGGCTGTTCAGAAATGATATTAGAATTAATTGCTCATTATAAAATATATTAAACACTTTATGAAATCTATCTTTATCCAGATTTGATTGTTTATTTTGAGCGTGTTGAGTTATGGTGCAGGTGAACACAGGATAATAAGTACTTCTGTACTTATTATTTTGAAAATGGGGAATGGGGTTTTGTCCAAATGGAGAATTTGGTTGAGTGACTCCGTGCTAAATTTAAAAGTGTTAACAATTGCAGGATGATTGTGCATCCTTTTTACACTGCGTATCACAGAATCACAGAAACCCCACAGTGCAGATAGAGGCCATTTCGGCCCATCGAGCCTGCACCGACACATATCCCACCTGATCCCCGTAACCCCACGTATTTAATCCCCCTAACACTAAGGGTTAATTTATCATAGCCAATCAACCTAACCCGCACATCTTTGGACTGTGGGAGGAAACCAGAGCACCCGGAGGAAACCCACGCAAACACGGGGAGAATGTGCAAACTCCACACAGACAGTCACCCGAGGCCGGATTCGAACCCGGGTCCCTGGCGCTGTGAGGCAACAGTGCTAACCACTATGCCACCGTGCTGCCCTAGGCTCCAAGCAGGTCTGAATAGCTGGTTTTGAATCTAGCCGATGCTTTCTATCTGTCAGCCATAATTGACCTAAGCAAACCAAACATCCAGTTGCTGTGATTTCACTGAATAAAACTGCCTACACCTCAGCAAAAGTTTGGACTCAATTGGTAGTCCCACTGAGAGAAAAGATAAGGGTGGCTGGTATAGGAATTTAAAAAATGCTCACTGGTGCAGTCAGGAGTTTTCTCCTGAGGCTGAAGGCCCATTATTAAATAAAGGAAAGGCATCTTTACTCTACATCTGTCTATAGTATATGGACCTGGGAATGGTAAATGTCAGCATTGGATGCCTATAATGGTAGTATTGGCGGTTCTCTCCTAGATGGAACAATGTTTTACAAGAAAAACGTGTACTTCGGTGGGGCTGCTAATTGTCAGCATAGAACGTTTCTGAGATTCTATATTAAAGTAACCGCCTTGGTTTCTTGTTAACAGGCACAATGCCAGAATGTATAGCCCTATGTCGATGATTGACTGATCAAAGGTCAAGGTGGGGCAAACACAAGGTTCAGCACATTCTTGTGGCCTTTTGGAAGCTGGGGTTTCGTCTACTGCTTCTACAGTAGTACTTGTTTAGTTTGAATCCCTAGAGACTGACCTTCATGTGCCATTTTCCTGCATTTGCACTCGATCTATGATTCTGCCAATGAGATAAACTTAGTGCAAACGCGGGGAGCCAGTTTATCGATGCCAGCTTCCAGGAATCTGAACTGTGTAAATACGGCTTTAAATACCAAGTAATCACAACTGAACCTTCCACAGGATCCAGAGTTTGCAAGCGTCCGTTTTAAGACCTCTTGAGTAATTGTCACTCTTGCATCATTTTTATTTATTCCCTGAAATAAGGTCAGAGAATATAGGTGGAAAGATAGTCTGATATCGGCAACGACTTTCATGGTGCAGGATGCATGTCTCTTGTATAAAACCTTCCAATGTTGCACAAAATATATGAATGTGTGATTTATATGCAGCAGAGGTTACAGAAAAATGTAGAACTTTGGTGTGGCAGAAATAGATACAGTTGTCAAACCAGAATTCAGAAGTAGTCAAATGTTGCCATTGGTGTAATAAGCAGACCTTTTTAGTTTTTAATACATTCATAAATCTTGAGCTGTCATACATCGTCATGACTCCTAGACAGTAAATTAAGCAGTGAGCACATGATGGCTCCATGTTAGTTAAAACAGACTGATGATGCCCTGAGGATGGCTGAAATCAGAATGCAGGATTAGATTCTGCTGGTTCAGGAAATGCCAATCTCTCTGACAGTCTCTTTTAAGACATTTAAGAACCTTTAGCTAAGATTTGCAATAACCAGTAGACTCAATATAAAAATAGTTGTATGAAATTCATGATTGATCTGCAATTTTTGTTGTTCATTGAGTTAATATTTAAGTTCCTTAAACTATCAAGAGAGTTGGTGTATTAACTTGTAATTCACCGTAGAAAACCTTTTATTCAGTCTATTCAAGACTACGGTCATTTTGTGAAAATTTAAGTATACATCATTGTCCTTTTAATACCTGAGGATCGAAAAAAAAATAACAATGCATAATGGTCTTGCTTCTTGCCAGGGGCAAATCTACAGCACTAACAGATGCTAGAAAGTCTGTAAGAATGATTAGACTAACAGTAAGAAATATGCCTGGTAATGAAATCTGGCATGTTAAGGTTTTATGAATGAACAATAATAGTACTTGTCACTAAAGTTCACTTAATTTTTTTTCTCCTCCTTGACATTTGAAACTTAGTTTCAGGATCACACCCTTATGGTTTTCATCAATAACGTGAGCTGTACTTTGTAGTTCAGTGTTACCTCGATTATCTGTGTTTCCATTATCCGCGTTCTTCCTTGCCTATGAAAATTTTCATGGGGGTCAGTTGAGAAGCATACGCATTGTAGGGAGCAGGGAGAGACAGGGACGCACTGATTAGCTGTCATGGGGGAGTGAAGAACTTCTTGCTACCACTGTGCATAATGCTGCTACTGCAAGTGAAATAATGGTTTCAATTATAAAGTTGCTAATAGTCTGTAGTTAAATGTCTACTACTGATCAGTGGTTTTGGTTGCTACATGTCCAGCAATATTAAATGATTTGTGCTTGCATCTGAATACCACCTGCCCCATGTCCTAATGCTCAGGAGGAAATTACCAGCTATTACAGTAACCAGTAAATGTTACATTAAACATGTGCTCTGCTCACTAGCATTTAAATATTTACAGCTTACACTTATTTTGCGCCTTTCACAAAATAAATGACCCAAGCCAGTTTACAAGAGATCAGAGGACACTAAGCAGAATATTGGAGAGAAGTTAAGGGAGGCGATGAAAGGTGCAGTTGAGGAAGCAGGTTTTTGAGGAGGCTTTTGATGGTGAGGGCAGAGATGGTAATTCAGAGTCCCAGGCTCTTCCACAAACTGGGCAGCAGAGAAAAGGAAGGGGGTGCAAAAACAGAAAAAATCCAGGGCCAGGAAAAAATACTCTGGAAAATTCTGCTCCGAACCTTCCAGGCGGTCAAAACCATTCCAGCAGATCGCATTGACCAAGTGTTATCTGTAGCGAAACTTGCCTTCTATATGATGCAATCTCTGCCCCAAGCAAGAACCAGTCCAGCTCCCTCTTGAAGGTATACAGGCATCCACCACACCAGCCAACAATGTATTCCAGAGGCTCACTACTCTCTGGGAGAAGAAGAATTTCCTAACATCCAGTTTATTTCTACTCTTACATAGTTTAATCTTGTGTCCCCTGGTCCTCCCCAACCTGTAAAACTGGAATATCCAGCCCTAATTGTTTTAGACCTCAACAGGTCACCTCTACGTCTACACTGCTTTAAAGTAAATAGACCATGGTCCTTGAGCCTATCTGAGTAGCTGTGATGCTTTAAGCTAGGAATCAATCTTGTAGCTCTCCTCTGGAACTTTTCCAAGGCCACTGTATCACCCACCATGTGGGGGGACCAAAACTGGGCACAGTACTTCAGATGCGGTCTGACCAGCGGCCTGTATAGTGTCAAAATGGTGTCCTTTGATTTACACTGAGTGGTTCTCTTAATACAACCCAATAATCTGTCAGCTTGAGCTACAGTTTACATAGAAACATAGAAGATAAGAGCAGGAGTAGGCCATTCGGCCCCTCGAGCCTGCTCCGCCATTTAATGCGATCATGGCTGATCATCCAAATTCAGTACCCTGTCCCTGCTTTCTCCCCCTATCCCTTGATCCCTTTAGCCTTAAGAAATATATCCAACTCCTTCTTGAATATAATTAATGAAGTGGCCTCCACTGCCTTCTGTGGTAGAGAATTCCACAGCTTCACCACTCTCTGGGTGAAGAAATTCCTCCTAATCTCTGTCCTAAATGGCTTACCCCTTATCCTTAGACTGTGACCCCTGGTTCTGGACTCCCCGACCATCGGGAACATCCTTCCTGCATCTAGTCTGTCTAGTCCTGGTTAGAATTTTATAAATTTCAATGAGATCACCTCTCATTCTTCTAAACTCCAGGGAGTACAAGCCCAATCAACCCAATCTCTCCTCATACATCATTCCTGCCATCCCAGGTATCAGCCTGGTGAATCTTCGCTGCACTCCCTCCATGGCAAGAACATCCTTCCTCAGATAAGGCGACCAAAGCTACACACAATACTCAAGGTGTGGTCTCACCAAGGCCCTGTACAACTGCAGCAAGACATCCTTGTTCCTGTACTCAAACCCTCTCACTACGAAGGCCAACATACCATTTGCCTTCTTAACCGCCTGTTGCACCTGCATGCTTACCTTCAGCGACTGGTGCACAAGGACACCCAAGTCTCGTTGCACTTCCCCTTCTCCCAATCTATTGCCATTCAGATAATAATCTGCCTTCTTGTTTTTGACACCAAAGTGGATAACCTCGCATTTATCCACATTATATTGCATCTGCCATGCTTCTGCCCAATCACCCAACCTGTCCAAATCATACTGGAGTTTCTCGGCATCCTCCTCACAGCACACACAGCTTTGTGTTGTCTGCAAGCTTGGAGATCTAGTTTCCTCGTCCAGATCATTAATATATATTGTGAATAGCTGGGGTCCAAGGACTGATCCCTGCAGTACCCCACTAGTCAATGTCTGCCACTCGGAAAAGGAGCCGTTTATTCCAACTCTTTGCTTTCTGTCTGCCAACCAGTTCCCTATCCAAGTCAATACCTTGCCCCCAATCCCATGTGCCTTAACTTTACACGCTAATCTCTTGTGCGGGACCTTATCGAAAGCCTTTTGAAAGTCCAAATACACCACATCCACTGGTTCTCCCTTATCTATTTTACAAGTTACATCCTCCAAAAAATTCCAGTAGATTAGTCAAGCACGATTTACCTTTTGTAAATTCATGTTGACTTTGTCCGATCCGGTCACTGTTTTCCAAGTGCTCTGCTATTACATCTTTTATAATGGACTCCAGCATTTTCCCCACTACCGATGTCAGGCTTACCGGTCTGTAATTCCCCGTTTTCTCTCTACCACCTTTTTTGAACAGTGGGGTAACATTAGCTACCCGCCAATCCATGGTTTATGTTCCAGAGTCTATCGAATTTTGGAAATTTTGGATGTAGATTATCAGGCCCTGGGGATTTATCGGCCTTCAATCCTGTCAATTTCTCTACCATTTCCCTACAAATACTGATTTCTTTCAGTTCCTCCCTTTCATCAGACCCTATGTTCCCTGACATCTCTGGGAGGTTATTTGTTTCTCTACATTGGTCATGAACCTTCCGTGATCTGTGCACCTAGATCTTTTTCTCTCTCAACCTCTTTCCGTATTGTTCCCTGTAAATGATACGTGTGTTCTGTGTTGGCCCTAACAACATGCGTGACACTACATTTATTCAAATTAAATGCGATTTGCCATTGTGTGGCCCACTCCCCGAGCACATTTAAATCTTTTGAATTTGATTGCAGTCCTTCTGCTGTCTTAGCCATTGCACAGATTTTTGTGTCACATCCAAACTGTAGGGGGGTTTTTCCTGCTCTCTTGCCCGTTCTGGCCCCCTGCCAGGCTTCGTGCAAGAATTACCCTTGAGTGGTTCGACCCACTCCCCCTACGGTTCTAGACCTTGGACTTAGATGCAGAGAACAGTAGTGCAGAGAAGAGGACTCAATAGACCAGGCTGAATAGCACGAAATGGATGCTTTTATTTTTGAACAGTTTGAAGCATTACAAAATACATGTCATAGGCACAGATTAAAGTAACTACAATCATGCACAAATTTATGAACTTGACTCTATGGAAATGGGAGAATCTTGTGGCATCGATCGCCGGTTCTCCAGAGGGTTTCTTCTCCGTCGGCCTGGGTCGTCGATGATCTCCCGACCCCAGTACCCGGGCCACCCTCATCGTCTTCTCGTCGTGGCCGAGCCTTGTTTGGCTGAACACCGGCCACGTTGTCCTTTTTCCGAAACCGTCCGTCTTTAAAAAGACGAAAACGTTTTCATCGATCTGCCGAAGTGGAAGAGGCGCCGATCCGGGCACCGTCCACCCTTCGTTCGTTCCTCGTAGAAGAAAGTTCTTGAAGAAATGGAAGCCTGAAGTCGCCCAACAAGAAGCCGTAGCAGTGAAGAAGTAACTTAGATGGACTTTCAATCCATAGTTATACTCTTTTGGGACAGTCTTATCTCCCGCCAAATCATAGTCCTGTCTTTGTATTAATTTTGGCGGGCAGAGATCTCTGCAGGGGCGCTTTGTCTTGTAACGGAGCCGGTGATAACTTAAACTGGCCTTCCTGGCCGATAATGTCTGTTAATGTCCTTTGCATTGTCACCGCGGCTCGGTTCGCATATTGATCGGTCCGGACATTTTCCTTGATGGCTGCTAAACGGTTTTTCCTTTGTACAATAAATGGGTATAAGTGTTTTTACATTGTCCGCCCATATCTTGATGGGCCCCATCCTGTACTTATAATCCATTGAATATGTATGCTGTTGCTCTGAGTTTCGGTTCCCAGATACTGGCTTTCGCGGGCTCACTGTCTTCAATCCACAAGCCTGTCTGGCTTGCAGTAACAGAAATAAAATGGTTCAGAAACTGATCACGGGGCCTGGCGGCCATTTTGTATGCCCTTTTATCAAAGGTTTTTCTGTGTAAGCTTACTTTGGTCAATAAACAGTCTTATTTTATCCAGTTTTCTTGCGTGATTTTTGCTGAAAATTGCGAATCTTACAAAACTTACTTAACCATATTCCCAACACCACTGTCTGCATCATTTGTAAAGACAGTGAACAGTAGCTGGCCTAGGATCGATCTCTGGGGGACACCACTAGTGACATATCTCTAGGCTGTTCCGTTAACTACAACTTGTTGGCTGCGGGATCAGAGCCAATTCCTTATTCAGCGTTTCAAATTCCTACTGATACCACATGATTCTATCCTGTGAAGTAACCTAGTGTGAGGGACCTTTCTGAAAGTCCCGGTAGAGAATGTCGACTGGATTTCCCTCATCCGCTACCCTAGTGACTTCCTCAAAAAAAACTCAGCAAATTTGTACAGCATTTCCTATTTTTTTGGAAGACGTGTTATGAATTTCTAATGGCTCCTTCCCTTTCCCAGTAATCATATAGGGCATCTCTTACAATCCTTTCTAGCATCTTCCCAATAATGGCTGTCAGGCTGATAGGCCTGTCGTTCCCTGGCTCTGATTTGTCCCCTTTTTGAAAATAGGAACTATATGAGCTAGCTTCCAGTATAAGGAAACTATCCCTGACTCTATTGAACTATAGAAGATTTGGGCAAGAGGCTCACAGAGCACCTGTTCTATCTCTTTAATCATTTCTTTAATCAGCTGTGGATCATGATATAAGTACCACCACCGCCCCCCAGCCACCCCCACCACCTAACAGCATGGTAGACACATGAAAATGTGGGTCTACGAATGTGCCGTCAGGTTAAGGAAGCCGATTCCCCTACATTTCCACTGATGCAGCAACTGGGTTTTCCCATTACACAGCAGAGCCCAGCGCAAATGGTACCTGACTTGAAATGAATGGGGGCGTGGGGAAGAGTTTGGTGCTGAAATCATTTTATCTAGCAGTTTAAAAAAGCACCTTTCATCTCTGAGGCATCTAGCACAGATCTTTCAATATTTCTTTACGTAAAACTATTTTTTCACCTACAGTAGCGCTAATCTGAATGCACAGCTACATTGATACCGACAAAGCGATTGTCCCACATGGGACACAAGACCCAATAGCATCACGGTGCAGGCCTGGGGCACTTCAGAATTCCAGTAGTATTGTATAGTGAGACATCAATCAGTTTGTGATAGAATAGGTAATTACTATATTGTAGTTTTACTTGACTTTAAATGTTATTTAAAAATTGGGAACACTTTCAAATTATAAACAATTTTCTAAAAAATTGAAAAGAAATGAGATGTAAGGAGAGTGATATATTCAAAAGCACCTCTGCTCCTGTTAACAGCTAATAATCAGTGTGTCCTTATTCTAGTGGACCATCTGCAATGGGATCCCTTCCAGTCAGAGTTCCACTGTATTGTAATATAGTAATTGAACTGGTTGTTCGTGAGATAGTAACAGTAAATGCTTTTTTTTCAGACTTTCCTGCAGATCTTGGGTGTGGTAGCTGTGGCAGTATCTGTCATTCCTTGGATACTTATTCCAATCACTCCACTTGTCATTGTGTTCTTTTTCCTCCGGCGCTATTTCTTGGAAACATCACGTGACATTAAACGCATGGAATCAACCAGTAAGTGGAACACTGAAAATTAAATTACAGGCCCTGACCTTTTTAACTGTGTTCAGCATAGCTTTTTTTAAGTTAACAACGGGAGGGAAGAGGCGAAATGGAAGAGGAGGAGGGAGGGCGAGAGGACGAGGTGGCAAAGGGATGTGGGGTAGAGGGAAGAGGAGATTACATTGTCAGGCTTTTTTTACATCTTCCAATGTTGGTCACTGCAAGGGAGAATATTTAACCAAGTTCCGCTGCTTCATTTCCTCCTCTTGTTGGGTGTACGATTAAAGATTTGTTCCTATGTGCTGCTTTGCTGGTGATGGTGAATTTACTTAACTATTGCCACTATTACATGTCTAAATGCAAGTTCTTGTCAGTGGAAGATGGGTTTTGATCACCATCTTTGAGCCAGTAGTGGATGGTTTTAGTCATAGAGTCATGGTCATAGAGTCATACGGCACAGAAGGAGGCCATTCAGCCCATTGAGTCCGTGCCGGCTCTCTGTAGAGCAATCCAGTCAGTCCCGCAGCCCTGCAAGTTTATTTCCCTCAAGTGTCTATCCAGTCTCACTTTGAAAACATTGAGTGTCTCCGCTTCCACCGCTTCCGTCGGCAGCGAGTTCCAGGTCATCACCACTCGCTGCATAAAAAAGTTTTTCCTCACAGCCTATATCTCTTGCCCAAAACCTTAAATCTGTGTCCCCTAGTCCTTGTACCATCAACTAGTGGGTACAGCCTTTCTCCGCCTAGCCTATCCAAACCCGTCATAATCTTGTACACCTCTATCAAATCACCCCTCAACCTCCTTTGCTCTAATGAAAACAAATCCAGCTTCTGCAACTTGTCCTTGTAGCTAAGATCCCCCCTCACCGGAACCATTCTGGTAAATCTCCTCTGCACCCTCTCAAAGGCCTTCACATCCATCCTAAAGTGTGGTGAGCAGAACTGGACGCAATACTCCAGTTGTGGCCTAACCAGCGCTTTAAAAAGGTTCAGCATAACTTCTCTACTTTTGTACTCAATACCTCTATTTATGAAGCCCAAGATCCCGTGTGCTTTGCTAACCACTCTCTCAATATGTCCCGCCACCTTCAGGGACCTACGCACATTAACTCCCAGGTCCCTCTGTCCCTACACGCTCTTTAAAATGGTGCCATAAAGTGTATATTGCCTCTCCCTGTTCCTTCTGCCAAAATGCATCACCTCGCACTTCTCTGTATTAAATTCCATCTACCACTTGTCTGCCCATTCTGCTAGCTTTCCTGTTGCAGTCAATTGGTATCATCCTCACTGTTTGCCACACCCCCAAGTTTGGTGTCGTCGGCAAATTTAGAAATTTTACGCTGTATTCCAGTATTCAGGTCATTTATTTTAAAAGCAGTGGCCCCAGCACTGACCCTTGGGGAACACCACTGTCTACCATCCTCCAGTCTGAAAAACAGCCATTTACCACAACTCGCTGTTTTCTGTCCTTAAGCCAATTCCTTATCCAAGCTGCCACTGACCCACCTATTCCATGAGCCTCAATTTTGTTAACCAGCCTTCTATGTGGTACTTTGTCAAACGCCTTCCTAAGATCCATGTAGACAACATCCATTGCATTCCCTTCATCAATCCTCTCTGTTACTTCATCAAAAAATTCAGTTAGATTAGTCAAACACGATCTGGCTTTTACAAATCCGTGTTGGCTCTCCTTAATTAGCTTAAACCTCTCCAAGTGCCCGTTAATTTTTTCCTTGATTATTGTTACCCACCACTGATGTTAAACTGACCGGCCTGCAGTTACTAGGATTGTCCTTACACCCTTTCTTGAACAATGGTGTCACATTGCCACTTTCCAATCCTCAGGCACCTCCCCTGCATCTAGGGAAGATTGGAAAATTATGGCAAGCCCTTCCGCTATCTCCTCCCCCAATTCCCTTAGCAACCTGGGATGCAAGCATCTGAACCAGGCGACTTGTCCACTCTAAGCATACCCAGCCTTTCTAGTACATCCTATCTGTCAATTTTCACTCCTTCCATTGCTTCTACCTTTTCCACTTCTACCAATATTTTGTCAGCATCCATCTCCTTGGTAAACACCGATACAAAGTACTCATTGTGTATTTTAGCCTTGCCCTGCACCTCTAAGCATATATCACCTTCTTTGTCTCTAATAGGCCCCACCCTGCCTCATACTACCTGCTTACTGTTTACATGCCGGTAGAAGATTTTTGGGTTCCCTTTTATGATAACCGCCATTCTACTCTCACATTCTCTCTTTGCCAATCTTATTTTCTTCTTCACTTCCCCCTCAACTTATTGTATTTGGTCTGGTGCTCCCTTGAAGAATTCACCAGACATGCATCATAAACCTCATTTTTTTTCTTTCATCATCTTCTCTATCTCCCTCGTCATCCAAGGAGCCCTTGCTTTGGTTCGCTTACCCTTCCCTCTTGTTGGAATGTACCTAGCCTGTACTTGGAACATCTCCTCCTTAAAGATTACCCATTGTTCCATTACAGTTTTTCCTGTCAGTCTTTAGTTCCATTTTACCCTGGCTAGATCCTTTCGCATCCCATTGAAGTTAGCCCTATTCCAGTTTAGAAGTTCCACTCTAGATTGTTCCTTGCTCCTCTCCATTGCTAATCTAAATCTTATGATACGATCACTCGTACCCAAGTGTTCTCCCACAGACACTTGGTTGACCTGGCCCACCTCATTCCCCAGCACCAGATCCAGCAATGCCTCCTTCCTAGTTGGGCCAAGAACATACTGGTCAAGGAAATTCTCCTGAACAAATTTCAGAAATTCCTCCCCCCTCCTTTCCCTTTACCCTAGCATTATCCCAATCGATATTTGGGTAATTAAAGTCCCCCAATATCACCACTCTATAGCTCTTGCATATCTCTGCAATTTCCCTGCAGATTTGCTCCTCTACCTCCCTCTCACTATTTGGAGGCCGATTCTGATGAAATTCGCCTTTGTGTTTTTTTACATTAATCATGTTGCACATTTTTTTTTAAAGAGGACTCCAGTTGTTTTTACAGAACTTTAAAAAGAAATGTAATGTATTTTTGTTGGGGTGCTAGTTGTCTTAATTATATCTACTGTCACATAATAATGTTAATAGTGTAATACTTTTGATGTTGTGACCACACTGTTTTTAATATACAATAGATGATAAGTGCTTCTGCTGCTTTACATCTCTCATTGGATCTTCAGGGGCTGTAGTGGCATCCTTGCCAGAGTTTCCTGGCTGGCACTAGAGGATTCCCTCTTGATGACAGTAATACTGCTGAGAGTCAGCCGCGCATCTCTCCGTCCCGACCCAGAAAATGAGTTTGGACTGGGACGACCATGGATGAGTAGGTGGAAGTACTGCCCCGCCAAATCTCCGTCACTCCCCACCAAAACTCCGGCAACCCCCGCAAAACCTCCACGTCGTCACCCCCGGGGCCAGGTCTCCACGTTCCAGCCAAACCTCCACCCTTCAATCAACCTTTAGCAATTAATGGCATAGACTTTATATATATTTTAAAATCTTTGCTTGGGTGTGCACTTCCCCGCCCTCTTTCCCCCCCCCCCCCCCCCCCCCCGCAAAAAAAAAATCTCTGCATCCCCACCAAAACTCCGTCCCTCTCTTCCTTCCGCCCCACCGGCCAAGCCTCTGCCCCCCGCCCCCCCCCCCGGCAAAACTCCGCCCCCCCCCCGGCAAAACTCCGCCCACCCCCCCCCCCCCCCCAGTGGCCTAACCTCTGCCCGCCCTCTCTTTCTACCCCTCTGCCCCCCCCACACCAAAACTCCACCACCCCGGCTAATCCTCCCCCAGCCCGCCTCCACCAAAACAAAAGCAAAAATGAATACAAAATGTTACTATAGCAAGTTAACTTGACACAAAAGTGTGATGAAAAGTCATGATAACAGGAAGTGCACACCCAAGCAAAGATTTTAAAATATATATAAAGTCTATGCCATTAATTGCTGGAGGCACTGAGCTGATGCTACTTTTTTTTATAAATGCAACAATATTTAAAATTACCGCAGAAAATTATTGAACTATATGTTGATTTTTAATTCAGCTCGAAGCCCAGTTTTCTCCCATCTATCTTCATCCCTTCAAGGACTTTGGACTATTCGTGCCACAAAAACAGAGCAACAGTTTCAAGCAAAATTTGATGAACATCAAGATCTTCATTCAGGTGAAATGCTTCATATGATTTTTATTGTCTTCCCAACTCCTCAATAATTTACATGCCATCGTGAAAATCCTTTAAAATCAAAGAAAAAGAAAATTTAAGAGCTATTTCACCTCAAATATTGGATTGTAAAAGTTGAAAAACAATTTAGCTCAGTGGATAATTATAAGAATGGAGCTCTTCAGTAGTTCAGGTTTATCCAGTTCTTGTTCAATACCTAGTGACCCCTGCTGCAAGTGCAAGTGAGTTACGCTGTGATGCCCACCATGTAGAATAGGTGACCAACGGTCACTTTTAGGCGTTGTGCACAATAGCCATTTGGGTGAGGCACCAGATGTGCTCAGGATCTGTGGAAGCTACACTCCACAAAGGTTTCTAGTCTTCAGCATTGCAGGAACATATAGAAAAATGGAAAGGAAAGAGCGGGAAAAAGTTCAGTGAATCCACTGCACCTTGGATACTTCAAATGTGCACTTATGGATTTGAAGCAGCAATGGTGTATTTAATTCTGGAGAACATTTGTCTTCAAACCCTGTTTTAGTTCAATGATTTGTATGTGGAGCTAGTTTTAAACTTGACCCAACATATTTTAATGAAATGGCAGCTGAGTGAGGAAAGGTTGATTGATAGTGCAGGCAAGAGTCAAACGTACATAGCACAAGAATTAAAACAAGTGTTAGAAGCACAAATTCAGCTTAATGGGTGTGGTGCAGTAGCCATTAGAGTGACCATGCTACAACCTGCTACATGCTTCTTATTGCAGCCAACTGTGTGCCTCGTTTGGGGATGTATATGCTACCTTTACTCCTTTATTAGACAGCATTGCTGGTAGTGCAAGTGTAATGGCTGCATCTTCTTTCCTTTTTAAATCTGTGTGGTTGCTGCTAAGCATAATTGGGACCTGAATTTTCCAGGCTACAAGGTCTTTAGAAAGGAAAGGGAAATTGAGAAAGAAGGAGGAGTATCAATATTGATAATAACACACAGTTACCGTATTAGGAAGAAGGAATTTCAGCCAGGGTGATCAGGCAATGGAAACGCTAGTAGACACTGGTAGAGTTAAGGAACAGCAAAGAATGCAAGACTGGTAGAATTGTCTACAGCAACCTGGCCGTAGTGATGTAGTGGGGGTATGTATAAATACGGAGATCAGGAAAGCATGTTGCAGAAACTGTGATTTTATTGAAAGATTAACATTTTCACAGACACTAGAAGTAGCAGAACAGCTAATGTAATAAAGGCAGGAATTTCGAGAATGTATTTCATACAGCGTTCTAGAACAGTATGTTTTAGAACTCACAGGAACAGGCCATATTAGATTTAATGATGTATAGTGAACAAGAATTAGTTAACAACCTGACAGTAAGGGAGTATTGTGCAAATAGTGACCATTATATGATTGAATTTGATACTAGATTTGAGAGGGAGAGTCACAAACGAAAGTTTTAAATTTAAGTAAGGCAAACTTCAAAGGGATGAGAAATAAATTGACCACAGTAAATTGGACTGAACTCTTAATGGGTAAACCCATAGACAAACAGTGGGAAATATTCAAAAAGTATTCGTTATGATACAAAACCAATATACTCCATAAAAGGCAAATGGTCAACAAATGAGGTAAGCGACAGTAGCAAGCTAAAAGGAAAGGAATATGATATGATTAGGCAGAGTCAACATGGTTTTATGAAAGAGAACTCGCGTTTAACACATTTATTGTAGAATTTTGAGGATGTAACTAGCAGGGTAGATAACGGGGAACCAGTGCATGCAGTATATTTGGATTTCTAAAAGGCATTCGATAAGGTGCCATATAAAAGGTTGTTACGCAAGATAAGGGCTCATGGGGTTGGGGGTAATATATTAGCATGGATTGAGGATTGGTTAACGGACAGATAACAGAGAGTAGGGATAAACAGGTCACTTTTGGGTTGACAGACTAACTCGTGGGGTGCCACAAGGATCAGTGCTTGGGCTTCAACTATTTACAATCTACATTAATGGCTTAGATGAAGAAACTGATTATAATGTATCCACATTTGCTTATGATCCAAAGCTAGGTGGGAAAATAAGCTCTGAGGAGGACACAAAGAGCCTACAAAGGGATATAGACAGGTTAAGTGAGTGGGCAATAAGATGGCAGATGGAGTATAATGTGGAGAAATGTGAGGTTATTCACTTTGGTAGGAAGAATAGAAAAACGGAATATTTTTTAAATGGTGAGAAACTATTAAATGTTGGTGTTCAGAGAGATTCAGGTGTCCTTGCACAGGAAACACAGAGAGTTAGCATGCAGCAAGCAATAAGGAAGGCAAATGGCATGTTGGCTGTTACTGCAAGGGGGTTGGAGTATAAGAGTAAGGAAGTCTTGCTACAGTTGTTCAGGGCCTTGGTGAGACCACACCTGGAGTACTGGGCACAGTTTTGGTCTCCTTATCTGAGGAAGGATTTACTTGCTTAGAGGCAGTGCAACAAAGGTTCACTAGATTGATCCCTGGGATAAAGGTTGTCCTATGAAGAGAGATTCAGTAGATTGTGCCTATACTCTCTGGAGTTTAGAAGAATGAGGGGTGATCTCATTGAAGCATATAAGATTCTGAGGGAGATTGACGGGGTAGATGCTGAGAGGATGTTTCCCCTGGCTGGAGAGTCTAGAACTAGGGGCATAGTCTCAGGATAAGGGGTCGGCCATTTAAGACTGAGAAGAGGAGAAATTTCTTCACTCAGAGGGTTGTGAATCTTTGGAATTCTCTGCCCCAAAAGGCTGTGGATGCTGAATCTTTGAGTATATTCAAGGCTGAGAGAGATTTTTGGACTCTAGGGGAATCAAGGGATATGGAGATCGGGCAGGAAAGTGGAGTTGAGGTCGATGATCAGCCATGATCTTATTGAATGGCGGAGCAGGCTCGAGGGGCTGTATGACTTACTTCTGCTCCTAGTTCTTATGAATAGTGGAAATTTACCAGACTTGGAGAGCTATGAAATGCAACAAAGGGATACAAAGAAAGTAATAAGGGGTGCAAGGAATATCAAAGCTAACATTAAAAGTTTTCATCGTTATAACAAGAGAATGTGAGGCCATTAAAGACTGATGCAGGCTAGACTATAATGAGTAATAAAGAAATGGCAGGCTTGTTAAACTAATACTTTGTATCTGTTTTCACAGTGGAGGAAGAGGACAAAATAGCCGAGGTAGAAGGGAACCTAAGTTGAGGTTAAAGTAGGTCATGGGGAGGAACTTAGTGGATTTGATATAAGTTTTTAAAAAAATGGTAATGGAGAATATAATAAGACTTAAGCTAGCTAAAGCTCCAGGATGTGATGATATCCACCCCGGATATTAAGAGATAGGTAATGAAATGGTACAAGCATTGCACAGAGGTTTACGGCACTGAAGGAGGCCATTCGGCCCATCGTGTCTGTGCCGGCTGGAAAAAAGCTATCCAGTCTAATCCCACTTTCCAGATCTTGGTCCATAGCCTTGTAGGTTACAGCACTTCAAGTGCATATCCAAGTACTTTTTAAATCTGATTAGGGCTTCTGCCTCTACCACCCTTTCAGGCAGTGAGTTGCAGACCCTCGCCACCCAATTACTTTAAATCTATGCCCCCTGGTTATTGACCTCTCTGCTAAGGGAAATAGGCCCTTCTTTCCACTCTATCTAAGCCCCTCATAATTTTATACACATCAATTAAATCTCCTCCCAGCCTCCTCTGCTCCAAAGAAAACAACCCCAGCCTATCCAATCTTTCCTCACAGCTAAAATCCTCGACTCCTGGCAACATTCTCGTAAATCTGTACCCTCTCCAGTGCAATCACATCTTTTCTGTAATGTGGTGACCAGAACTGTACTCAGTTCTCTTGCTGTTACCTAACTAGGGTTTTTATACAGTTCTAGCATAACCTCCCTGCTCTTATATTCTTTGCCTCGGCTAATAAAGGACAGCATCCCGAATGACTTCTTAACCGCCTTATCTACCTGTCATGCTATCTTCAGGGATCTCTGGACATGCACTCCAACATCCCTCTGTTCCTCTACACTTCTCAGTATCTTACCATTTATTGTGTATTCCCTTATCTTGTTACCTCACACTTTTCCGGATTGAATTCCATTTGCCATTTTTCTGCTCCCCCGACCAGTCCATCGATATCTTCCTGTAGTCCAAGCTCTTTTCCTCACTATAAACCACACAGCCAATTTTTGTATCACCTGCAAGCTTCTTAATCATGCCTGTTACATTGAAGTCTAAATTATTATATACCACAAAACCAAGGGACCGAGTACTGAGCCCTGTGGAACCCCACTGGAAACAGCCTTCCAGTCACAAAAACACCCATCGACCATTACCCTTTGCTTCCTGCCACTGAGCCAATTTTTGGATCCAACTTGCAACATTCCCTTGAATCCCATGGCCTTTTACTGTTCTGACCAGTCTGTGATGTGCGACCTTGTCAAAAACATTGCTAAAGTCCATGTAGACTACATCAAATGCACTGACTCCCCAAAGCCTTTCCACCATCTACAAGGCACAAGTCAGGAGTGTGATGGAATACTCTCCACTTGCCTGGATGAGTGCAGCTCCAACAACACTCAAGAAGCTCAACACCATCCAGGACAAAGCAGCCCGCTTGATCGGCACCCCATCCACTACCTTAAACATTCACTCCCTCCACCACTGGTGTACCGTGGCTGTAGTGTGTACCATCTACAAGATGCACTGCAGCAACTCGCCAAGGCTTCTTCGGCAGCACCTTCCAAACCCATGACCTCTTCCACCTAGAAGGACAAGGGCAGCAGGCGCATGGGAACACCACCACCTCCAAGGTCCCCTCCAAGTCACACACTTTCTGACTTAGAAATATATTGCCGATCCTTCATCGTCGCTGAGTCAAAATCCTGGAACTCCCTACCTAACAGCACTGTGGGAGTACCTTCACCACATGGACTGCAGCGGTTCAAGAAGATGACTCACCACCACCTTCTCAAGGGCAATTAGGGATGGGCAATAAATGCTGGCCTTGCCGGCGACGCCCACATCGCATGAATGAATAGAAAAAAAACTACCCTCATCCACCCTCCTTGTTACCACTTCAAAAGACTCAATCATGTTAGTCAGACACGACCTTCCCTTAACATTCTGACTTTCCTTGATTAATCCGTGCCTTTCTGAATATTGATTAATGCGGTCCCTCAGAATTTTTCCCAATAATTAGCCCACAACAGCAACAACTTGTATTTATAGAGCGCCTTTAATGTAGTAAAATGTCCCAAGGCGCTGCACAGGAGATTGTAAGACAAAAAATTTGACACCGAGCCACATAAGGATAAATTAGGGCAAGTGACCAAAAGCTTGGTCAAATGAGGTAGGCTTTAAGGAGCGTCTTAAAGGAGGAAAGAGAGGTAGTGAGGCGGAGAGGTTTAGGAAAGGGCGAGGCCATGGAGGGATTTGAAAACAAGGACGAGAATTTTGAAATCGAGGTGCTACTTAACCGGGAGCCAGTGTAGGTCAGCGAGCACAGGGGTGATGGGCGAACGGGACTTGGTGCGAGTTAGGACATGGGCAGCCGAGCTTTGAATGACCTCAAGTTTACATAGGGTAGAACATGGGAGGCCAGCCAGGAGTGCGTTGGAATAGTCAAGTCTAGAGGTAACAAAGGCATGGATGAGGGTTTCGGCAGCGGATGAGCTGAGGCAAGGACGGAGACGGGTGATGTTACGGAGGTGGAAGTGGGCGGTCTTTGTTATGCTGCGGATATGTGGTCGGAAGCTCATTTCAAGGTCAAATAGTACACCAATGTTGCGAACAATGTGGTTCAGCCTCAGACAGATGTTAGGGAGAGGGATGGAGTCAGTGGCGCGGGAACAAAGTTTGTGGCGGGGACCGAAAACAATGGCTTCGGTTTTCCCAATATTTAATTGGAGAAAATTTTTGCTCATCCAGAACTGTATGTCGGACAAGCAGTCTGGAAATTTAGAGACCGTGGAGGCCAAGGTTAGACTGACTGGCCTGTAATTACTAGGTCTATTCCTTTCTCCCTTCTTAAACAACGGTACAATGTTTGCTGTCCTCCGGCACCAGGCCTATAGCCAGAGAGGATTAGCAAATGATGGTCAGAGTGTCCGCTATATTTCTTCCCTTGCTTCTCTTAACATCCTGGGATACCTTTCATCTGGACCTGGCGGTTTATCTACTTTTAAAGATGCTAAACCCCTTAATTTTTCCTCTCTCACTATGGCCGGAATTTTCTGTACCTGGGCGGGTGCGGGCCTTCGACGTGGCAGGTCACAACCCTGTTATTGCTTCCATCTCGCTGCTGAGATTGACTTTGTGCTAATGGAGCCTATTAAACCCGCCTTCCACGTTACCCAGCCAATTAAATGGGGCGGGTCTGATAATGTCATCGATTACGCATTTTCAGCGGGACATTTAAAGGAGCCATGGTCACATTGCATTTCAAGGTTCATCTAGGAGTGCGCAGGCAGCATACTGGAGGTTTTGATTGCTCCAAACAGTTGGAGAGATGGCTGCACCCAGGTTCTCCAATGACTCCTTCCATATGCTTGTGGAGGGAGTCAGAGCCCTTCAAATGGGTGGAAGAGACCTCCCCGGAGACAAGAAGAGCCTGGCTCCAAATTGCAGAGGAGGTCAACAGCAGGGATGCGTTCAGGAGGACCTGGGTGCAGTGCCGGAAACGTTTCAATGATCTCATTAGATCAGGAAAGGTGAGTACAAAGCCACACTCAACTTCACCCTGCTGTGCCTCTCATCACATCCCCACCACTCTGCCTTCCCAACTCTACTCCTGCACGACCAGTCGTGAATGGTGGTGGACCATTAAACAACTAACGGGAGGAGGAGGCTCCATGAATATCCCCATCCTCAATGTTGATGGACCCAGCACGTGAGCGCAAAAGACAACGCTGAAGCGTTTGAAACCATCTTCAGCCAGAAGTGCCGAGTAGATGATCCATCTCGGCCTCCTCCTGAGGTCCCCACCATCACAGAAGCCAGTCTTCAGCCAATTCGATTCACTCCACATGATATCAAGAAACGGCTGAGTGCACTGGATACAGCAAATGCTATGGGCCCCAACAACATCTCTGCTGTCGTACTGAAGACTTGTGCTCCAGAACTAGCTGCGCCTCTAGCCAAGCTGTTCCAGTACAGCTACAACTCTGGCATCTACCCGATAATGTGGAAAACCGCCCAGGTATGTCCTGTCCACAAAAAGCAGGACAAATCCAATCCAGCCAATTACCGCCACATCAGTCTACTCTCAATCATCAGCAAAGTGATGGTGTCGTCGACATTGCTATCAAACAGCACTTACTCACCAATAACCTGCTCACTGATGCCCAGTTTGGATTCCGCCAGGACCACTCAGTTCCAGACCTCATTACAGCCTTGATCCAACCAGAGGTGAGGTGAGAGTGACTGCCCTTGACATCAAGGCAGCATTTGACTGAGTGTGGCATGAGTAAACTTGAAGTCAATGGGAATCGGGGAAAACTCTCCACTGGCTGGAGTCATACCTAACACAAAGGAAGATGGTTGTGGTGGTTGGAGGTCAATCATCACAGCCCCAGGACATCGCTGCAGGAGTTCCTCAGGGCAGTGTCCTAGACCCAACCATCTTCAGCTGCTTCATCAATGACCTTCCCTCCAACATAAGGTCAGAAATGGGGTTGTTCGCTGATGACTGCACAGTGTTCAGTGCTATTCGCAACTCCTCAGATAATGAAGCAGTCCATGCCTGGATGCAGCAAGACCTGGATGACATTCAGGCTTGGGCTGATAAGTGGCAGGTAACATTCGCGCCACACAAGTGCCAGGCAATGACTATCTCCAACAAGCTAGAGTCTAACCAGTGCCCCTTGACATTCAATGGCATTACCATCACCGAATCTCCACCACCAGCAACATCCTGGGGGTCACCATTGACCAGAAACCTAATTGGACCAGCCACATAAATACTGTGGCAACAAAAGCAGGTCAGAGACTGGGTATTCTGAGGCGAGTGTCTCACCTCCTGACTCCCCAAAGCCTTTCCACCATCTACAAGGCACAAGTAAGGAATGTGATGGAACACTCTCCACTTGCCTGGATGAGTGCAGCTCCAACAACACTCAAGAAGCGCAACACCATTCAGGACAAAGCAGCCCACTTGATTGGCACCCCATCCACCACCTTAAGCATTCACTCCCTCTACCACCAGCGTACCGTGGCTGCAGTGTGTACTGTCTACAAGATGCACTGCAGCAACTCGCCAAGGCTTCTGCAGCAGCACCTCCCGAACCCGTGACCTCTACCACTTAGAAGGACAAGGGCAGTAGGCGCATGGGAACACCACCACCTCCAAGTTCCCCTCCAGGACACACACCATCCTGACTTGGAAATATATCGCCGTTCCTTCATCGTCGCTGAGTCAAAATCCTGGAACTCCCTCCCTAACAGCACTGTGGGAGTATGTTCACCACAAGGACTGCAGCGGTTCAAGAAGGCGGCTCACCACCACCTTCTCAAGGGCAGTTAGGGATGGACAATAAATGCTGGCCTTGCCAGCGACGCCCACATCCCATGAATGAATCAAAAAAAACTTAGACCAACATACCTTGCACATCCACCCATCCCTCTCTACATTATCACATCCTCACCTGACTAGCCACCCCTCACACTTACCCTCATTCTAATGCAATCGTACCAACTAACAACACGTAAGGAGTCCACTTGGCATTGCCACCCCAAGCCATCATAGTCTCCCTCTTAAGATGTGACCCATCACTCTCACTCACTCTTCTTTCCCTCCTTGCAGGGGAAGAGAGCGCACAATAAGAAGGAGAAAACTGGAGGTGGGCCTCCATCATCTGCCCCTTCACAACAGCAGAGGAGGCTGCGTTTGAAGTATCGGGAGTGGCCGAGCAGCTGGAGGTGGGAGACGGAGAGTGGGGGACATCTCAGCAACCTGGTGACAGAATTACACATCATACACTACATGGCATACAGCAGTCACTCATATGGGGACTGATGTCATCAGCCACTGAATGGTCATCATGTGCATAATTGTATGTGTACCCATTCTTCATATGGCATATCTAACTCATCTCTTTACTCTCCCACAGGTCCATCAAGAGCACCCCCATTGTCCAGGAGGAAGAGGAAGATGACTCCTCAGAGGAGCCTCCAGCCTCTGAGGGCACACCGTCACCAGACATGAGCGCACCCAGCACCAGCACAGAGAAGCACACATCGGTGGGTCCCACGCAAGATAGAGTGGTGTTGTCACCGGGTCCGTCACAAGTGAGCAAGAGCAGATGGTGGAGACAGGGACAGCAATGGAAACTCCTCAATAACAACAGAAAACGCTGGAAAAACTCAGCAAGCCAGGGCAGCATCCGTGGAGAGAGAAACAGAGTTAACGTTTCAGGTCGATGACCTTTCGTGAGAACTGAAAAAAAGCAGGAAATGGAAAGCAAGTTTAGGGGCTGGGAAAAGGGGGAGGGGATGAAAGAACAAAAGGGAAGGTCAGTGATAGGATAGAAAGCAGGAGAGATTAAGAGACATTGAGAGACATTAAGAGATATTCAAGGCGAGAGGAGGTGGTAATGGAAATTCCTCGCCGGTGGGCGCAGGACACGCCCAGCTCTGCTCAGCTGCATGCAGAGGGCAATCCTGGGGGTACAGGAAGAAGTGCAGTGGGCTGAGACAAGTTTTGTGACCGCGATGTCTGCAAATGTTCCGAGAATGGAGGAGTCCATCTCCAACATGTGCACCAGAGTGTCACAGGCGATGGCGACTGTGGGCTTTTCCATGGATAGGATGGCCACCTGTATGGAGCAGCTAATGTGCCACTCACAGGAGCACATGGTCTCTATGGAGAATAGATGGCTATCTCTGGAGTATAGATGGCAGAGGCTCATAGACCTTCTGTCTAGGAGGTCATGTCAGCATAGACATGGGTCCTCATGACCCCACTGATGTGCAGCAAGGTGCTCTCCAGTTCCTTGCTAGCAGGGAAATGCGGGTGGCCCATGAGAGGGATGACGGTGAGAGGGGAGATGGAAGTGGGGGCTCCTCTCAAAGCACTTACACATCTTCCCCATTGCCACCCACTTAGTCAGAGCCCCAGATGGCTCCTCGGATCGCGATAGCCGAGTCTGCCCCTGCACAGTCGCAGGAGGAGCAGACTTTGGCGGGGTCATCACAGGCTTCAAAACCCAGAGGACGCTCTGCCAAGAGTGTCTAAGCAGTCGCAGCAGAAAATGAGCAGGCTGCCTCTACCTCTGCTGAAGCCACAGGGGTAGCTCCTCGTAGAAACATGCTAAAGAGAAAGATGACACACAAGTAGATTCACAAGGGTGGCCACTTGGGTGTTTTATTCAATGTTAATGTCAAGTTTCTGTTAATGTATTGTCAACCATAAAAATCTTTATTTTCACCACTTTCCTGTCTTGGATAAATTTGTGTGCACCTTTGGAAGTGGCTCAGTGAGTTGGTGAATGGTGAGACATAACGGTACCTCCAGCAATGGTGGTCAGTGTGAAAGGAATGGCTTGGTCATTGTAGGGGTCCTTTATGGTGTGGCTGTGGGATGTTGCCAACCTGGCGAAACAAGTGGCAGCCATATGGGTGTACTGCATAAAGTTAAGTAAATCTGGACATGATGAGGCCATCCCTGGCTTCCCGGGCAGCAATGTGCTTGGGTGCTGGTGGGATCTGGCCCGCAGGTTCCTCCAGCTCCTGCTCCTCATATTCCAACTGATGCTCCTCCTCTTTCTCCTGCTCCTCCTCCTCTGAAGAGGCTGCGCGCTCAGTGCCTTGCTTCTCATGCAGCACTAATCCTCGCTGCTGCGCTATGTTCTGCAGGGCGCAGCAGACCACGATGATTCTGGAGACCCTGGCTGGTGGGCACTGAAGTGCTCCTCCAGATCTGTCAAGGCATCTGAAGCGCTTTTTGAGCATGTCTGCTCTATGACACATCTGGTGGAAACGTGGCTTTCATTGTATCTCTCCTGGGCCTCAGTACTTGGGTCTCCTCAAGGGTGTTATGAGCCACGTCTTCAGTGGATAGCCCTTGTCTCCAAGCAGCCAGCCGGAAAGTCTGTTTGGAGGAGCAAAGAGCTGAGGGATGGGGGTGGTGGACTGGCGCAGGACGAAAGAGTCACGGCAGCTGCCAGGGAATATGGTGCACACATGCATGATGATCTTCCTATGGTTGCAGACCAGCTGCACATTGAGGGAGTGGAAGCCCTTGTGGTTGACAAAGACTCCTGGGATATGATGGGGTGCCCTGATGGCCACATGTGTGCAGTCGATGACGCCCTGCACCCGTGGGAAGCCAGTCAGAGCGGCAAATGCTGAACGCCTGTTCAGTAACACTGACTTCATCAGTGACAACGTTGATATAATTGGTTGACTTATCAAAGAGGGCATGTGTGATGCATCTGTGGGCGGCCGACTTCGAGATGTTGCAAATATCTGCTGCAGATTCCCTGGAATGGGCCTGAGGCAAAGAAGTTGAGGGCGCTGGTGACTTTGACAGCCACTGGTAAGGTATGTTCACTCGCTTCTCTGGGCTGCTGATCATGCTCGAGCAATCTGCAAATGTCTGCGACAACCTGGCACGATAGCCTGAGCCTCCTGTGGCACTGCTGCTCTATCATTTCACTCCTAAATGTCCTAGCTCTCATTTTAAGATTATGCCTCCCCCCCCGGATCCCCCCTGCCCCTCGCCGATCTGGATTCCTCCATCAGAGGAAATCGTTTCTCTGTATCTACCCTATCGAGTTGCTGATCCAGTAGTGAAAGCTATTTTGTAATACTTGACCTTAAGCTAAATGGGGCTTGAAGGGACTGCTGATTTTACCTGAAAATTATTTTGCAAATGCCACTGTTAGTCTCTGAAGATGCCCAATAAGCATCATATTCAAATTCTTCCTTATCTCTCAATTGTTGGGAAGGTTAAGAGTTCATTATTCCCCAATAACTGGCTACAGGTTATTAATAACAAAAATTACATTTACTAAGCTACTTTTTAACAGTTAAGGATATGTTTTTGAAAATTGGATCTCATTTAGAATCTCATATTTGTTGATTCACTTACTGCTTTATTCCCAGTGCAAAGTTCAGTGAATGATACTTAGCAGATTTACACTTGGTGACACAATAACAAATGCGAAAGCTCTGAGAATATGTCATATAGCTTGCCAATTTATTCAGGTTTAAATATTTAGATATTTTTTAAACTGGCTGCCTACATTTGTCTAATTTTCAATCTCTTCCCATTGTAATACTGCGAGGTGGGCATCTGGGGGTAGGGTTTCCACTGGGTAATTGTCCTGAACTCGGCCAAACCAGCGTAAAAGATCGAGGAATTTTCAGCGCAAGTTACGTCCAGCACAAATCAAGTTTCTGCGATCTTTTACGCCAGTTTAAAAACTATCGTGCTGGAACCCAGCCCCGCCACAAAACTAGCCACGCCCCCAGATCAAATTAATGAGCACGGCAAGTTTCCGCCAATTATGCCCGTTTGTGGCCCTTCCAGGAGACTCTTCAAACTAAGCTTTTTTTAGGCTCGAGTAAGCACCTTTTAAAAGTTTTTAAATATTTAATTTACTAAGAAACTGACTAGTGTACACCAATGAAACTAGTAAATGGTTGAGTAGTTTATTAAAGTCATTTTCAATGATTTAAAATCAGGTTATTCACAGGTGGTGAACTCGACACTCATTAAAAATGCTTATTTTTTGTGACAAACCCAAGTTCAGCTGGATTAATAAATATTCACCTAAATATATCGAGGAATATTTTTTAATGCAAGGGGGAAAAAAATAAACTATTTGGCTGTAATTTCCGAGCTGTGTACACACCCGTAGGGACCTCACGAAGCGCATGCGCTGAAAACCGGCATTTCCGATCTGTCAAGAATGCTCTTGACAGATCCTCCGCCTGCCCTGGAGAAGGGCCTCTGCGGGTGGAGAGTTCCGCTTTCTGCACAACCTCCGCCCGCTGAAACCCTTAAAAATCTTACGCCTGCTAACCAGCATAAGAGTTTTTTAAAGTTTTTTTTTAATTTCACTCATTTATAATTTAAAAATACTTTAAAAAAAGTTAAGTTTATTTTTAGCCCCGTAAAACACTTTATTTTTTTCAAAAAATTAAATTTTTGTTTAAAATATTTAATGTAATTTTAACTCATTTTAAAAACGTGATTTTTTTTAAAATTATTTAACGTTGTAGTGTCTTTTTTAGTGATCCCCATTCATACTTTTGACAGGTCTACCTGTCAAAAGTATGAAGGGGGATTCCCTTCTCCCATTGGCTCGCCTGGCCCGCGTATCCCAGGGCAGCACGGTGGCATAGTGGTTAGCACTGTTGCCTCACAGCGCCAGGGACCCGGGTTCGAATCTGGCCTCGGGCGACTGTCTGTGTGGAGTTTGCACATTCTCCCCGTGTTTGCGTGGGTTTACTCCGGGTGCTCCGGTTTCCTCCCACAGTCCAAAGATGTGCAGGTTAGGTTGATTGGCTATGATAAATTGACCCTTAGTGTTAGGGGGATTAAATACGTGGGGTTACGGGGATAGGGTGGGATAACTGTTCGTGTAGGGGTTACGGGGATCGGGTGGGATATGTGTCGGTGCAGGCTCGATGGGCCGAAATGGCCTCTATCTGCACTGTGGGGTTTCTGTGATTCTGTGATTCTGTGACACTTGCGAGCCGCCTGCGCCCCTGGGATACCTGGGCCTCTGCAGCGTGCACCAGGGGAGGCCCAGGAGAGGAAGAGTCCGGACCTCAGGAGCCCTCCGGTAAGGGCGTAGATTTTTTCCCGCTAGGAGGCATTCGCACGCAGGAAGCCTCCTATCGGAAATGACAGGCCATTATGTTCTGAAACACTACCTGACTGCACTGGTTCATGGAAGATTTGTGATTATGCAAATGATTTGAGTGTAAACTTGCACCATAACTTCCCTTCAGAAAACTAGTGCAATTTGCACCTAGATTGTCGATTGCATCCAAAGCAGAAACTCTATCCCCTAATGTATTTTTGGTTGATGTGTTAAAGTCTTGGCTTCTCAGGTTTATAGCCCAGCAGACTTAGTTGGTTTGGCTCAACTCCACTTTATTTCCAAGAAGCAAGTCTTAATCATTTCACGTGCAATAGCTGCAGTGTTGAATGATTGTTTAACAAAACTTATTATCACTTACAGGTATTTAAAAGTTTTGTATGATGGTATATGGGTTTATGTGAATACATGTGTGTGTAAATAAATGTTTGTGTAATGTTTGAAATAATTGCATTGCTGTCCATTTATAATTAAAATCTTTTTAATGCTGAACAATAGGAACCAAAATTGAGACGATACAGAAACATACATTGTTTGTATTGGCTCTGATAAATAAACTAAATAAAAAGTGAAAAAAGCCATGGTCTTCGAGCATTAATGCATCTCAAATTTCTCATGTTGGGTTTGGGCGATTACCCACCTGTGAATGGAAGTGCTGCTGTCATGGATATGCTACCTTTTGTTGTCTCTGATTTCTATCTTTCTTTTCTGTAATTCAAATAGTTATGTTGTAAGAATATAATTGCTGTCATCACTAGTCTTAACTTGTATTCATAGAAAAACTGTGCTCAGAACACTCTTCAACTTTCCAGTTGTGTAGCTACTGGGTGGAACTGTCAAATTGCCCACATCTATAAATGTGGGTAATTAATTTACTGGCAAAACTTACTTGCATTAAGAAATTATAGTGTGGTTGCCAGCTTCACTCATCGCCAGACGTAAACTCAAATTGAAATTGATTGTCAGTGGTGAAACACATTTGCCTTCAGTTATTAATACAGCTGTGCTTTACCTTAGATGTTTGTGTTCAACAAAATCCTTTCAATTATGTACTTGTTTGACATCACATATTTAAGATTGCTTCTTCATTAAATTTTGAACATATTTAAAACAAAGTATTCACTAAAGAATACAATGCAAGGTGATGTCATAAACATGGAAGCCTAGAAATAATTGCAATTAAGTGCTGTCTCTCCCTGCTTGTCAAAATCATGGGGAATGCATTATATTTGGTATTAGTTTTGTGGCAGCCACATGCTGGTCTGTGTGAAAAACCTATTGGAAGCACCATCGGTGCAGAAGCTGCACATTTCTTTCTGTAAACTAGGGGATCTCTTGCCACATTGCTCATGGTGAGTTGGGAATATGCTTGTTTGAAATGTGGACCTATCAAATAGCAACAAGAAACCTCAAGCCATGCGTGGCTCTCAGCTTGGGAAAACCTGCTGGTGGAGAGTACAGTGAAGCGCGTGATTAAGAGTGCCAGCAGTTATTTTAGTGGAAGTATACATCCTTATGATAGCAGCCCTCTGTGCTGGGGATTGGGGACGTGTATGCTACCTTTACTCCTTTACTAGAGAGCATTGCTGGTGCTGCAAGTGGAATGGCTCCTCTTTTTCTCTTGTTAAATCTGGGTGGTTGCTGCTAAGCATGTAACCGATGATGTCAAATAGAAAGCCAGCAAGACCATTGTATTCATTTTACAGAGTCAAAACTTTGAATAATATAGATGGAAACATTTATAGTTTAGATTTCAGTTGTCTTAATTACATAGAATTGCATATAATATGCAGCCTAGAAACAGGCCACTTGACCCAACTAGTCCATGCCGCGTTTATGCTCCACTCACGCCTCCTCCCATCTTTCTTCATCTAACTCTTATCAGCATAGCCCCCTGTTCCCTTCTCCCTCATATGCTTATCTAACCATCCCTTAAATGTATCTATACTATTTGCCTCAACCACTCCCTGTGGTAGCGAGTTCCACATTCTCACCACATCTGGGTAAAGAAGTTCCTTCTGGATTTCCTATTTGATTTCTTGATGCTTATCGTATATTGATGGCATCTAGTCCTGCTCTCCCCCACCGCCCCCCCCCCCCCCGCCACAAGTGGAGACACTTTGGGCAGGATTTTCATTGGGCCATGGAGGCGGGATTGGAGGCGTGTGGGGGGTTAAAATTGCAAAAACTGGTGGTGGGCCCCATCCCGCCTCCAAGCAATTTTCATTCATTCGTGTCTAATGGTCCCGCCTCCAAGAGGTGGGATAGGCCGTTAAGGCCCTTAACAAGCACTAAATTGCCTCTATAATGCCATTTTGAAAGGCCTTTGCGGTTTTAACCCTTTTCCCACGTGAAACACGCCTGATCTGAAACTCGACGGTGAAACCTGGCGGGGGCACAATTGGATTGATGACTATCAGCTGCAGCTCAACCATTAAAGAGGAGATTTGATCAGCCATCATTTGCAGGTGGCAGGACTTTGTTGTCTCAGGTCTGGGGGAACTTTGAGAAGGCATAACCACAGCTGTGGAAGTTTGGAGCCTGACACCCATCTCCAGTGTGACCTCCTGGGAAACCCCTCTCGCCATCTTCACTGAGCGCTTCCTCAACTGAGGCATATACCAGAAGCATGGGAGCCATTTATTTCCTTCCCTTCTGGACATTAGATGAGGACGAAGACCAGCCGCGGCACCAGCAGAACCATGAACAACAGCAGCACCAACAGCAGCAGCACCAACAGGAGCGCCAAGCTGCTGCTCACCCACCTGAAGCTGCACAGGCCAGAAGGGGCCAGCGAATGGAAGCCCGTCGGTGCAGGAGATACCCCCCAAACAGGGTCTACAGACACAGGGTCAGCTATCTCAACATGTCTGAGCAGCAGTGCCAAAGGCGGTTCCGACTTTAGCGAGAGGTAGTGGGTGACATCTGCACAATGCTGCAACAACACCTGCAGGCCAGAGGACCAGGTGGACAACCCTTACCAGTGGCCGTCAAAGTCACCACCGCACTCAACTATTTTGCCTCGGGCTCATTCCAGGGATCAGCAGCAGACATCAGCGGCATCTCCCAGGCGGCCGCACACACTTGCATCACGCAGGTAACCGATACCCTCTTTGCCATCGCGCACAATCACATCCATTTCACCAAGGATCAAGCAAGTGTCACGGCGTGTGCGGTTGGATTAGCTAATCTGGCAAGCTTTCCAAGGGTGCAAGGCATCGTTGACTGCACACATGTGGCCCTTAAGGCACCCTATCGCAATCCAGGTATTTTTGTCAACCGCAAGGGCTTCCACTCCCTTAACGTTCAGCTGGTGTGTGACCCAAAGAAGGAAATTTTGCAAGTTTGTGCCAAGTACCCTGGCAGTTGCCATGCCTCCTTCATACTGCACCAGTCTAGTGTGCCTCCGCTATTCAGTCCGCCAGACCAACTTAACGGATGGCTACTTGGAGACGAGGGCTATCCCCTAAAGACGTGGCTAATGACGCCATTGAGGAGCCCATCCAACGAAGCTGAGGAGGGCTACAACTCCAGCCCCATGTCCACCAGAGCCATAATCAAGCAAACCATCGGTTTGCTGAAGATGCACTTCAGATGCCTGGATAGATCAAGTGGAGCCCTGCAGTATTCAAAAGCCAGGGTCTCCAGAATCGTCGTGTTTGCTGTGCACTTCACAACATGGCACAGCATCGTGGCTTGCAGATTCCTGAGGACCAAGTGGCTTGTCACATATCCTCCTCAGATGAGGAGGAGGAGAGCGAAAACGAACATCTTGCAGAGGCCCATCAACCAGTGGCAGCAGTACGCGAGAACATTGCTGCCTGGGATGCAAGGAACGCACTCATCTTGGCCAGATTTGCTTAGCCTAGCCAATCAAGCACTTTTGCCTCGCAGCTTCTTACCTGAGCATCGACAGTGGCCAAGGACCAGCGGATTCCTAGCAATTTGGCCACCATACTGACAATTGCAAGTAATCCTAAGCCCTCAATGTGAAAGTCCCATTCGCCAAATGACACACGCCACAATTACAGCAGTAGCCATCAGATTTTTTATTTACATTATTCATCTGATGGCTTTTTCACAGAAAACATCAAATTTCACCCAAGTGACTACCCTTGTGACTTTGTGCAATATCTTTCTCTTACACATGCTCCTACGTGGTGCTTCCCCTGTGGCTTCAGCAGATGTGGAGGCCTCTTGCTCACTTTCCTGCTGCTCCTGTCTCGACACCTTTGGCGGGCGTCTCTGGGATTGCGAACCTGTGAGGGCTCGTCAACAGTCTGCTGCTCCTGTGGCTGTGTAGGGGTTGAGACGCCGATCTCAGATGGGTGTGGACTCTGGTGGGGCTCTGACCGAGGGCTTTGCAGTGGCATGGAAGTGTGAACACTTGGAGAGGAGCCCCCACTTCCTTGATGTCTGCCACCAACTTTCCTCTCATGGGCCAGGTCCCCCTCAGCGCTTGCAAGTGGCTTAAGAGCACCTTGCTGCACATCAGGGGGGCCATGGGAACCCGTATCTGCACTGGCAGTCCTACTCAAAAGGACTTCCATGAAGGTCTGGTTTCTCTGTTCAATAGATGACCATCGCTCCTCCAGAGATGTCATTCTATTCTGAACACTCACCATGTTTTCTGCACTCTGGTGACTTACCACCTCCATGGAGGTTGCCATCCTTTCCATGGTGATGCGTTCATGTGCCAATGACTCCACAAAGGCTCTGCTCATGTTCGCTATGGACTCCTCCATTCGCTCCACACTCGCAGCGACCCTGGAGACAAAACCTGCCAGAGACTCCTGCATCTGTTCCTGGAGTTCCAGCACCGCTGATCTTATGGATGGACCCAGAGGCAGAGGGTCGACATGCAGCTGAGCCGAGCTGGCAGAGTCCTGCGCCCTCCAACTAGGACTCTCCATTGCTGTCCCTGTCTTCACAATCTGCTGATGCTCACTTGTGAGCTGTGATACACCAGGTGACAACACTACTCTATGTCCCGAAGGTCCCACCGAGGTGTGAGTGTCTGCGCTGGTGCTGGGTGCGCTGAATTCTGCTGATGCTGCGCCCTCAGAGGTTGGCAGCTTCCTCTGAGGAGTCTTGAGGCTCATGCTGTTCCTCCTGGCTAGTGGGGACGGATGCTTGCGATGGTCCTGTGGGGGAGTAAAGGAAAAAGTCAGAGATGTGATGCCAAGGTTACATGCACATTGCATATTGCAGATGATCATTAGTCCATCTGTTAGAGCTTCCGAATCGTTATCAGCGACTCATGCAATGTCAATGAGAGAGATGGAAAACTATTCTGTCACCAGCTTGCTGTGATGTACCCCTCTGTCCGTCCCCCACTTGCGCATCTTCCTCCACTCCTACGATCTCCAGGACCGCCTCCTCCCAGGGGATGAGGTGGGCTACTGAGGGTGGCCCTCCTGTTCTCGCTCTTTCTCGTTTATTGTGAGCTCTCTTTTTCCTGCAGTGAGGGAGACAAGTGGAAGTTGAGTGAGAATGAAGGAGTGAGTGTAGAGATCCCATAGCATAGATACTTAGAAGGAGACAAAGATGGAGTGAGGTGGCAAGACCAAGGGCCCTCCCTGTGTGTTATCAGCTGTTTTCATAGCATCACAGTGATGGGGAGTGTGAGGGCTGCATAGTTGAATAGTTAGGTGAATGTGACCATATAGAGAGAGGGAATGGGAATGGGTAAGGGTGCATGGATGTCAGTGTCAAGTGGGATGTGGAGGAAGAGATTGCTAAAGCTGAGTGCTGGTGAGGAAAGGCAATGGGGCTCAGATTGAGGGTGATGGGAAATTCATACTCACTTTTCCAGTGCGCAGAAGGTCATGAAATCTCTTCCTACACTGAAGCCAGGTTCTGCGGGTTAATGATAATGAGTTGACCTCCTCTGCCACCTGGATCCACACAGCCTTGGTCTGCTGGGAAGGCTGCTTCCTCCCTGAAGAAGGGAAGAGCACCTCTTTATGAGCTCTTGCTCCCTCAACTAAAGCCTGCAAGGCAACGTCATCAAACCTCGGAGCAGCCCTAGCTCTCTCGCTGGCCATTCTTCCTCCAGGTCCCTGTAGCATGAAAGGCCACAAGGTTGGCAGTCTGCAGAAGAAGCAAGGCTTGTTGCAGACCTTAAATGCAGCAGCAATGATGGCGTCATCGGAGGCGACTTTCAGACTGGAAAAACTCATTTGCCATGGGTTCGCACACGTTGGAACTCAATTGGCCAATTGAGTTAAAATCGTATCAATCTCCCACATCGATTTAGATTCGGGTGGATAACACGAAATGCGGATTACACGACCCCAGCCCACCCCTGAATTAAAATCCAGCCCTCTGTGTCTACTCTATCAAAACCTTTCATAATTTTAAAGACCTCAATTAGGTCATCCCTCAGCCTTTTCTTTTCAAGAGAAAAGTGTCCCAGCCGGTTTATCCTTTCCAGATAGATATAATCTCACATTTCTGGTACCATCCTTGTAAATCTTTTTTGCACCCTCTCCAGTGCCTCTATATCATTTTTTATAATATGGCGACCAAAACTGTACACAGTACTCCCAAGTCTGATCTAACCAAAGTTTGATACTTTAATATAACTTCTCTACTTTTTAATTCTAACCCTCTAGAAATAAACCCTAGTTCTTGGTTTGCTTTTTTTATGGCCTTATTGACCTGCGTCGCTACTTTTAGTGTTTTGTGCATTTGTACTCCCAGATCCCTTTGTTCCTCTACCCCATTGAGATTCTTATTTTCCAAGTTCCTATTTAACCCCAGCCCAAAATTATATTTTGTGCATAAAGCTGTGTGCTGAATTGTTTTGACAAAATAGTAAAGTGTATTTCACTGTGATTTTCTTTAGCTTTATTTCCTTTTTTTCTGCAGAGACCTGGTTCCTTTTTCTATCCACTTCACGGTGGCTTGCTGTTCGGTTAGATGCACTTTGTGCGGTTTTTGTCAGCACTGTTGCTTTTGGTTCTATTTTCATTGCAAACCGTAAGTAGGAATTTCAGCTCTTTCTTTACAATGTAATCGGTATTGTAATTTATGGATATAATTATTAATGCAAAGTTTAGCGTTTTTGTTAAAAAAATTCTGTAAAACTGACTATCAAACTAATTTTCTTTTGTTAAAATTTGTTCTTTTTTGTCCTACATTCATTTTGCATTACTTAAGGAGGGGTAGCAGGTGAGTTGAATATAGAAATATGTGGAGTGTTCAAATGTACTTCTGGTTGATATGACCACTAATTGGGAACTTCAGTGCTATTAACCTACAAGCTTTGAGCAAGATCTTGATTTCATGCTGTGGCACTGACAGAATGGGACAGGCATTATATTGTGTTCAGTTACGTAGAGCAGTTCGTTTTTTTTGTTTTGAGAAACCAAGGTGAGGGGCCAAAGTCCATAGTGCAGAACACCACCAAGGCTGAAAAGGATAAAAGAGAAGACAAGATAACTCAGGAAGGAGTGAATTGGTGACAGCAAACTTGAGTTGCTTACTGTGCATGTTTCACTTCATACTTTAAAAGGGAGTGGGGGAAAAATTCAGTATCGCCCCATTTGGGGCGCTATTATTGGCAGTGCGCAAAGTTTAGCACCTGGCGCTAATTATCGTCTCTGACAGCAAACTTGGTTTTTATCGCCCCTGGAGGTGATTGGAGAGCTAAATCAGGCGCTTCACACCTGTCTTAAGGCGCAAAGGCCGAGGAGCGAGGCGCTACCTCAGAGCGCTGGCGAAGCAAGGAAGGGCAAATCCAAATAAACCTGCAAAGTGCTGCTCAGTACTCAAAACTCTTTCACACAGCGTTGAATCTCTCCAGAAGTCTCTCTCTCTCTCTCTCTCAGGATGTGTGGTGCAAAAATATCACCGACAAAAAAAGGCAGGAAGCAGTCGCCTTTAAATAGTGCTCCCCTAGTCCCTTTCTGACAGCATAATGCTCCCCTCAACCTGTCGTTGCTAGCGGCAGGCGGTAAGGCAGGGGGCGCCACTCAATATCCGGTCCGGGGCGCTTACGGGGCGTTGCGCACTCGACTGACGACACAATCTGCCAGCGCAGGAGATCGTGGCGGTAGTGTTTAGCGCCGCCGCAAAATGTCTAGTTAATTTCGCCAGCATCGCCGCGCCTGTCCTCTAGTTGCTTTGCACCCCAATTGGCACCCTCTTAAGGCGCTAACGGGAGGCGCAAGCAACTGAATTTTTCTCCCAGTGTGTTTAGAAGTTTTAAGTTCCTGCTCACGACGCACAGCAAGGTATCCAATGCATCCTTCCTTGCAAAATAATACTCATCCAAGTGATAACGGGAGGGGCAGGAACAAAAGAGGGAGACAACATAAGAAATAGGAGCAGGAGTCGGCCATTTGGCCCATCGAGCCTGCTCCACCATTCAATAAGATCATGGCTGATCTTCTACCTCAACTCCACCTTCCCCATATCCCTTGATTCCCTTAATATCCAAAAATCTATCGATCTCTGTCTTGAATATACTCAACGACTGAGCCTCCACAGCACTCTGGGGTAGAGAATTCCAAAGATTCACCACCCTCTGAGTGAAGAAATTTCTCCTCATCTCAGTCCTAAACAGCCGACCCCTTATTCTGAGACTGTGACCCCTGGTTCTAGACTCTCCAGCCAGGGGAAACATCCTCCCAGCAACTACCCTGTCAAGCCCTGTAAGAATTTTGTATGTTTCAATTAGATCACCTCTCATTCTTCTAAACTCCAGATAATATAGGCCTAGTCTACTCAATCTCTCCTCATAGGACAATCCACCCATCCCAGGAATCAGTCTGGTGATCCTTTGTTGCACTCCCTCTATGGCAAGTGTATCCTTCCTTAGGTAAGGAGACCAAAACTGTACACAATACTCCAGGTGTGGACTCACCAGGGCCCTATATAATTGCAGTAAGAGGTCTTTACTCTTATACTCAAATCCTCTTGTAATAAAGGCCAACATACCATTTGCTTTCCTAATTGCTTGCTGTACCTGCATATTAACTTTCTGCGATTCGTGTACAAGGACACTCAGGTCCCTCTGAACACCAGCATTTCCCAATCTCTCTCCATTTAAAAAATACTCTGCTTTTTTTTTTCTACCAAAGTGGATAACTTCACATTTCTCCACATTATATTCCATTTGCCATGTTCTTGAGAAGTGGAATTTCTTTTTCACTTACTACCCAGTCAGTATTGAGTATGAGCACTCATATTTAGATTGGACTCAGTAATCGCATCCACGTGGGCAAATTGTTTTTAGATTTGTAGTCAGTTCCACAGTGTGTTTTCTTTGAGTTTGTTTTAATTTTATGTGCATATTTGCATGTTGATATTGCATGTGTACAAAGCATGTGCCCAAATATGTAGACTTTAAAAAAAAAACAAACAAATGCAAATGGAGGTGGTACAAGGGGGCGAGGATATGGTGATAGTATAGGGAGCACTTCTCGTATTCAGAGCTTGTATAGGCAGCATTTATTTTCACAGGGGGGAGCCAAACATGGCATAGCACTTCCCTGAACCTTCATCTGATGGCCAGCATCTGAGGCAGCCAAACTATCAAAACAGGGCTTTTTCCTTTGGCACTCAAGAACTTACCAGCTTCAGAATGTTTCTAATCCAGAAGCCTATAACATGAAAAGATGTGTTTATTGGTGCAGTGATCATGACTGCAACCCATTCGAGTGTGACATTCTAACATGCTGAAAATCATGGCTTACTCGTGGTTTATTATCCAGGGCTCGGAGTGTTTATTTAGCAGCTTCTAGTGGGAAATTGAATAGAGCGCACAATAAAGTCCCGCACAGGAGACTGGTCAAGAAGGTAAGAGCCCATGGAATCCAGGGTGCCTTGGCACATTGGATACAAAACTGGCTTAGTGGCAGAAGGCAGAGGGTGATGGTCGAAGGTTGTTTTTGTGACTGGAAGCCTGTGGCCAGTGGGGTACCACAGGGATCGGTGCTGGGTCCCTTGCTGTTTGTGGTCTACATTAATGACTTGGATATGAATGTAAAGGGTATGATCAGTAAATTCGCGGATGATACTAAAATTGGTAGGGTGGTAAATAGCGAGGAGGGTAGCCTCAGTCTGCAGAACGATATAGATGGGTTGGTCAGATGGGCGGAACAGTGGCAAATGGAATTTAACCCGGAAAAGTGCGAGGTGATGCACTTTGGGGGGTCTAACAAGGCAAGGGAATACACAATGAAGGGAAAGACCCTAGGCAAGACGGAGGGTCAGAGGGATCTGGGTGTGCAGGTACACAGATCCCTGAAGGCGGCGGAACAGGTGGATAAGGTGGTAAAAAAGGCATATGGGATACTTGCCTTCATTAGCCGAGGCATTGAATATAAGAGCAAGGAGGTTATGATGGAGCTGTATAAAACACTGGTTAGGCCACAGCTGGAATACTGTGTGCAGTTCTGGTCGCCACACTACAGGAAAGATGTGATCGCGTTAGAGAGGGTGCAGAGGAGGTTCACCAGGATGTTACCAGGGCTGGAGCGCTTCAGCTATGAAGAGAGACTGGGCAGATTGGGTTTGTTTTCCTTGGAGCAGAGGAGGCTGAGGGGGGACATGATTGAGGTGTACAAAATTGTGAGGGGCATAGATAGGATGGATGCTGAGGAGCTTTTCCCCTTAGTAGAGGGGTCAATAACTAGGGGGCATAGATTCAAGGTAAAGGGCAGGAGGTTTAGAGGGGATTTG
The DNA here is from genome assembly GCF_052327205.1 of Somniosus microcephalus. Lineage (NCBI taxonomy): Eukaryota > Metazoa > Chordata > Chondrichthyes > Squaliformes > Somniosidae > Somniosus > Somniosus microcephalus. The sequence goes on along the minus strand of NC_140996.1, from coordinate 62,720,780 downwards.
AGAAAGAACTTTTTCACCCAGAGGGTGGTTGGAGTCTGGAACTCACTGCCTGAAAGGGTTGTGGAGGCAGAAACCCTCACAACATTTAAGAAGCATTTGGATGAGCATTTGAAATGCCATAGCATACAAGGCTACGGGCCAAATGCTGGAATATGGGATTAGATTAGACAGGGCTTGATGGCCGGCATGGACACGATGGGCCGAAGGGCCTCTATCCGTGCTGTATTACTCTATGACTCTAAGACTCTAATAGTATTAAAATTCTTCAAATATGTCTCGAAAGTCATCGGCCTATAAATTCGGTGACGCCCCGCCAGCACGTTTGCGCCGGAAATTTAGCGCCCGCCGCCGAGCCAGTTGTGCCCGCCCCAAATTCACTTTCAGCGCCCCAAAGCGGAACCGGGCGCTGGTACAGGGTGTGCCCGCCCCGCTTGGGGCGCTGAAAGTGAATTTCAGCGCTGCCGGTCCCGCTGCGCCACCCGATGCGGTGCGGCAGGCTGCTGTACTGCAGGCCTCCCCCTTCTCTTAAGGGGGAGGTGCCTGCAACGGCCGGAGCCCCGTTGAAAGTGCCGGCAAAAGAGCCCGGCACAACGGCGAAGTGCCGGGCTCCACGGAAACCAGCCGGCAATGCCGCGGGGGGGGGGGTGGAGGAGGCCGGGGAAGGAGGCGCGGGCAGGCGGCCGCCGAAAAAGCGGCCGGCCGCACCTCCGCTTTAAATAGCGCCTCTAAGGCTGCAGCACGGCCAGGTTTTCAAAACGTTGTTAGCGGCCGCCAGGGAAGAGGCGGCCGCTACTGAAGATGGGGATCGGCGTGGTTTCGGGCGGTACCGGGGCGCTGCGCACACCGATGACGTCATCGGCGCCGGCGCCGCGCTACCGGCTTACGCCGATTTAAAGGCCCACCTAATTTCAGCGGCGACGCAACTTCCGGCGCAACCCACTCTTGCGCCCCTAAATGGGCGCAAACCCAAGGGAATTTCTAGGCCATCGTGTTCATTTACCAGTTAATACCTGCCTTGGATTTGAATCTTGTGCTAATAAAGCTTATGTCAACTTTTGAATCTTTTAGAGCCAAGATGTCATAAGACTTGGCTCGGTATTATCACAGAAATCACAGAAACCCCACAGTGCAGATAGAGGCCATTTCGGCCCATCGAGCCTGCACCGACACATATCCCACCCGATCCCCGTAACCCCTACACCAACACATATCCCACCCTATCCCCGTAACCCCACGTATTTAATCCCCCTAACACTAAGGGTCAATTTATCATAGCCAATCAACCTAACCCGCACATCTTTAGACTGTGGGAGGAAACCGGAGCACCCGGAGGAAACCCACGCAAACACGGGGAGAATGTGCAAACTCCACACAGACAGTCACCCGAGGCCGGATTCGAACCCGGGTCCCTGGCGCTGTGAGGCAACAGTGCTAACCACTATGCCACCGTGCACCATTGCCTCTGAGCCAGAAGGTTGTGAGTTAGAAACATAGAAGATAGGAGCGGGAGTAGGCCATTCGGCCCCTCGAGCCTGTTCCGCCATTTAATGAGATCATGGCTGATCATCCAAATTCAGTACCCTGTCCCTGCTTTCTCCCCATATCCCTTGATCCCTTTAGCCTTAAGAAATATATCTAACTCCTTCTTGAATATATTTAATGAATTGGCCTCAACTGCCTTCTGTGGTAGAGAATTCCACAGGTTCACCACTCTCTGGGTGAAGAAATTCCTCCTCATCTCAGTCCTAAATGGCTTACCCCTTATCCTTAGACTGTGACCCCTGGTTCTGGACGCCCCCGCCATCGGGAACATCCTTCCTGCATCTAGTCTGTCTAGTCCTGTTAGAATTTTATAAGTTTTAATGAGATCCCCTCTCATTCTTCTAAACTCTGGCGAATATAAGCCTAATCGACCCAATCTCTCTCCATACGTCATTCCTGCCACCCCAGGTATCAGTCTGGTGAATCTTCGTTGCACTTGTTCCATGGCAAGAACATCCTTCTTCAGATAAGCGACCAAAACTGCACACAATACTGAAGGTGTGGTCTCACCAAGGCCCTGTACAACTGCAGCAAGACATCCTTGCTCCTGTACTCGAATCCTCTCGCTATGAAGGCCAGCATACCATTTGCCTTCTTAAGCGCCTGCTGCACCTGCATGCTTACCTTCAGCAACTGGTGCACAAGGACACCCAGGTCTCGTTGCACTTCCCCTTCTCCCAATCTATTGCCGTTCAGATAATAATCTGCCTTCCTGTGTTTGCCACCGAAGTGGATAACCTCGCATTTATCCACATTATACTGCATTTGCCATGCATCTGCCCAATCACCCAACCTGTCCAAATCATACTGGGGTTTCTCTGCATCCTCCTCACAGCCCACACACCCACCCAGCTTTGTGTCGTCTGCAAACTTGGGAGATATTACATCTAGTTCCCTCGTCCAAATCATTAATATATATTGTGAACAGCTGGGGTCCTAGGACCGATCCTTGCGGTACCCCACTAGTCACTGCCTGCCACTCGGAAAACGACCCGTTTATTCCAACTCTTTCTGTCCGCCAACCAGTTCTCTATCATGAAGGGTTTAGATAGAGTAAATAAAGAGAAACTGCAAGAGAAAGAGCACGGTGGCATAGTGGTTAGCACTGTTGCCTCACAGCGCCAGGGACCCGGGTTCGAATCCAGCCTCGGGTGACTGTCTGTGTGGAGTTTGCACATTCTCCCCGTGTTTGCGTGGGTTGCCTCCGGGTGCTCTGGTTTCCTCCCACAGTCCAAAGATGTGCGGGTTAGGATGACTGGCTATGATAAATTGACCCTTAGTGTTAGGGGGATTAAATACGTGGGGTTACGGGGATAGGGTGGGATATGTGTTGGTGTAGAGGTTACGGGGATCAGGTGGGATATGTGTCGGTGCAGGCTCGATGGGCCGAAATGGCCTCTCTCTGCACTGTGGGGTTTCTGTGATTCTGTGAAACTGTTTCCAATGGCTGAAGGGTCGATAACAATTGGGCACAGATTTAAGGTAATTGGCAAAAAAAACAGGCGACATGAGGAAAAACCATTTACACAACAAGTGATTAGGATTTGGAATGCATCTGCCTAATGGGGTGGTGGAAACAGATTCAATAGTAACCTTCAAATGGAAATTAAATAAATACTTGAAGGAGAAAAAATTGCAGGGATATGGGGAAAGAGCGGGGGAGTGGGACTAACTGGATTGCTCCTCAAAACAGCTGACGCAAATTTGATGGGCCAAATGGCCTCCTTCTGTGCTGTACTATTCTATGATCTGTGGATTTGTAGTGAACTATCAACAACTTATAGAAACTTTAGAATTGGCCAAAAACCTGCAAAAAAAAGAATAATTCCCGAGAACAAGCATTTTTTTTATTATTCATTTAACCAACTTTCTGGTTATTTTCATGGTGTTGTATTAACATTTGCTGACATCACTGTTTAATCACTCTTGCAGAGTTAAATGCAGGACAGGTTGGTTTGGCACTGTCTTATGCTATCACGCTGATGGGCATGTTCCAGTGGGGAGTACGACAAAGTGCTGAAGTTGAAAATCTGGTAAGAGTGTTCTTAAAATGTTTTGTGTAGTAAACTAAAAGAAACTAATGCGTTCAGTATCTGGGGGTAGAGTTTCCGCTTTGGGCGAAAGCAGCGATCCGGGTGCAAATTGCGCCCGATTTGAGAATTTTTTTCCTTCGTGTTTCTGCTCAAACTCATTTGCATATCGCCGAACGCAAAATCTGCCATAAACCAGCACAATCGGGCAGGGTTTTAAAATGTAATTTTTTTAAGTTTTGCTTTAAAAAATATTCCTTGATATATTCACCGATTTGTGCAAAATGTGCCGAAGAAACTAGCGCAACCGAACGGAAACTCTGCCCCAGATGTTTCTGATTCCATTTTTTTGGATATCATTTCTTTTCCCTTCTACTCTGCATTTCTGCCCCTCCCCCCACTTTTGATGGGCACACTGGTCTAGCCCACTGACATCACCATTGACATTGTCGATAATTTGTTATTTGGTTAGATGTCTGATATTTGTAGAAACCCATTACCCTGTTTAATTTTTTTAAGAGTCTTTAAATCAAGCTACTGAGAAATCTACACCCTCCTGAGGATTTCTATTTGCTGAAGTGTAAACTCTCACCCCAAAGGGATACACCTCACTTGCCCAAGACCAGAGAAGTTAGGTGAGGCTGACAAAGCCATATTGTGCAACCCTAAGTGTATTGCTAGAGTTAAACTAGCTGAAAACTGCAGGTTACTAGAGCTGCTTGTCATTACTTGTCTAGTAGGACCTTCCTACCTGTTGGTGCATTTGCTTTCTGGGTTATTTGGAGTCAAATGAGAAGAATCGCAACTCCCAGTGACAGGGAAGCCCCTTGAGGATCTGTTAATGAGCCAAGCTAGCTGGCCAATCATTAACAATACCCCAGAGTACCGTGGACCTGCCTTGTTCAGGTATCAGATTACCAAATCTGCCACAGGGTGTTTACTTGATTCCAAGCTTTTATCTTGGAGCCACCTCAACCCCAAAAAGACCCCATTTACCTCTTTCCTCTCTCGTTTTTTTTATTTGATCATGGGATCTGGGTGTTGCTGGCAAGGACAGCATTTATTGCCCATCCCTAGTTGGCCTTGAGAAGGTGGTGGTGAGCCCAAAGAAGATGGTTATCACACAGCTCTCAACCTGCTTGTAACTATCATTCTTTTACTTTTAAATTCATTGTTATTTCTCTACATAATTATCATTAAAATGTTATTATGTGCCCTCAAGGACTTCAAAAATTGAAGGCTGCTAGTTTTAAAAGTGCAAGCCAATTCTGAAATTTGCTGCAAAATGTTTACACTGCCACAGATTCAATTTGAAGCCTTGTTTTTCTGCAACCCAGGTGAGAGGTGACTTTGCCGAGTGTTGTATAACAAGTCATAGAATAATGCAGCACAGAAAGAGGCCCATCATGCCGGTGGTAGAGCTCTTTGGTAGAGCTATCCAAATTAATCCCACTCCCCTGCTCTTTCCCCATAGCCCTGTAAACTTTTTCCCTTCAAGTATTAATCTAATTCTTTTTTGAAAGTTGCTATTGAATCTGCTTCCACCACCCTGTCAGGCAGTGCATTCCAGACCACAACTTTCTGTGCAAAAAAAATGTTTCTCATGATGCCGCTAGTTCTTTTGCCAATCACCTTAAATCTGTGTCCTCTGATTATTGACCCCTCTGCCATTAGAAACAGTTTCTCCTTATTTACTCTATCAAAACCATTCATGATTTTGAACACCTCTATCAGATCTCCTCTTATAGGGTCCGCTGTGGCTCAGTTAGTAGCACTCTCACCTCTGAGTCAGAAGTTAGTGGGTTCAACTCCCACTCGAGAGACTTGAGTACAAAAATCTAGGCTGACACTTCAGTAAAGTACTGAGGGAGTGCTGCACTGTCGGAGGTGTAAGATGTGTAAATTATTACTCCAGTCTAACAGTACAGGTAGACTGGGCTAAAAATTCGGTATCGCCGCGCCAGTTCTTTAGTGCCCGAAATTTTGCGCTCGCCCGGATTCCCGTAGCGCCTGCCTGAAATTCAGTTGCGCCGCCCCAAGACGGAGGCGGGCGCTATTGCAGGGTTTGGCCGCCTCGTTTGGGGCGATGAAAGTCAGTTTCAGGCGTCCAGCTGCCGCTGCCGCTGCGGCACCCGGTGCGGCAGGCTGGGGTACTGCAGGCCTCCTCCTTCTCTTAAGGAGGAGCTGCCTGCAGCCATGAGATCGCCGCTGGATTCCCCCGGCAAATGAGCCCGGCACCACGGAGAAGTGCCGGGCTCGCGGGAGTCAGACACCAATGCCGCGGGGGGGTGGTGCAGGAGTCCGGGGAGGGAGGTGCGGCCAGGCGGCCGCCAGGAAAGCGGCCGGCCGCCCCTCCACCTTTATGCGCCGGCCTCTCGGAGCTGCAAGGCACCGTTTTTCAAACGCTGTTTGCGGCCGCTACGGGCGAGGCGGCCGCAACTGAATTTGGCCATCGGCACGGAATAGCATTGGAACCGGGGCGCTGCGCACACCGATGACGTCATCGGTGCCGGCGCAGCGCTACCGGCTAACGCCGATGTTAGGGACCAACTGAATTTCGGGCGCTAAAAAACTTCCGGCGCAAACCACTCTATAGCCAATAAGTGGGCGCAAACGCGACTGAATCTCTAGGCCACTATCCCTTATCCGAAAACCTTGGGACCTGCTGTGTTTCGGTTTTCGGAAATTTTCGGATTTCAGAAGGTATTATTTCAGACTGGGAAACTCCTAGCATTCTTTTCACAGGCAGGCTCTGGAAAGCGTCTCTGTAGCTTAGCAACAGCTTCAGAGACGCTTCCAAGCTACTGGGCCGAGTGTTTACAAGCTGTTGCTGAGCAACAGTGTTTGTTGTCAGATACGGCAGGCTCTGGAAAGCGTCTCTGTAGCTTAGCAACAGCGTCAGAGATGCTTCCAAGCCACGGGCCGAGTGTTTACAAGCTGTTGCTGAGCAACAGTGTTTGTTGTCAGATACGGAGATGAAAACCTTCGTATCTGACAACATTAGTGCTGGTCTATCCGGAAGTTTGGATAGAACGGCAGCATATCAGACGGGCCGCTGCAGCTATCGGACGGGCCGCTGTATTGTTGGGTTCACTCTCCCGGTACCTCCTTCACACTGCCCAGCTCGGCCTGCAATCTCCTACCCAAGAGGGAACTCTGTGACCCTCTGCCCTGCTCACAGGGAAAGGCAGAGCTCTCTCAGTCACACTTAACATCGAGAGCGAAGGCCGGCATGTCGACAATCTGCAGGAATTCTTGTTCTGGGCCCCGGAGGACCACTCCTGTCATGCTTTGCGCCACTCGGGTCATGTCGTGCACATGACTTACGCTGAACGAAAAAACTTTCAGTTTTCAGAGGTTTTCGGTTTTTGGAAGTTCGGATAAAGGATAGTCTACCTGTACTTAGAGTTAAGACCTATATTGCAACAGACAACTCGAGACAAAGACTTCAGGGTAACTATTCTTTACTTAAAGTCAACAGCAATTACAAGCAAGTACAAGCATACATACGTATTAACACCAGCGACTGATCAGTTCGGCGGTGACGAGTAGGTTCTCGCCCGACTCACTGCAGCAGCCCCTAGTGTCTTTCGACTGCACTTTTTATACCCCAAAACCTAGCAGACCACCGAATGCGTACGTGTCCCAGACCACGTTAACAATGGCCAGTAGTTGATTTTCTTTCTCCTCTTCATATCTGTTAGTCAATGGGCCTCAAGGCCGGTTACGCCATTTTCTGAAGAAGTTCCTGTAACAATGGCTCGAAGGTTTGTTTTATAGAACTCTCGAGGCCCACTTCCTTATCTGTGATTTTTAAAGAACTTGCCCAGTAACACGGTCCCCAGTCTCTCAAGGTATGCCGGCCCATTAAATGTGGTCAACTTTGAGTTTAGTCAGGTTACTTTACAGCGACGATGTATTCTTATAAAGTCCACCCTCAAGTGGCTGTGTATCCGAATGTTGGGTCACAGGCACTTACGCCTCATCGTCGTCATCTTCTTCCCGTGTCTTCTGTAACAACTTGACCAACTTTCGCTGTTTGCATTGCCTGTTGACACGGCAAGTTATTATCAGTAAGTGTAACACAATCACCAGCTGAACAATGATCAAGACATGGGAGATAATCCTCATTCATGGGTGAACCTCAATATTCCTACTGATACCCCACCAGGACAAATCATTCCCAACCCTGGATATTTCCTTTCATCGCTCATGGTTTTCTTGGGCCAAGGTATAATAATGCTTCTGGGACTGATTGACGTGCCTCATTAACTCTACCAAGTTTTCTTGCAGTGGTGGGATGTCATAGCCGAACCGAGTCACATACTGGTGCAATTGCTCTTTTAACTCATCCTTTACAGTAATATTTACTTGCTTATGTGAATAAATGCTTAACAACACCCGCACCCCGAGTCTCTCAGGTCTGACTGGGATAAAACAGAAGGTTCCTGCCGCAATAGGACGAGTCAGGTCGTTACCGTACTGGTATTCCTAGTACATAGTAGTCACACAATATTCCCCTTTCCCTCGATATGCATATCATACGGGGAGGTGTCACTTTCATGGTACAATTCCACACCACCCTATCCCAATTGAACCCGCAAGCGGGGGCTGCATTTTCCGCCACATTGTAGGGGCAGATGAATGTATCCCAAGCTTGAGCGCATCCGGTAAGATCTGGGGCCACCCATGTGGTCCCATCCACTCGGGTCATGTATTGTGGGGGTTCATCGTACTCTACTAGCTGGTCTCTCTGACGCACCCCTATGTTCTCTACATGGAATAGAGGACTTGGGGCCATGTTTTCAGGCAGAATGGGATAATATAATACCATCCTTAACAGGGTGATGTTCCTTTGCCTCTGCCAATCACACTCGTGTTTCACCGAGTATACCTGTACCAATCCTCTGACTCGGCACATAGTCATGGTAAGTTGGTAAGTGGACAGGAGGGAGGGAGGAGGCAGGCAGCAAATACCCGTTCCGGACGGGCTGTCCGTGAGCGATTCATCGGACTCCGATTTGACTGATTGAATTCCCACTTCCCCATCATACCACCCTTCTGTCACGGAACATTACAGCGCCACTTGGACAAAGCTGAAATAAGAGCTGCCACAAAACACACATTCCAAATAGAATTCATAAATTTATCAAAATCCAATCAAAATGACAATCTCAACTATTCACCCTTGTGCATTCCCTTAGAGTCTATCTTTCATGTGCCTTTACCTACTCTAGTGCTCCTACGCAATGCTCCTCCAGTGGATGCAGCATGGCTGGTGGAGGGCTGCTGACTTTCAGTGGGCGAGACTACTGATGGCCTTGCAAGACGACCTCGACCAGCTGTGGACCTCAAAAGCCTGGTTGTAGACTGCACCACCTCGGCATGGGCAGCAGCAGTCTGGGCTGGCTGGCTGACCGGCAGCGGCAAGGGCAATGGCGGAGTAGCAGTGGTGGGAGTAGGAATGCTGTCATCCTGAGAGAAGACCGCAGGTTCTTGCTCCATAGACCCACTGCCACTCCCCCGGGGTGGCGCCTCAGCATTCCTAACAACCTATTGGAGGACAGATTGCTGTCCTGCTGCGACATCTTGCAAGCCCCTTTAAACACTCGTAAACCCAGTGACGATGGCAGCAGTCTGAGCTTGTGTGGCAGCAAGCTCAGCCTGCAGGAGAGCAGTCTGCACTTCCACTGCAGCAGTGAGACGTTGGGTCGCTTCCGCCTGTGCTGCAATGGAAGCTGCAAGATCCCCCATCACCCAGCATCATCCATGGGTCCACAAGGTCTCTCCTGGAGTTGTTCATCATTTCCATCCTGGAAATCATGGGCTCCCAGCTCTGCACAAAGCCCCGTGCAATGTTGGAGCCGCACTCCTCCAGGCTACTTGACACTGACAAGAGGCTCTCTGGCAGGCTTGCCATTGCACCTAGCATTTTCACTCTGCATGCCCATCACCCTTCTTCTGAAGGCCACCCCATTGAGGTCCTCTTCTGAATCTTGTGCAGCAGAACTCGCACGTAAACTCACCTTCCGGGGAGCTGCCCTTTCCCCCTGGCCTGGCTGCAGCCCACTCATACTCGGTGACTCACAACGTGCAAATCCCGCCTCTATACGACCCTCTAAAGTCCGCGCAGTGCCATTTTCTGAGCTGGTGTCTGCAAGTGTCAAATGCAATGTCGGCGTCTTTTCTTCGTCTCCTCTGTCAGTTTGCTGCTGATGATGAGGGACAGGCTGCGCTGGTGCCGCTTCTTGGGTGTCTGAAAGCAGAAAGGCACAAGGGTCAGGTTGTGGGGAGGGGACGGGGGGGGAGGGGCGGTGGGGGAGCAAGATATCCATGCATACACTATCAGCAGCTTGTAAGTGAGAAGAGATTGTGGGATGAGGGGGAAATGGGATGTGAGAAGAAGGATAAGGTATGACCATACCATCATCATCAGCAATGGTTTCAACTCCTCCGCTGCCCACAGACTGTCACTGCCCCTCCAATCATTTCAAGCATGTATTCCTCGAGGTCAGTCAGCTTCTCAATTTTGGCTTGGTCGCCTCCGGTCTGTTGCTCACATCTGTTCTGTGCCACCTTTGCCTGCAAGAGAAAGGGAAGTGTGTCAGTGAGTGTAGTGCAATGTGTTTCGATGATGTGCCTGCCATGGTTGAATAGCTGGCAGTGTATGCAAGGTGTGAGATGTGGGTGAGTGTTGCAGCAGTGTTAAGTGTGTGAGGGTGAGTTGAAGCCATGATTGTGAGGTATGAGTGGTGATAGCTAGAGATTATTGGTAGGTGAGTGGTGGGGCTGTGGTGCATTCAGCAGTGTATGAGGCTTGTGTTGCAGATGGTGGGATATGGCATTTGATGATGCATTCACTCACCTTGACCAGCCGTGTGAGGTCATTAAACTTTTTGCGGCACTGGATTCAGGTCCTTGGGACAACACTAGTGGCTATGATGGCTTGAGCAATCTCTTCGCATAAGCTTCTGCTAAAGACTTTGAATGGCCTCTTGGCTCCCTGTGGGTAAAGGACAGCCTGTCTTCGCTGGACCCCCAGGACCAAGGCCCCCAGTGCAGCATCGGAAAATCATCGGCTCTTTCTCTTGGTTGTTGGGCCATTGTGTCTCCAGACTGACAGTGAGGTGCTTCTGCAACAAAGCACCTCCCCTTTAAGTAGTGCAGAGAGCCTCGGGCAAACCTTATTGGCCGTTAGGCTGCACCCTATATTGGCCTCTCCACCCCCCCCCCCCCCCCCTCATTGAGCACTAAGCCAGTTAGCACTGAGATCAGCACTCCAATCATGTTAATGAGCAGGCAGCACGAATTCTGCATGCTGCACTTCAAAGCAGCACAGGCAAATAGTGTTGGTCAGCGCCACCCCCATTTTCAGGTCTTATCCAATTTCTAGGCCTATATCTTTAGTCATCCAGGGGGCTCTAGCTTTGGATGCCCTTCCTTTCCCCCTCATAGGAATGTGTGTACTCTGTATCCGAACCATCTCCTCGTTGAAGGCCTCCCATTGTTCAATTACTGTTTAGCCTACCAGTTCAGTATTTTTCTGCTTGATTGTATCTTGTCCTTTTCCATAACTTTTCTAAACCTGAAGATATTATGATCACTGTTTCCCAAATGCTCTCCCACTGAAACATGCTCCACTTGCCCCACTTCATTCCCCAGAACAAGACCCAGCACTGCTTCCTTCCTCATTGGGCTGGAAACGCACTGATCAAGAAAGTTCTTGTCGGGCAATTAACTTTCCCATCCTGCTGTTGTTAGGAAAGGTAACTGTAATCACAACAGTTTCCCTTATCACGTTCTAGGATAGCATCTGTCCCAGCACCTTGTAAAAGCAGGGATTATATCATAGAATCAAACAGCACAGAAGGAGGCCATTCGTGCCTGTGCTGGCTTTTTGAAAGAGCTCTCCAATTAGTCCCACTCCCCTGCTCTTTCCCCAGAGCCCTGCAAATGTTTCCTTTTCAAGTATATACCTAATTCCCTTTAGAAAATTACAATTGAATCTGCTTCCTCCACCATTTCAAGCAATGCATTCCAGATCATCCTAACTCGCTGCATGAAAAAAAATTCTCTTCATCTTCCCTCTGGCTCTTTTACCAGTTACCTCAATCCTTTTGTTACTGACCCTCCTGCCAGTGGAAACAGTTCCTCCTTATTTACTCTATCAAAACCCTTCATAATTTTGAACACCTCAATTGTATCTCCCCTTAGCCTTATCTGCTCTAAGGAGAACAATCCCAGCTTCTCTAGTCTCCAAATAACTGAAGACCCTCATCGTGGTACCATTTTAGTGATATAGGGACATAGGAACCGGTGTAGTCCTCTCAGCCTGTTTCACCATTCGGATTAGATCACGACTAATCTCTGTCTTAACTCCATCTACCTGCCTTGGTTCCGTAACCTTTAATACCCTTGCCTAACAAAATCTCAGTTTTGAAATTTTCAATTGACCTGGCCTCAACAGCTTTTTGAGGAGAGTTTTCCAGGGAGAGAGTTCCAGATTTCCACTACCCTTTTTGTGAAGAAATGCTTCCTGTCATTATCCTTGAACAGTTTAGCGCTAATTTTAAGGTTTTGCCCATTTGTTCTAGACTCCCACGCCAGAGGAAATAGTTTCTAGCTACCTTATCAACTCCTTTAATCATTTTAAACACCTCAATTAGATCACCCCTTAATCTTCTATACTCGAGGGAATACAAGCCTAATCTATGCAACCTGTCTTCATAATTTAATCCTTTTACCCCCGGTATCAGCATTAACCCCAGGTTGCAGTCCCGGGTATCTGAAAGGAGAAAGGCACAAGGGTAGAGTTGCGGTGAGGGGAGGGGGAAAGCAAGAGGTGCATGCTTACAACATCTGCAGCTTGTAAATCAGAAGAGATTGTGGGATGAGGGGGAATTGGAATGTAAGAAGGAGGATTAGGTATGAGGATATCGGCATCTTCCGTTGTTTTAGCATGGCTGCTAGCCACGGGCTCAGCGATGGCCGCTCCAATAATCTCCAGTACCGTCTCCTCCATGAGGGTTAGGTCATGCAGGCGTGCCTGTCCACCTGTGGATAGCCCCTGCTGCCTCCAGTTATGAGCCACCTCATCCTGTAACAGCGAGAAAAATGTGTCAGTGAGTGTGGTGCAATGTGTTTGGGTGATGTGCCTGTCAGGGTTGAATAGCTGGCATTGTGTGCAAGCTGAGATGTGGGTTTGAGGCTTGCAGCAGTGCGACGTGTGTGAGGGTGAAGTGAAGCTATGAATGTGAGTTATGAGTCATGATTGATAGAGATTGTTGGTAGGTGAGAGAAAGCGGGGTTGCGGGGGGGGGGGATGAATTGAGCAGTGTCTGAGCCTAACTGGTTCAGTTGTAAGGATATGGCACTTGAAGATGAATTCACTGACCTTGACCATTCCTATGAGGTCATTAAAGTTCTTGCGGCACTGCATCCAGGTCATTGGGGCTTGACTCCTGACATTGACCGCGACAGCTATTTGCTCCCATTGCCTTCTCACAGTTTGTCTGGAGGGCCTCCTGGGCTCCTGTGGATGGAGGACCTCTCCTCTCCACCTCCTGCACCAAGGCCTCCAGTACTGCGTTGGAAAATCGTGGAGCCCGCTCTCTCCCTTGTGCCATTAGTACATCATCTTCCTGCTCAGAATATCTGCCTCAGCTACTTCCAGCACCTGCTCCAGCCAGAATGCGCCTCCCCTTTAAGAGGTGCAGGCTGGCTTTAAGTAGTGCAGGCTAGCTTTAAGTGGTGGTAGCCTCATGGGAACTTGGGCCCCCTGCTGAGGCGTTCAACCACTCAACAGCACATTCATCTTAAACACCTCAATTAGATCACCCCTTAATCTTCTATACTCAAGGGAATACAAGCCTGGTCTGTGCAACCTGGCCTCATAATGTAATCCTTTTAGCCCCGGTATCAGTATTAACCCCAGGTTGCACGCTACTATCATTTAAATTAGCAGGCAGCATGAGGTTTACGTGCTGCCTACATCAGACTCATTGGGCGCGGGCTAATCACGATACCTGTGCCTGTTTTTGGGGGCTATCGAATTTAGCCCTTCTGGACTTTCAAAAGGCATTTGACAAAGTACCACATATTAGGCTTGTTAGCAAAATTGAAGCCCAAGGGATAAAAGGGGCAGTAGCAGCATGGATACAAAATTGGCTAAGAGATAGAGAACAGGCACTTTGCTGTTTCCCGGACTGGAGAGAGGTATGCAGTGGTGCACCCCAGGGTTCAGTACCAGGACCACTGCTGTTTTTGATATACATTAATGACTTGGACTTGGGGGTCCAGGGCACAATTTTGAAATTTGCAGATGAGACTAAACTCGGAAGTATTGTAAATAGTGAGGAAGATAGTAATATAAGATGACATAGACAGGCTGGTGGAATGGGCGGGCACATGGCAGAATAAATTTAATGCAGAAAAGTGTGAGGTTATATATTTTGGTAGGAAGAAATGGTACAATTTTAAGGAGGGAAACCTGGGGGTGTTTGTGCATAAATCTTTGAAGGTGGCAGGGCAGGTTAACTGATTTGTTAACAAAACATATGGCATTTATAAATAGAGGCATAGAATACAAAAGCCAGGAAGTTATGCTAAACCTGTATAAAACACTAGTTCGGCCCCAGCTGGAGTATTGTGTCCAATTCTGCGAATTACACTCTAGGAAAGACGTGAAGGCTTTGGAGAGGGTACAGAAGAGATTTACTAGAATGGTTCCAGGGATGAGGGAATACAGTTACATGGATAGATTGGAGAAGCTGGGATTGTTCTCCTTAAAGTAGAGAAGGCTAAGAGGAGATTTGATAGAGGTGCTGAAAATCATGAAGGGTTCAGATAGAATAAATAAAGAGAAACTGTTTCCAATGACTGATGGGTCGATAACCAAAGGGCACAGATTTAAGGTAATTGGCAAAAGAACCAGAGGCGACATGAGGGAAAACCTTTTACGCAACGTGTAGTTAGAATTTGGAATGCACTGCCTGATGGGGTGGTGGAAACAGATTCAATAGTAGCCTTCAAAAGGAAATTGGATAAATACTTGGAGGAAAAATTACAGGGATTTGGGGAAGGAGTCGGGGATTTGGACTAACTTGTATTACTCTTCGAAACTGCCGACGCAGACTCAATGGGCTGAATGGCCTCCTTCTGTGCTGTAATATTTTATGATTCTATGGACTAAAAATTAGGGTGGTTTGCGCCACCCATTACCGTCAAAATGTTGTGAAAGAGCGTCTGCCACCGCTCTTTCGCCAGCTGGTGGCGGGTCCCACAGCGTCCGCTATTTTCCGAGGGCCAGCAGCGCTGCTGGTAAAAGCGATGGCTGTGGAAATTAAAATTAGGGAGAGGGTGATGTCGTACACCAACTTAACATCACCTTGACGAACTTGGACCTTAGCGCTGAGTTCAGCACTGGGTCCTAAGCTCGCCATAAAAACTCAACGCTATCAACACCTCTTAAAGGGACACACACATCTTTCAGGTAAGTTTGCATTTAAGCTTTTGGACTGGATTTTCTTGATTTTTCTTGAAGTAGTGGCTTGCTGCAATACATGTTAAAAGTTTTTTTTAAGTGTGCAAGGAGTGCTGCTGGACACTTGCAAGGCCTTGGATGATAAAGGAAGGTCTCTGAGAAGACAGAAAATGCTGCAAATACTCAGCAGGTCAGGCAACATCCATCAAGAGAGAAACAGAGTTCGCATCTCAGGTCGAGATGCTGCCTGACCTGCTGAGTATTTCCAGCATTTTATGCTTTTAGTTCAGATTTACAGCACCCGCTCACAGAAGGCAGACGGAAGGATGCAACCCGGATAGCCCCTTTCTCGCCGGGATATCCAGGATGGAATCATTTGCCTGCGGTACCAGTGACCACAACCCCAATTCCCCTTTCAACATTTGTCCTACACCTTACCTTCTCTTTGTTACTGACCATCACAGTGCCCTCTTGGCCACAATGTTAAAATAAAAGCCACCACAAAGCAAACTTTCCAATCCAACTTTATACATCTAGCCATCCAATATGACATCAAGAAATCAACTCATCACCCGTATGCATTCCCTTAGTGACTGTCTTGTGTGTACCTTTGCCTATCCTACTGATGCCATGCAGTGCTACCCCAGTGGCTGCAGCATGGCTGGTGGAGGACACTGCAAATGGCCTTGCTGGTCGACTTTGAGGAGATGGTGGCTGGGAGTGTGAATCGAATCACGGTGTTTCTTCTTCCTCGTCCTCCGCCGCCGCCTGGGCAGGCTGCATTTCTTGGGTGTGTGAAATGAGGAAGGCACAGGGGTGGAGTAGTGGTGAGGGGAGGGTGGGAAGCCAGAGGTGCATGCAAGAATGAGGATACCAGCATCTTGTATTCTTTCAGCCCTGCCACTGGCCAAGGGCTCAGCCATGCCCCTGCCAAGAATGGCCAGCACCGTCTCCTCCAAGTGGGTGAGGTGAAGGTAGGAATGGGAGGTGTGCTTTGTGATTGGTACAGATTGTTGGTATGTGAGTGATTGGCTCCACTCCCGTGACCAATGCCTCATCCATGAAACGATGAGCTCTCTCCCTGGGAGTGGGATCAGCCATCACGATCAGGGGATTAAGTTCCTTGCAGATCGCCTTCACAGCCAGCAATGCTGATAATGAGGATCTGCACAATGATGCAACCTCCCCTTTAAGAGCTGGAAGGGACCAGTGTGCAGGATCATTCCCGATTGCATAGCACCTGAAATTCATTATCACTCTGCTGGTAGCGCTCCCCCTGTAGCGCCCTGCTTGGGTCATTAGTGCTTGATTTAGCACTCCAGCTCTTTCCAGGTGCGCTAGAAGCCAATTTAGGGAAACCTCAGACTCATTAACACCTGGCGCTAATTTTTCACAATTTCAAAGTTTAGCTCCCCAAACGGAGCGATACCACATTTCTCCCCCAGAAAGTGGCTATTTTGGTGAGGCACTCTTGCTGTGATTGAACCCACTGCTAATGCCCTTTTAATATCCCACAATGCCTCGCAAAATCATAGCCTCACTTCCAGAGGCTGTTAGACGATGCAACGCCACATTTGGAACTGATGCCTGGAGTAACGGCACCAGGAAGGCATTACATGGTCAGCGCTGGGCTAATAATCTTTAGTTCCCCAGCGCAAATTTTTCTCCTACCGGCCCAACCATTTTCGGCGGCTGTTAACCAGAGGCCACGGTGACACCCACAACTTTCGTGGCGCAGTTGAATTTCTAAGCCAATGATTTTATGCCTTCTGGAAGTCCATATAAATAACATCCATAGACATTCCCTTATCGACCATGTTAGCTACCACCTCAAAAAATTCAACTAGGTTTGTTAGGCATGACTTACCCTTTATAAATCCATGCTAGCTCTGTCTGATCAGTTCATATTTGTCCAATTGCTCAGCACCTGCCCCTAATAACAGTTTCTAGCAACTTCCCCACAAAAGACATTAGACTAATCGCCCTTTAATATCCTCTCTCCTTAGTTATCTCTCCT
This sequence comes from Somniosus microcephalus, assembly GCF_052327205.1. Taxonomy (NCBI): domain Eukaryota; kingdom Metazoa; phylum Chordata; class Chondrichthyes; order Squaliformes; family Somniosidae; genus Somniosus; species Somniosus microcephalus. The sequence continues at coordinate 62,703,709 of NC_140996.1, read as the reverse complement.
ACCTTTCGATCAGATATGATATATCAGCTTCACTTAAGTGTGAATTTGAGGCTTCACTAGGTGGAAAACAATGAGATCTCGTTGGTTGACTCACCTGGAGACCAATGTTCCTGCTAAGGTGCACACGCGCGGCCGGCAGTAATCTGAAAGGTCCCACGGAGGCCACTCACCAACTTTTACATTGTAAATACTGCGCATGTGCAGAAATTTAAAGGGACCGCGCATTAAAAGGAACAGGCCGCACAGAACAAAGCGCAGTTTACAGGGAACATTTCTGGAGACGTGCTTGAATTATGTGGGAAGGTTTTTTCCTACCCTGACCACTCGTTGCTGATAGCTTGGTTGGAGTTGTCCTAATGTTTGCCTAAATCCTACCTGCAACTGATGATTCACAGATTAATTTTTGGAATTGGTTTCATAGTAAAGATACTTCTGAGGTAACTTTAATGCCAGGATCATAGAATCATAGAATGATGACAGCACAGAAGGAAGCCATTTGGCCCGTTGAACCCTTTCAAGCAGTACATTCCAAATCCTAACAACTCGCTGCATAAAAAAGTTTTTCCTCGTGTCGCTTTTGGTTCTTTTGCCAATCACCTTAAATCTGTGTCCTCTGGTTCGCAACCCTTCCGCCAATGGGAACAGTTTCTCTCTATCTACTCTGTCTAGACCCCTCATGATTTTGAACACCTCTATCAAATCTCCTCTCAATCTTCTCTGCCCTAAGGAGAACAACCCTAGCTTCTCTAGCCTATCCACATAACTGTAGTCCCTCATCCCTGTAATGATATCAGCAAATAGTGATGTTATTTGCCTGTTTGATTATCATGTCTTACCAGCATAGTTGCCTGATTGATTGCTTGTGTCTGACCAGCAGAGGGCATGTGACCGAAAGAAGCAAGGCAGTTAGTTTAGTTTCAGATTCGTTCTAGATGCATCACTAGCATAATGGTGTCTCCTGAATGCTGTATAAAGAGTTGAACAGACTTTAGATTAAAACTCATTCTCTTTCATAAATGTCTCATCATTGAACCCACAAAGAAATCAATACATGGTGTCAGAAGTGATTGAAAGAGATGAAGAGAAAAAATCTGAAGATAAAAGTATGACACCGGTCATACATCCATGCAGAAAAGTTCCGTTTGCTCTTCAAAAGCAACTGAAGGCAGAGTTGGACAGGATGGAAAGCCTGAACGTGATTCAGAAGATAGATGAGCCAAATGAGTGGGTGAGTTCCCTCGTCGTAGTGGACAAAAAGAATGGAAAGCTCAGAATTTGCCTGGATCCAAGAGATCTAAACAGAGCAATAAAGAGAGAGCACTTCAAGCTTCCTACACGTGAGGAAATCATGGCACAGTTTGCAAATGCAAAATATTTCAGCAAGTTAGATGCATCATCAGGATTTTGGCAGATGAAGCTGGACGAAGCAAGTTCAAGACTGTGCACGTTCAACAGTCCATTTGGCAGATACAGATTCCTAAGGTTACCATTTGGCATTGCCTCAGGTCCTGAAGTGTATCACAAGACTATCCATATGATCTATGAGCACCTGGAGGGAGTTGATACATCAGTGGATGACATCATAGTATGGGGAACCACGAGAACTGAGCATGACGAGAGACTGAAAAAAGTGCCGGAAGCAACAAGGAAAACAAACCTGAAGCTGAATAGAGAGAAATGCCAGCTCGGGGTGACAGAACTGACATTCGTGGGAGATATCCTTAGCAGTGAGGGCATCAGACCAGATCCCAGAAAGGTGTCCGCCATTGAGAATATGCCAAAGCCACAATGCAAAAAGGACGTGCAGAGGTTTAATGGAATGATCAACTACATGGGTAAATTCATATCCAACCTCTCAGAAAAGATGGCGCCACTGAGAAGACTAACTGAAAAGAACATAGAATGGGAATGGAATCATGAGCATGAGAAGTCATGGAGCGATCTAAAGAAACTGCTCACAGAGGAACCAGTTCTGAGGTTTTATGACCCAGCGAGACCCGTCAAGATATCATCAGATGCATCACAGAGTGGGCTCGGTGCTGTTCTTCTGCAACAATATGACTACTGGCAACCTATTGCATATGCATCGCGCTCAATGACAGACGCGGAGATGCGATATGCTCAAATAGAAAAGGAGCTGCTCAGCATCACATACGCCTGTGAAAGATTTCACCAGTTTGTGGCAGGACAAGCAATCAGTGTAGAGACTGACCATAAGCCCTTGATTGCATTGTTCCAAAAGCCACTAAATAGCTGTCCACTTAGAATACAAAGAATGATGATCAGGCTGCAATGCTATACACTGAATGTTGCGTACACACCGGGTAAGCTGATGTATACAGCAGACACGTTGTCCAGAGCTGTAGACCCAAATGAGCCCGCAAACACCACAATGGATGACAAAGTGAACGCCTACGTGGACATGATCACAAGTGCACTGCCCATAGCAGATGCAAAAATGGAGCTCATAAAGACTGAGACAAACAAAGATGAAACAATGAGACGACTGAGAAAAAGCATCTTGGATGGATGGCCCAACATGAAGCAAGACTGCTCACCTGATATAGCAGAGTACTGGAACTGCAGGGCGGAACTATCAGTGGTCGAAGACATCATCTACAAAGGAAGTAAAATAGTTATCCCAAAGAGTCTGAGAAGAGAGATGCTAAAAAAGATCCATGGAGGACATCTGGGAATCGAAAAGTGTAAGAAAAGAGCACGAGAGGTGATGTACTGGCCACGAATCAACCAAGATGTGACAAATGAGGTGTCAAACTGCACAATATGCCTGAAATATCGAGCAAGCAATCCGGTAGAACCACTAAAGCCACACCCAGCACCAGACAGACCTTACCAGAAGGTAGGCGCTGACCTATTCGTATGTCAAGGGAAGGACTATCTTGTAGTCACAGACTATTACTCCCTGTATCCAGAGGTTTGTAGACTGTACACCACCACTGCAGATGCTGTGATAACATGTATGAAAGCCATATTCTCCAGACATGGCGTGGCAAGCGAGGTCTTCACAGACAACGGACCTCAGTTTTACAATGCAAGTTTCCAACACTTTGCCAAAGAGTGAGACTTTGTCCACACAACGTCAAGTCCTCACTTTCCACAGTCCAATGGTCTAGTGGAAAAATCGGTCCAGACAGTGAAAAGACTGATGTACAAGGCAAAAGACAGTGGAACTGACTTCTACCAAAGCATGCTTGTATACCGCACAACGCCGCTCGAGTGTGGTATGTCACCAGCCCAACTCCTGATGGGACGTCGGCTAAGGTCAAACCTACCCATCCCGGAGAACCTCCTGAAAACAAAAGAGGGGGAGAAAGTGAGGAAGTTCAAAGAGCAACAGAAAGAAAAGCAAAAGTACTACTATGACAGAGGAACACAAAACCTACCTGAACTCCACACTGGTGACCAAGTAAGGTTCAAAGACAAAACAAACACATGGACTCAGAAGGGAACTGTCCTGAGTGAAGTTCAACCAAGATCATACACCATTCAGACAGATGAGGGTGCTGTCCTGAGAAGAAATCGTAGGGATCTTCTCATGGGACCAGCCACAGCAGGTCAAGAGACTGATACTGTTGAACAACCTGATCACACAGCTGAGAACACAGCATCTGAGGCAACAACTCAGATTCAAGGACAATCAATCAGAAAATCCTCAAGACACGTGAAGCCTCCTGAGAGACTCATTGAGCAAATTTAAGGCCTATTGTTATAGAAGGAAGTAATGTTATCTTATTCTTTCTTCAAGTTCTAGTGTATTGACATATTTCATGTGAACACACAAAGCAAGGTTAAAAAACCTTGATCATGATAATGATAATGTAAGTTCATTAAGTGTTACAGTTAAAATGCAGATTAATACAAAGAAAACATGTTGTTAGTTAAAAGTAAAATACTTTTGTTTTAAGAAAAGGAGATGTAATGATATCAACAAATAGTGATGTTATTTGCCTGTTTGATTATCATGTCTTACCAGCATAGTTGCCTGATTGATTGCTTGTGCCTGACCAGCAGAGGGCATGTGACCGAGAGAAGCAAGGCAGTTAGTTTAGTTTCAGTTTCGTTCTAGATGCATCACTAGCATAATGGTGTCTCCTGAATGCTGTATAAAGAGTTGAACAGACTTTAGATTAAAACTCATTCTCTTTCATAAATGTCTCATCATTGAACCCACAAAGAAATCAATACAATCCCTGGAACCATTCTGGTAAATCTTTTCTGCACCCTCTCTTAAGGTCTTCACATCCTTCCTAAAGTGTGGTGCCCAGAATTGGACACAATACTCCAGTTCAGACCGAACCAGTGTTTTATAAAGGTTCATCATAACTTCCTTGCTTTTGTACTCTATGCCTCAATTTATGAAGCCCAGGATCTTGTATGCTGTTTTAACCGCTTTCTCAACCTGTCTTACCGCCTTCAACGATTTGTGCACATATACCCCCAGGTTGCTCTGTTCATGCACCCCCTTTAGAATTGTACCCTTTAGTTTATATTGCCTCGCCTCGTTCTTCCTACCAAAATACATCACTTCGCACTTTACTGCGTTAAACTTCATCTGCCACATGTCCGCCCATTCCACCAGCCTGTCTATCTCCTCTTGAAATCTATCCCTATCCTCCTCACTGTTTACTATACTCCCAAGTTTTGTGTCATCCACAAATTTTGAAATTGTGCCCTATACAGCCAAGTCCAAGTCATTGATATATATCAAGAAAAGCAGTGGTCCTAGCACCTTCCTCCAGTCCGATAAACAGCCGTTTACCACTACTCTCTGTTTCCTGTCACTTAGCCAGTTTCGTATCCATGCTGCCACTGTCCCTTTTATTCCATGGGCTTCAACTTTGCCGGCAAGCCTATTATATGGCACTTTATCAAACGCCTTTTGGAAGTCCATGTACACCACATCAACTGCATTGCCCTCATCAAAAAACTCGATCAAGTTAGTTAAATACGATTTGCCTTTAACAAATCCGTGCTGGCTTTCCTTAACCAATCCACACTTGTCCAAGTGACTGTTAATTTTGTCCCTGATTATCATTTCCTGGGCATGAGCTGGTGTGGCAAAAGTAAGGAGAAAGAACTTGCATTTATTTAGCGGCTTTCACAACCTCAGGAAATCCCAAAGCGCTTTATAACCAATTCAGTACTTTGGAAGTGTAGACACTGTTGTGATGTAGGAACGCAGCAGCAAATTTGCGCACAACAAGGTCCCACAAACAGCAGTGAGATAATGACCAGATGATCTGTTTTAGTTATGTTGGTTAAGGGATAAATATTGTCCAGGACACCGAGGAGAGCTCCCCTGCTCTTCTTCGAAATAGTGCCATTGCATCTTTTACATCTACCTGAGAGAGCAGACGAAAGGCGGCACCACCGACAGTGCAGCACTACCTCAGTTCTGCACTGGCGTGTCAACCTAGATTTTGTACTGAGTCTCTGGAGTGGGACTTGAATCCACAATCTTCTAACTCAGAGGTGAGAGTACTACCAATGATCCGAGGCCAACACTTAAGTGCGCAAAATGTAAGATTTTTAATACTATAAATATTTTATACAGATGTGCTGAATTGTGGGTATTTTTATGCAAAATGGACGATAACTGTCCACACTTATTTCACGTTAGACCCTCACTGCTGGCAAATAGATGTTTTTTTCCAAATAAACTAGTTTGTTAAATCTCGTATGAAAGAAAGTGGTCTAACACACTGTGCCAGTCAGATTCCTCATGGCAATTTTAAATTTTGTTTTGTTCTTGTAGATGACTTCAGTGGAAAGAGTACTGGACTACACTGAACTTGAAAGTGAAGCATCATGGGAATCAAAAAAGCCCCCGCCCAATGGCTGGCCAATCCGTGGAGCTGTGGTATTTGAAAATGTCAACTTTTGCTACAGTCCAGAATCTGAACCTGTTCTAAAGGATCTGAATCTAACAATCCGAGCAAATGAAAAGGTAAATAAAAGCACCTACTGTTTGACAATTAATCACTTTGACTTCCATTATATAAAAAGTCTGATTTTTAACCAGTTTAAAATTCTTAATGTTGTGTTGTCCTATGCATTTATCAAAAATAAATATCTGAACAAACTAAGAAAGAGAAAAACCACACTACACACGTTTGACTGTAACGTTTCCCAGCAGGGTGCTCCATAAAAATGTTTGTGCACATTCCCTGACCCTGTTGATGACAAGTTAATGGTTGGGAAATTTTCATTCCAGCTTGTAAGTTGCATCAGCAAGGAAATGATACTAGAAAAATCTTCATTTAAGTGCGTGTGTGAGTGATGTACCCGTGCAATGAACAGCTTATAATTAAATGAATTAGCTTTTCCTTTTAAGGGGAAGCTAGACAAGCATATGCGGGAGAAGGGAATAGAGGGTTATGCTGATAGATTTAGATAAGAAAAGACGGGAGGAGGCTGGAGTGGAGCATAAACGCCAGCATGGACTGGTTGGATCGAATGGCCTGTTTCTGTGGTGTATATCCTATGTAATCCTATGTACTGTAATTTTAAAGCCATTTAGAAACTTGTAAAGGCGTTATCAATACCAAGAGCTTTGTGCAGAGGGCGATAATAGCTAATCAAATGCACAACTCTGATTAGTTTAACACTAAAGTAACACTTTACCACCTCTAAGAAGCTGAGTAATATACACATAGATAGAAAGAACCATAGAATCTTACAGTAAAGAAGGAAGCCATCCAACCCATTGTCTGTGCCGACTCTTTGCTAAAACAATCCAAAACTAATGAACTGACGAAGGGTCATCGACCTGAAACGTTAACTCTGTTTCTCTCTTCACAGATGCTGCCTGACCTGCTGAGTGTTTCCAGCATTTTCTGTTTTTAATCCAAAACTAATTCCCCTTCCCTGCTTTCTTCCCATAACCATGTATGTTTTGCTGCTTCAAATGTTTATCGACTTTTGCTTTAAAAGATGCAATGGTCTCTGGCGCAACTACTCCTTATGGCAAAGCATTCCATGCTCTAACAACTTTTTGTAAAGGACATTTCTCCTAACCCCTCTCCCCACTGCTTTAGTGACAATTTTACATTGATGATCCCTCATCATTGTCTCCACACCCAAGAAAATAGTATTCCCCTATTCACCCTATCAAAGCTCTTCATAAAGTTAAAAACCTTTCTTAAATCTTGTTAAAGTTCTCTGCTCCAGTAGAAATAGTCCCAGTATCTCAATTTATCTCCTCATAATGAGATTTTTTCATCCCTAGTGTCATATTGATGAATCTACTCTTTATGCTCTCTATGGCTTTAATAGGTGCAATGGTCTCTGTCTCAACTACTCCCTGTAGCAAAGCATTCTGTAATCCAGAAACTCTGCATAAAGTTCTTCTAACTTCTCTATAATGCAACCCTTAAAAATATGCATAGTGCTCTAACTGTGGATAATCATTGCCTTATACAAATTTATCATAACCCCTTTCCTCTTGTATGCCCCATTTATAAAACCCAAAATGCTCTCACTCTTTTTTATGGCACTATCTACCGACACTTGCACTTTCAAGTAATTACATATTTAAACCCCAGGGTGTCTCTGTTCATCCATACCCTTCAGTGTTGTTACATTGAGTGCTTGGCTCTGCACTCCTTTCATTTTCTGTGATCTGGTGGATGTCATAATAAATGTTGATTTCATTACTGGTGACCCCATCTTATACAGGATATATATATTGTGTGTGTGTGTATATATTATATATAATAATATAGATTGAAATAGATAGTCGACAGATCAGTGGTGTGACCTTCATTGCTGTGAAAATGGCCAAAATGTTGCTCAAAGCTGCACAGTTAGAAACTCTAGCCTAGAAATTCTAATAAATAATGGGGTGGAAACCTGGTGGACTTTGAGTGAAGGGAAGGAAATCAGAGTGTAACCAGTTTATGCCCTTTCTTATCTGCACCAGAAATTTCCGATGGCGGGGAGTCAGGCAATCTTACAATCCGTTCTGATGTCACTTTCAGGGCCTTGCCTGATGGGATCACAAGCTCCCCAGAAAACCAAACCTCTACAGGAGGCATGCATATTTGCCATTCAGGGCTGTATGTGGGCGCCACAATGTCATATTCAAGCGGCAGTTGATCTCAATATTTTAGAGGACATCCAATCTTCGACTAGACTGGTCTGTGCCACCCTCCAGCTCTGTGGTACTGGTGCAGGCACCTGCCCCTACTATATAAATGGCTCTGCCCTAGGCTTGGTAATTGTATTCAAGCTGCACCTGTGAAAACAAATGATGAAAATGGTTGGATAAACTGATAGTGGTATTCCTTGCTACAGGACTGAATGTAGTCTGAAGCCAAGTGGACTTGCTGGGGATTGCTTTCTGCATACCAAACCCACTTCTTAGAGCGTGGAAGACGCATTGTTCAGTTGGTTGTCTACAATATCATGAGCAGACTGGCACTGTAAAATTTGCTGGCATTTATCTCAGGAACTCACACTATTGCAGCTACACTATGACATTCTGTAACAATCTAAAAAGTCTTTATGGAACACCTGCATCAACACTTCATGTATTGCTTTTTCTACCTGTGGAAGTCTAACAAATAGTATAGTTTACTTGAATTCTGTTCCTTGTACATACAAATGCAACTTAACCATTGCACCTTGGAGAATGTATTAGATCATAGGAATTCTCTGACATGCTTGTTGGCATCCCTGTGCAATTTTCCTGTGCCACAAAATGCAAGTTTGTAAAACATCTGGTGTTACAGATGTGCTTGTTACAATTGTCACCAATATTCCCCATGATTCAGTGGACAAATGTATCAATTACTATGGCTTTGAGACATAGACCTGGAAGGCCCCAGGTTCGATCTGTGATGAGTACCCAATCTCAGCCAGAGTAGCAGCGTGGCCCTACAGTTGGCCTCTATATGGGAAAAATTGGTCGTTTGAGGCCTGGGTCAAGCTTGTCTGTCATAACCTCCATGATGGAACTGCCAAATGTGTAATTGAAGAATAGTCACGCAAGGAAAATGCTGAAGGGCCTGTACTGCTCATGTTACATTATTGCAACATCATTCACTGCAAGATTTGCTTCCTGCTTACCTTGTGTGTTTTTTTAAGTTTTCAATTTTTAAAGTATATGTTGGTATGAACTTGCAGGGAGTATGGAATGAAATAGTTTATTTTTAAAGCTATTCTGAAAATATATTTGTAAATTTCTGTACTGGGACAAAAAGCATTTCTGGAATTCTTGCTGGAGGTAATTTTCATGAATGGAAGTAATTAGCATTTACTCAACTTAATAATAACTGTCCTGAAATGCAGCTGGATAAAATATGAGGCGAATACTCCTCCACGATCCCGCCCAAAGATCGCAGTGAAGAATGACGGAAAATTCGAACGATGAGCTCTACTGCAACCTCTCAGTTCCAACGGGGATTTATCCTGCCTGTGTCAGGATCGCTGCTGGTCACCCTTTCTCTGCCTATGATGTGCAAATGGCGTTTGCGGGGGGGGGTGGTCCTCGGTAGATTTCCCCCATTTCCACCCCAGTTACTACTGTCTCCCAAAGCCATGACATGGGTTAGCAGTAGGCCGCAAGCAGTGGTAGTAAAGACCCAGAGTTTTCCCAATGAAGGGAGAGGGTCAGGTAGCAGCCTCCTCCCCTCCCACCCCCAGTCGGCCCCAGACACTTAGGCTGGAATTTTGTGGAGGAAGGCGGGATGGGGGCAGGGGGGCTCCGAGGCCGGGTTTCCCGCAGGCCCTGCCGACTTTAGCGGTAGGGCCTGATTTGCATGCGAGGCCTCAGTTTCCCGCCCGCAGCCAGCCCGATTGAGAGGCTGGCTGGCTGCGGGCAGGTCGGCCTTCGACTGAACAGAGGAGGGAGTGAGGGTTCACGTGAGGGCCGGGCCATTAAATGGATCGGGGTGTGGGGGGGAGGTAGAGGATTGGGGGTTGGGCCGGGCCATTAAATGGATCGGGGGTGTGTGGGGGGGTAGAGGATCGGGGATGGGGCCGGGCCATTAAATAGATCGGGGGTGTGTGGGGGGGTAGAGGATCGGGGGTCGGGCCGGGCCATTAAATAGATCGGGGGGGTGTGGGGTGGGGTAGAGGATCGGGGATGGGGCAGGGCCATTAAATGGATCGGGGGGTGGGTAGAGGATCGGGGATGGGGCCGGGCTGTTAAATAGATCAGGGTGTGGGGGGGGGGGGGTGGTAGAGGATCGGGGGTCAGGCCGGGCCGTTAAATAGATCGGGGGGGGTGGGATGGGGTGGGTAGAGGATCGGGGGTCGGCCGGGCCGTTAAATAGATCGGTGGGGTGGGGTGGGGTGGGTAGAGGATCGGGGGTCGGCCGGGCCATTAAATAGATCGGGGGTGTGTGGGGGGGTAGAGGATCGGGGGTCAGGCCGGGCCATTAAATAGGTCGGGGGTGCGTGGCGGGGTAGAGGATCGGGGATGGGGCCGGGCTGTTAAATAGATCGGGGGGGTGTGGGGTGGGGGGGGTAGAGGATCGGGGGTCGGGGGGGTAGAGGATCGGGGGTCGGGCCGGGCCATTAAATAGATCGGGGGGGTGTGGGGTGGGGGGGGTAGAGGATCGGGGGTCGGGGGGGTAGAGGATCGGGGGTCGGGCCGGGCCATTAAATAGATCGGGGGGGTGTGGGGGGTAGAGGATCGGGAGTCGGGCCGGGCCATTAAATGGATCAGGGTGTGGGGGGGGGTAGAGGGTCGGGCCAGACCGTTCAATGGATCGGGGTGTTGGGGGGCCGGGGTAGAGAATCGGGGGTCAGGCTGGGCTGTTAAATGGATCGGGGTGTGGGGGGTAGAGAATTGGGGGTCGGGCCAGGCTGTTCAATGGATCAGGGTGGGGGGGAGGGGTAGAGGATCGGGGGTCGGGCCAGGCTGTTAAATGGATCGGCGGGGGTGGGGGGAGGATCAGGGGTCGGGCATAGGTTCGGGGGGGTGGGGGGGGAAGAGAAGATCGGGGCCGGATGATTGTGGGGACGGAGTGGGGGGTTGAAGGGAAGACCATGGCCGGCCACCCAGGAATGGTGGCTGGCCTGAGCATCATCGCTGGGGGGGAGGCCTGAGAAGGCAATTGGAAGCCTCGTGAGGGGTCTCCGATCGCAGGGGTTGGATTCGGCAGGGACCCTGGATCTAGGAGGTAGGTATAAAGGCACTTTCCTCCGGGATCCAGTAGTCCCTGCCTTGCCGTAACTGCCAGGTTTCACAAATTGTGTGAAACCCGTCCACATGCAGTTAAAAACAGAATGGCTTCCAGCCTCATTATAATATTTAAATTTACATCCCACCTCCCTGGGAGCGGGCTGGTTGCCCACAGACACCACCACCAGCCCCCCCCCAACCCCCGCACCCTGTCCCGCCTCCGTTAAAACTGGAAGTGGACAGGTTGGAGGCGGGATCAGGACAATTTAACTACCCCCACGCTCCAAACCCACCCGTTTTTTATGGTTAAAATTCCCCCCTTAGCTGCAGAAGGCTTTGGTCTCTTGATGGCCAGAATCCCACCACAGATATGCAGTAAAGCGCAAACCAGGACAATGAATCAGGGCTGGGGTGGAATCACCGGGACAGGCAGAAGTCCCACTTCACTGGTTATAAACTTATGAGGCAGCAAGCTACTCATGCATGTTGACCTTGATAACTTAGAATCATAGAAATTTACACACAGAAGGAGGCTATTCGGCCCATCATGTCTGCCGGCCAAAAAAGAGCTATCCGGCCAAATCCCACTTTCCACCTCTTGGTCCGTAGCACTGTAGGATATGCACTTCAGGTGCATATCTGAGTACTTTTTAAATCCGATGAGGGTTTCTGCCTCTACCACCCTTTCCGGCAGTGAGTTCCAGACCCACACCACCCTCTGGGTGAAAAAAGCTCTCCTCAACTCCCCTCTAATCCTTCTACCAGTTATTTTAAATCTATGCCCCCTGGTTATTGACCTCTCTGCTAGGGGAAATCGGTCCTTCCTATCCACTCTATCTAGGCCCCTCATAATTTTATACACCTCAATTAAGTCTCCCCTCTGTGCCAAAGAAAACAACCCCAGCCTATCAAATCTTTTCTCACAGATAAAATTCTCCAGTCCTGGCAACATCCTTGTAAATCTCCTCTGTACCCTCTCTAGTGCAATCACATTTTCCCTGTAATGTGATGATCAGAACTGTATGCAGTATTCTAGCTGTGGCCTAACTAGTGTTTTATACAGTTCAAACATAACCTCCCTGCTCTTATATTGTATGCCTCGGCTAATAAAGGAAAGTATCCCGTATGCCTTTTTAACTTGAGAGCTAGTTCTATAAACTTGGGAGATCAGGAGCTGTGATATGAGTTTGTTGTAAAGAAGAAGAAGAAAGTGGAATTGGAGCATAAAACAAGTAAAAGTTGCAATGTTCATAACATGTAGCAGTTCTTTTTTGTATGTGGTGTGTTTTAAGTAAAATAATTTGCATAACTAATGGCATTAACCAAAACATCATTTTTTTCTGGGGGAAGTAACCTCCCTTTCCCCAAATGTTGTCTGTTCCTCCTCAGGACTGTGCTGACTCAGAGTACATGCCCTCTGGTACCTTGCCCAAGTGGACATTTTATTGTGTGAGCCTAGACAGGGAGGGAGTTTGAGCATCGGGGGCATTGCAATAATGCTTCATTCTGTTTTAACCTGTTTCCACACATAACTACTTGCCATCAGAGTCACTGAATACCTATCAGCAATTGATTTTTTTTCTCCCTCCCTAACCCAGTAGTGCTGTTTTTCTGAACTATTGTTTAGAATGTATCATTGACAAGCTGTTTCTGATTTTGACTTGCATAGCACAATGTATGATGAACAATAAATTAATTCATAGAGCATATTGTTTTGTAGGTTGGGCTTGTTGGAAGGACAGGTGCTGGGAAGAGTTCTCTAATCTCAGCCTTGTTTCGCCTTGCTGAACCAGAAGGGAAAGTCATGATTGATGGCGTTGTGACCTCAGAATTAGGTTTACATGACCTGCGAAATAGCATGTCTATCATTCCTCAGGTACAGTATGAGCTGATACAAAACAAATGTACCCCAGCATCATGAGCCTTATGGTGAGCTGGTTTAATAAGTGCCCATAGTATTGATCATGAGGCACTGATTCTTTTATATTTAACCTTAAACTTATTGTACAGAATAGAATTAAAATCAACTCTTTTGTTTTCCCTGCTGTTATAAATTGTTAATGTATAGCCACCACTTTTATGCTAAATGTAAGCTTGCCTTCAATAGATTGACAAGTGAACTAAACAATATGAGAGCCTTTCACATCAAAACATCTCAAAGTGCCTTTTACCTAATGAATGACCTTTTAGAAGTGCAATGACAGTTATATAAGCAAACTACCTTGTCATTGCATGTGGAGGGGAAGGTGAACCAGAGGCGACATGAGGAAAAACTTCCTTACGCAACGAGTGGTTAGGATTTGGAATGCACTGATAGGGTGGTGAATACAGATTCAATAGTAGCCTTCAAAAAGGAATTGGATAAATACTTGAAGGAGAAAAAATAGCAGGGATATGGGGAAAGAGTGGGGGAGGGGGACTAACTAGATTGCTCTTCGAAAGAACCGGCACAGACTTGATGGGCTGAATTGCCTCCTTCTGTGCTGTACTATTCTATGGGCTGGATTTTGTCAATGGGGAGCTTTTGGAGGCGGGACTCCCACTTTTTGGGTCATAGTCCCGCCTCCATTGACTTGTGGCCAACCCATGCTATTTTCCCTTGATTGACCTTGTTAAGCCTGCCCAGTGGGCTCAGCAGGCCAATTAAGGGACACCTGGTTACTGGTGATGTCAGCGACTGACATTTCATCTGTCAAAAGCTTTTGACAGATGAAAAATCAGCGTTTGCCAGCTCTGTGAAGCTGTCAAACACTGACAATCTGTCTTCTAACTTGAGTCCTTCTACTCAGACTCAGTTAGAGAGCTCTCCAGACCAGAAAGCAGAGGCTGCAGCTTTTGACAGTTCAGCGGCCATTCTGCTTTCTGTGCTGGTGAACTGAGGGACTCCCGAGAACTGAAGGAAGGAAGCCTGCAGGAGAAAGTAAAGGTAAGTAAAACTTATTAAAACACTTTTCACTTACCTCACACACTTACCTCTGCACACATGCGCCCATCACTCACCTGCACAACGGACATCTCAACCCCTCCAAACCCTGCAGACCGACGGTCCGCCTCGCTAACTTGGCGTGGTTCAGAGCCGTCGGACAGCCCACACTTCAGGGCTAAAAATAGGGATTAGGCAAGAAACTGCCTGTTAACTACCTGTTAACAGGCAGTTAATTGGCACTAATCCCCTTCCCGCCTCGGGGAGGCAGCTCCCAGCACAGGTCGGGTACCTGCCTCCTGGGACATTGGCTTGGGGGCGGGATGGGTTCCTGCCCCCTGATTCTGCAATTTTCCCACCACTCCTGCCTCCAAACCCGCCTCCTCGGGGCTTGGAAAATCGAGCCCTGTGTGTGTTCATTCTAAGGTGCCAGCTTAACAACACATAATTCAAAGTTTTAGATGATGCCAAAATAACTTAAATATCAATACTTTGCTAGCCACACCACAGAAAGGAGAGAGTATGTGACTTGACAATTATTTACTAATAAACCAGTGACATATCAGCCAATCACAATGCAAGACTTGGATCACCTGATTGTTAAAGGCATTATTTATTATTATAATTTCATCAACATTTCTTGCTGCCTAACAAAATGGTGAAGCAGACTTGATGGGCCAAATAGCATAGACTTGGTCCTATGTTTGTCTTTAACAGAACAGTTGGTTGAAAAATCAAATACAGACTAAGGGAGAGAAGTCTTTTTTAATCAGACGTGCTGCTGGAAACAGATCAATTATGTCTATTTCTCACTGAACACTAACCAACTAAATCACATCCAACTGGGGCAGGTGGGGGCGGGGGGTGGGGGCGGGGGTGGGGGCGGCGGAACGACAAATACCATGCTAAAATACTGTGTTGATTCTGTTTTAATTTAACATAGCTTATAGTGCACCCCTTTTGTAGCAGTGCACAGCCGGACATGTTTTTTGATTAATTGTGAAACATATTTTCATTTGCACAATGTGGAAATTGTTATATCCTTTTTTTTGGTAAAATACTAATTTGATCTTCAGTTGTGTTGAAGCTTAACTAATGTTTACTGATATTCGGTACATTAGTCACAAAAATAATGCTACTGTCCTCCTCCCTCCTTCCCGCAGGTCCTCTCAGCCTGGGTTATGTAGGATGCATTGTGGTCCTCCCGACCTCGCTGTTGGCCCATGCCGCACCTTCCCTGGGCCCTGACCCCGCTGCTGGTCCACACTGCGCCACTCCTGGGCCCCGACCCCGCTGCTGGTCCACGCAGCGCCACTCCTGGGCCTTGACCTCGCTGCTGGGCTCGTCCTCGCTCCTGGGTCCCGGCCTCAGACATGAATGATGTTGTCTCTCACAGAATCAAATTAGCACTGATATTCTCGCGATCCCCGGCCCCGAACTCCACTCGCGATCCACTAGCCACTAGATCACTAGTCTATTGGAGAAGCGTAGTCTTGACGGCAGAGAGGTCTGGGAATTTGGGAGCTACGTTTAAGTGAAGAGCCAGTGCTCACTGAGAACAAAGAACAGGCATGGCCGGGGGATGGGCAGTGGGCTCAGGTAACGTTAACCTTGCAGCTTGAACTTGCTGCTGGGGATAAAATGCACCCACTATTAGAGCCAGGGGAACTTAAACAGCAGAGGAGAGGAGACTGGGGGGGGAAATGAGTAAAGGATGGCAACGGATGGCCAAGGAGCTGCCAGCACAATGGGCCATCTTGAATGTCAAGGAAGGAGGGAGGAGGACAGTATTATTTTTGTGTGTGTGTGTGCTAGGCCATTGTAGCAGAGCCTGGTCTCCAATCATCTTGGATCCCCTTGTCATTGGACCAAGACCTTGCTCTGTCAAGCCCGTGTGGTAGCTGGCGTGCAACGGCCACCCCACGTAAAAAGAATTCACGCACAGGCATCTTCCACCCTTTAAAATGAAGTTCGGGACCTGGAACATCAGGACCCTCATGGACAACCCCAACAGTGACAGACCGGAACGCCGTACCGCCACCGGTGCCCGAGAGCTCAGACGTTTCGACATCTAGCTTGTAAAGTTAAAGCACATGGGATTGGGGGTAAGGTACTGTCTTGGACAGAGAACTGGTTGGCAGACAGGAAGCAAAGACTTGGAATAAACGGTTCTTTTTCCGAGTGGCAGGCAGTGACTAGTGGGGTACCGCAGGGATCGGTGCTAGGACCCCAGCTATTCACAATATATATTAATGATCTAAACAAGGGAACTAGATGTAATGTCTCCAAGTTTGCAGACGACACAAAGCTGAGTGGGCATGTGTGCTGTGAGGAGGATGCAGAGAAACTCCAGTACGATTTGGACAGGTTGGGTGATTGGGCAGATGCATGGCAAATGCAGTATAATGTGGATAAATGCGAGGTTATCCACTTCGGTGGCAAAAACAGGAAGACAGATTATTATCTGAACAGCAATAGATTGGGAAAAGGGGAAGTGCAACGAGACCTGGGTGTCCTTGTGCACCAGTCGCTGAAGGTAAGCATGCAGGTGCAGCAAGCGGTTAAGAAGGCAAATGGTATGTTGGCCTTCATAGCAAGAGGATTCGAGTACAGGAGCAAGGATGTCGTGCCGCAGTTGTACAGGACCTTGGTGAGACCACACCTTGAGTATTGTGTGCAGTTTTGGTCGCCTTATCTGAGGAGGGATGTTCTTGCCATGGAGAGAGTGCAGCGAAGATTCACCAGAGTGATACCTGGGATGGCAGGAATGACATATGAGGAGAGATTGGGTCGATTAGGTTTATATTCGCTAGAGTTTAGAAAACTGAGAGGGGATCTCATTGAAACTTATAAAATTCTAACAGGACTAGATGGACTAGATGCAGGAAGGATGTTCCCGATGGCAGGGGAATCCAGAACCAGGGGTCTCAGTCTAAGGATAAGGGGTAAGCCATTTAGGACAGAGATGAGGAGGAATTTCTTCACCCAGAAAGTGGTGAACCTATGGAATTCTCTACCACACAGGGCAGTTGAGGCCAATTCAATGGCCCAGAAATTCGAGTCTCCACGGGTGAGTACGCATGGGGTACTCCCCCGTAAGCCCAATGGAAGTGCCGGTTTCGTGCATGCACTGCGCATGCGCGGGAAACCGGCACTTCCGTTCCCCTGAAAGAAGGGGTTCAGAGGTGGAACGTGTGCGCAGGAGAGGCAGCGCGTGCGCATTGAACTTACGTTTTTTTTACAGGTTTTCCCGGGAGGGTAAGTCTCCAGGAGTTACACTCTTATTTTAAATACTTTAAAGAAAGGTAAGTTTATTTTTAGCCCCGTTAGAAAATGTAATTAATTTTTTCAAAAATTTAAATTATTGTTTAAAATAGTTATTTCATGTAATTTATAGTTTATTTTAAAAATGTGATGGTTTTTTATAATTTATTTGAAGATTTAGTGATGTTTTGGGGCTTATAGTATTTATAAGTTTGACAGGTCTTCCTGTCAAACTTATGAATGAAGCATTCCCTGCTACCATTGGCTCCCCATGCCCACGTGATCCCAGGGGACGCATCGAACTAACTACGCCCCTGGGATACGCAAGCACTGTGCGCCGTCAGTTGGAGGAGGCCTAGGATCGGAATCCCTTGCGGGCCCACAGCTCAACGGCCAGCGCGCAAGGTAAGTGCAGGTCGGGGGCTTGCACCCGCGGGAAGCCCCCAACCCGAATTTCTGGGCCATTAAATATATTCAAGAAGGAGTTGGATATATTTGTTGAGGCTAAAGGGATCAAGGGATATGGGGAGAAAGCAGCGATAGGGTACTGAATTTGGATGATCAGCCATGATCTCATTAAATGGAGGAGCGGGCTCGAGGGGCCGAATGGCCTACTCCTGCTCCTATCTTCTATGTTTCTATGACATTGACATCGCCGCCCTAAGTGAGACCCGGTGGGCAGGGGAAGGCCAGCTCAAGGAGCAAGGTGGTGGCTACACCTTCTGGAAAGGCAAACCTGAAGAAGTACGCCGCCTCCATGGGGTAGGCTTCGCCATAAAATATGAACTAGTTGGGCGTCTCAGAGACTCTCCTAGCGGTATAAACGAGTGCCTCATAACTCTTCGGCTCACCCTAGCCCGGAACCAGTGCGCTACGGTCATCAGTGTGTATGCCCCAATACTGGAAGCCACAGACGAGACCAAAGAGGAATTCTACTCCAGCCTCGAGCAATCCCTGTCCCGAGTCCCAACGGGCGACAAGCTGATCCTCCTTGGTGACTTTAACGCCAGAGTTGGAAAAGACACAGACCTCTGGGGAGGTGTGATCAGCAGAGAGGGGGTAGGGAAAGCCAACTCCAACGGTACCCTCCTCCTGTTGAAATGCTTAGAACATGGCCTTGTCATAACCAACACCTTGTTCCGTCAGAGAGACAAGTACAAGGCTTCATGGCAGCACCCTCACTTCAAGCACTGGCATCTGCTGGACTACGTCATCGTCCGAGCGCCGGACCGCAAGGACATCCGCATCACCCGCGCCATGACAGGAGCCAACGACTGCTGGACAGACCACCGCCTAATCCGCGCTGTCATCTCCATCAATGTAGCCCCAAAACAGCGGCGACAACAGAAACTGCCAGAGGAAAATCAACGCTGGAGCACTCAAAGACCCCGCTAAGAAAGCCCTGTTCAGCCTGTGCCTCACAAACAACCTGACGACTCCCAGTGATGCAGAGAGACAGAGTGCCCACAGCGCCTGTTCTGCACTCAAGGCCTCCATAATCAGCACCTGTGCAGAGACGCTCGGTCACTCGACCAGGAAACACCAAGACTGGTTCGACAAGAACGACCAGGAGATCCAAGAGCTAATAAGCCGCAAGCGCAAGGCATTCCTGATCTGGAAACAGCAACAGAACTCGAGAGCAAGAAAGCAGCTCTACAGACGCCTGAAGGCCAAGGTCCAACAAAAAACTCGCGACCTAAAGAACAGGTGGGTGGAGAAAACGCAGGAGATCCAGCAGCTAGCCGACAACCACGACGTGCGTGGATTCTTTAGCGCAGTCAAGATCATCTATGGCCCAAGCACCCAAGGCCCTACCCCACTGCGGGCCAAGAACAGAGAGGTACTCATCAAGGACAGAGAGACAGTCAGTGCCCGTTGGAAGGAGCACTTCAAAGATCTCCTTAACCGCGACTCTGTCTTCGATGCGAGTGTCCTCAACTCCATCCCGCAGCATGCTACTCGCCACCATCTCAGCACAACCCCAGCCCGGCATGAGGTTGAAAAGGCCATCTGACAACTGAAGAAAACAAGGCCTCAGGAGCAGATGGAATCCCTGCCGAGGCACTAAAGCATGGTGGAGAAGCACTACAGGCACGAATTCATGAACTCATTTCTCTTATCTGGAAGGAGGAGAGCATGCCAGGGGATCTCAGAGATGCCTTAATTCTGACCATCTTCAACAAAGGTGACGAGTCCGATTGCGGTAATTACAGAGGAGTTACCCTGCTATCTGCCACAGGGAAAGTCATCGCAAGAATCCTCCTCAATCGCCTTCTCCCAGTGGCCAAAGAGCTCCTCCCAGAGTCGCAATGCGGATTCCGCCCACTAAGGGGCACAATGGACATGATCTTCACCGCACGTCAATTACAAAAGAAATGCAGGGAACAGCACCAACCACTGTACATGGCCTTCTTTGATCTCACAAAGGCCTTCGACACTGTCAACCATGAGGGATTATGGAGTGTCCCCCTCAAATTCGGCTGCCCTCAAAAGTTTGTCACCATCCTCCGCCTGCTTCATGACGACATGCAAGCCATGATCCTGACCAACGGTTCCACCACAGACCCAATCCACGTACAAACTGGGGTCAAGCAAGGCTGTGTCATCGCACCAACGCTCTTCTCGATCTTCCTTGCTGCAATGCACCATCTCACCCTCAGTAAGCTCCCCACTGGAGTGGAGCTAATTTACAGAACAAACGGGAAACTGTTCAACCTCCGTCGCCTCCAGTCCAGATCCAAGGTTGTCCCATCCTCTGTCGTCGAATTACAGTATGCAGACGATGCTTGCGTCTGCGCTCACTCGGAGGTCGAACTCCAAACCATCGTCAAAACCTTCACCGAAGCTTACGAGAGCATGGGCCTTACACTACCGTAAGACAAAGGTCCTCTACCAACCTGCCCCCGCCACACAGTACTGCCCCCCGATTATCGAAATCCACGACAAGGCCTTGGACAACGTGGACCACTTTCCATACCTCGGGAGCCTACTGTCAACAAGGGCAGACATCGATGATGAAGTCCAACACCGCCTTCAGTGTGCCAGTGCAGCCTTCGGTCACCTGAGGAAGAGAGTGTTTGAAGACCAGGACCTCAAACCCAGCACTAAGCTCATGGTCTACAGAGCAGCAGTGATACCCGCCCTGCTTTATGCCTCAGAGACATGGGTCATGTACAGCAGACACCTCAAAGCACTGGAGAGGTACCACCAATGCTGCCTCCGCAAGATCCTGCAAATCCATTGGCAGGATAGGCACACCAGCATCAGTGTTCTCGCTCAGGCCAACATCCCCAGCATCGAAGCTTTGACCACGCTCAAACAGCTCCGATGGACGGGTCACATCGTCCGCATGCCCGATACGAGACTCCCAATACAAGCGCTCTACTCGGAGCTCCGACACAGCAAGAGAGCCCCAGGTGGGCAGAGGAAATGCTTCAACGACACCCTCAAAGCCTCCTTGAAAAAGTGTAACATCCCCACCGACACCTGGGAAACCCTGGCCCAAGACCGCACAAAGTGGAGGAGAAGCATCCGGGAAGGCGCCGAACGCCTCGAGTCCCTTTGCCGGGAGCAAGCGGAAGCCAAGCGCAGGCAGCGCAAGGAGCGCACGTCAGCCCAAGCACCCCACCCACCCGCCCCTTCAACCACTGTCTGCCCCACCTGTGACAGAGACTGTAGGTCCCACATTGGACTCGTCAGTCACCTACGAACTCATTTTTAACGTGGAAGCAAGTCATCCTCGGTTCCTGAGGGACTGCCTAAGAAGTCAGCCAACTCCAATTCTGTCCTTTATAAGTGATTACTGTATACAGATCATATTGTCAAACCATTGTTTGGTGAAATTCAATTGATATATTAATTTATTTTTATTTTTTATTAAGTCCAGTAGAAGATGAAGAAAACAAACCTTTGTTTACATTATGAAAACTGCATTTTTGTCCATTTTTTTATTTTAGAGGAAATTAATCTTTGCTCATAAAAAGACATTTATCTGGAATCAGTTTGTTGGTGAATAAGTTGTTATGGGATTGACAAAGGAAAAACATCACCCGGGCTTTCAATATAGAATGTCTCCCAGCAACGACTGATTTTTTTTAAACTATGAAAAATACAATCTCCAACCTTGGGATATACTCAGTTGTGCCAGTCTTTAAGACCTAGCCTCAGTTGGTTACGAGCATCTTAATAACATTGTTGAAAACAAATTATGAGATAACTTTGGCCAGTTTTATACATTATTTGTGCCGATATATTTGTTACACTAAAGATTTGTTTTACTTTAGTATAGTTGCACGTTGCTTAATATTTGCCTGGAACCATCCAGAAACATTGCAAACATTCTACAACATTTACACCTACTGCCTAATGTGCAATATTTCACTCGGAGGAATTGGATAGAAGAATTACCAACACTCCCAAGAAGGGTGTAGTATTGATCTGAATCGGGTACAAAAGGGCAGCACGGTGGCATAGTGGTTAGCACTGTTGCCTCACAGCGCCAGGGACCCGGGTTCAAATCCGGCCTCGGGTGACTGTCTGTGTGGAGTTTGCACATTCTCCCCGTGTTTGCGTGGGTTTCCTCCGGGTGCTCCGGTTTCCTCCCACAGTCCAAAGATGTGCGGGCTAGGCTGATTGGCCATGATAAAAAAAATTGGCCCTGAGTGTTAGGGGGGGATTAAATACGTGGGGTTACGGGGATAGGGCTTGGGTGGGATGGTTGTCGGTGTAGGGACCGGGTGCTAGGGTTTGGATGATCAGCCATGATCTCGTTGAATGGCGGAGCAGGCTCGAAGGGCCGAATGGCCTACTCCTGCTCCTATCTTCTATGTTTCTATGTAATTTGCAATTTCAACCAGTTCATGGATACAGTCTTATTAATTGCTCTTGTTAATTTGAGTCCAATTATATTTAAACTTCTCTTCAAATTCCATTTTGAACATCCTGTTAGTCTGATTTTTGTCACCAAACCATCCATCACCACAGCATATGAAATCTCCCATATTTTCAATTTCCATATTGCCGTGATTTTATAATTAAATTAAATTTCCACACTAATGGTTCACTGGATAAATGCATTGGCGAGCATGGAACTGAGTCAAATAACAACAACAACTTGAATTTAGCACCTTAAACATAGTACAATTTGGTATCGAGCCACATAAGGAGATATTGGGACAGCTTGGTCAAAGAGTTAGGTTTTAAGGTGCGTCTTAGAAGAGGAGAGAGAGGCGGAGAGGTTTACTGAGGGAATTAGGGAGCTTGGGGCCGAGGCTGCTGAAAGCACGGCCACCAATGATGGAGCAATGAAAATTGGGGATGCACAATAGGCAGGAATTAGAGGAGCGCCGAGATCTCGGAGGATTGTAAGATTGAAGGAAGTTGCCACCCAGGACGGTCCTGTGTTTGATCTCTGCACTCTGCTAAGTTAACGTAACTAAGACCGAGCAGCATTGGGCTTCATGTTGCTAGATTAGGTAGGGGTAAATTCAGCCAAGGTTCCAGTTTCTGATAGCTGTCCTGTGTGTCTAGCTGGAAAATACGACTGTGGATGTTGGGAAGGTAAACTGTTGTGGAACACATATATGCATTTTGTTTTGATGTGGGAGGTCCTAATCATCTCCCTGCATTGCTGATGGTAGTCAGGCAGACATTTTTTAAAGTTTTGCTAAAAGCTATAAATGGAAGAGAGATGAGAGAAATTAATGTTTTCTGCATATTATGATTTAGGATACATTTCTAATGATGAAGTGTGTGGAACAATAAAACATTTTATAATCTGCAATCTTTTCAGACTCAAGTGATAGTAAATTTTCCCACTCCCTAGTTATGATGCAGGAATGTTACTGCAGGCACCAGTGTTTAAACCTAATGCAGTGCTCCTTTTGTTTCTGCACTTTCTCTGTGCTTCAGTTGTACACAATGGTGCTACTCACTGGAGTCCATGACCTTTTGGATTTAAAAGAGGATTTTACATAGACTTAAGTTCTTTCCATTGTCCGTGTACAATGTCTTCTTCTCCCAACAGCTGCTGGTGAACAGTTAATTTAGGATTTTGGTCTTAGAAACCAATTTGAGGTGAAATCCGCATTTTGCAAATCTGATCCCATTTTTAAAAAATGCTGCTTTCAGAGATTAGTGCAGGAAACGCCACTGGATGAACTAAGACACCATGGCCTAGAAATTCGGTGGGCTGCGCCACCAGTTAGCGCCTAAAGAGGGCACTCAGTGGCTTTAGCGCCACTGGCCACGCCTCCCGCGAAATTTAGCGGGGCGCTAATGGCGGCGTTAGCCTGTAGTGCTGCGCCGCCACCGATGACATCATCGGTGTGCGCAGCGCCCCGCTACCGCCCCGAACGCGATATTGGGTCGCGCCCTCCCCTGTAGCGTTGCGACCGGTTCAGGGGGGCCTACCTGTGGTGGTAGTGGCGCAAATTAAAGGGGAGGTGCGGGGCGGCCATTTTTTTCGGTGGCCGCCTGCCAGCACCTCCTCGCGCTGCCCTCCCGGCCTTCTGTTTCCGCCCCCCCCCCGGGCAGTGCTGGCTGTGTCCCGAGAGCCCGGCACTTGTCCTCGGTGCCGGGCTCTTTTGCTGGCACTCGCGATTGGTGATTGCGCTAGTGCAGGCCCTCCCCTTTAAGAAGGGGAGGAAGGCCTGCAGTACCGCAGCGCTGCGGCACATTGCGCTACGATATTCAGTTTCAGCGCCCCAAGAGGGATGCGGGGCGCCTCGAGCAGTGCCCTCTTGGGGCGCTCAAACTGAATATTGGGCTGGCGCTCCCGGCTCCTTCCAGGTGAGCTTGGCGCCCCAAACGCAGCGCCACCGAATTTTTAGCTCCATACCTTAGTATAATCACAACTTAGATAGGGATCATTTTTTTGTACTGGATATATTTGTATTGTCTGACCCATGTCTGAATGCTATTTTTTCTAAAGTTACTTTTAATTTTCAATGTTGTGAGGATTATGATTCTAGAACGGTTCCCACGGATTGGAAGGTAGCAAATGTAACCCCACTATTTAAGAAAGGAGGGAGAGAGAAAACGGGGAACTACAGACCAGTAAGCCTGATGAGTAGTAGGGAAAATGCTAGAATCTGTTATTAAAGACGTGGTAACAGGGCACTTAGAAAATAATAATGGGATTGGGCAGAGTCAACACAGATTTATGAAAGGGAAATCATGTTTGACAGATCTGTTCAGAGTTTTTTGAGGTTGTAACTAGCAGAATAGATAAGGGGGAACCAGTGGATGTGTATTTGGATTTTTAGAAGGCATTCGATAAGGTGCCACACAAGAGGTTATTAAATAAAATTAAGGCTCATGGTTCTGACGAAGGGTCAGCGACCTGAAACATTGGCCCAGAAATTCGGGTTGGGGGCTTCCCGCGGGTGCAAGCCCCCGATCTGCACTTACCTTGCGCGCCGGCCGTTGAGCTGTGGGCCCCCACGGAATTCCGATCCGGGGCCTGGTCCAGCTGCTGACGCGCAGTGCTTGCGTATCCCGGGGCGCAGTTAGTTTGATGCGTCCCCTGGGATCACGTGGGCCATGGGCAGCCAATCGGAGCAGGGAATGCTCCATTCATAAGTCTGACAGGAAATGCTGTCAAGACTTATAAATACTACGGCCCAAAAACAGCACTAAATCTTCAAATGCATTTTTAAAAACCATCACATTTTATAATATAAACTATAAATTACATGAAATAACTATTTTAAACAACAATTAAAATTTTTGAAAAAAATAATTTAATTTTCTGACGAGGCTAAAAATAAACTTACCTTGCTTTAAAGTATTTAAAAATAATTAACCTGTGGAAAAAATGTTTTAATTTTAATTAATTCACCACTTACCTTGTAAAAAGCAGGCCTTACGCCTGCTTTTTATATTTCTAAATTCTGCAGGCTTACCCTCCCGGGAAAACCTGTAAAAGTAAAAGAAGTTCGATGCGCACGCGCAGCCCCTCCTGCGCACGTGTTCGACCTCTGAACCCCTTCGTTCAGAGGAACAGAAGTGCCGGTTTCCCGCGCATGCGCAGTGTTTGCAGGAAACCGGCACTTCCATTGGGCCTACGGGTGAGTACCCCGTGCGTACTCTCACCCGTGGAGACCCGAATTTCTGGGCCATGATGCTGCCTGACCTGCTGAGTGTTTCCAGCATTTTCTGTTTTTATTTCTGATTTCTAGCATCTGCAGTATTTTGCTATTGTATTAGGGCTCATGAAAAGCAGAGTATTTTTTAAATGGTGAGAGATTGGGAATTGTTGGTGTTCAGAGGGACCTTGTACATGAATCACTGAAAGTTAACATGCAGGTACAGCAAGCAATTAGGAAAGCAAATGGTATGTTGGCCTTTATTACAAGAGGATTTGAGTATAAGAGTAAAGACATCTTATTGCAATTATATAAGGCCTGGTGAGACCACACCTGGAGTATTGTGTACAGCTTTGTTCTCCTTACCTAAGGAAGGATATACTTGCCATAGAGGGAGTTCAATGAAGGTTCACGAGACTGATTCCTGGGATGGGGGGATTGTCCTATGAGGAGAGATTGAGTAGACTGGGCCTATATTATCTGGAGTTTAGAAGAATGAGAGGTGATCTCATTGAAACATACAAAATTCTTACAGGGCTTGACAGCGTAGATGCAGGGAGGATGTTTCCCCTGGCTGGGAAGTCTAGAACCAGGGGTTAAGGGTTTGACCATTTAGGACTGAGATGAGAAGAAATTTCTTCACTCAGAGGGTGGTGAATCTTTGACATTCTCTACCCCAGAGGGCTGTGGAGGCTCAGACGTTGAGTATATTCAAGACAGTGATCGCTAGATTTTTGGATATAAAGGGAATCAAGGGATATGGGGATAGTGCAGAAAAGTGGAGTTGAGGTAGATCAGCCATGATCTTATTGAATGGCAGAGCAGGCTCGAGGGGCCGAATGGCCGACTCCTGCTCCTATTTCATATGTTCTTATGAACAAGTTGATTTTGGCTGTTTAGGTTTCCTTGTGTCAGGGGTTGGCAGGTAAGGTTTCCCTTGTATATACAGGAAGACTTGTGTTCAGTAAATGCTCTGGATAAGTTTAATTTTGCTTCTCTTTGTGCCCCCCTCCCTGAAGTTTGTATAGTTTTTGTTTAATAAATCTGTTATGCATGTCTTGTCAAGAAATTGAGCTGTTACCTAGAAATTACTATTAAAAGTTAAATTTGTACTTGTACGATAATATAGGCACATATTCACTGACGTCAAGGTACATCACAGTTAAATGGGAAAGAAGCTCATACCACTATTGTATGATTCATAGGAGAGTGACAATTACTTGCTTGTGACCATGCCTACATTTTGAAAATATCGGTTGTTTCTGTACTAATGTAGGGCAAGTATAGTCTTATCATGCTGTAAAAACATCTATTGTTCTGGCTGAACCTTCCTTTAGTTAACCATTAAGTATTTAGAGGTCTGATTGGTTGATCTTTACTTAACTAAATATTTCTGGGATAAACGAGCACAGAATGAGATGGGGTGTGTCAGTTTGTTTGATTCAAGAAACTTATGGTCTTTAGGTTTGATCAACTGAATAGACCTGCTTAGAAGCACACAAACTATTTTGTCAGAAGTTTAAAGTGAAGTGTTCATGTTAGATATTCAGTACTGAAACCAAGCTAGGCGAAAAAGAACTTTCCCTAATGTTCTGAGGTTTTTAAAAGGGTGTGATGTTCTATTGGAGAAGTATTCCATCAGTTGGAAAGATAGCTAAGATGATTATTTGACAACTTATAATTTGAAAAAATCTTTCAGTGGTTTGGTAACTATCTATATTCAGTGACTGATGGCCACTAAAATGTTTTAGCTCATACCCATTTGTATTTCACATGCTTGCTCATTTTATATGGCCAAGAGCATATACATTTTAGATACTGCTGAACAGATAAGTCGATCTGCATCCACATAATGGTTGGACTTGTTCAAATTATCTGAGACTTTGTCCCTTTGTTTCAAAATAAGGATTTTTCAAAATAATCAGGCAAGATTGAATGGCACTGCCACGTAATGGTTGACATCAAAGCACTCACCCACCAGTGTCTACTTTAGTTGTTCTGACTATCCTAGCATCCAATGTACAGTTTTCAGCTAGAAGACAGTATTTGTTAAAGATCATATGCCGAGTTATCATAGAAGGAAGCACAGAAGGAGGCCATTCGGCCCATCATGCCTGTGCCAACTCTTCGGTAGAGCTATCCAATTAGCCCCATCCCCCTGCTCTTTCCCCACAGCCCTGCAATTTTTTTCCCTTCAAGTATTTATCCAATTCCCTTTTGAAAATTACTACCAAATCTGCTTCCACCACCCTTTCAGGGATCACATTTCAAATCGCAACAACTCATTGCGTAAAACAAATTTCCTCATCTCGCCTCTGGTTCTTCTGCCAATCACCTCAGATCTGTCATTGAATCATAGAAATTTACGGCACAGAAGGAGGCCATTCGGCCCATCGTGTCTATGCCGGCAGAAAAAGGGCTATCCAGCCTAATCCCACTTTCCAGCTCTTGGTCCATAGCCTTGTAGGTTGCAGCACTTCAACTGCATATCTAAGTACTTTTTAAATGTGATGAAGGTTTCTACCTCTGCCACCCTTTCAGGCAGTGATGTCCAGACCCTCACCACCCTCTGGGTGAAAAGATTTCTCCTCAACTCCCCTCTAATCCTTCTACCAATTACTTTAAATCTATGCCCCCTGGTTATTGACCTCTGTGTTAAGGGTCCCCAAATCCTCACACTTCTCCAGATTGAATTCCATTTGACACTTTTCTGCCCGCCTGACCAGTCCAAACATATTTTCCTACAGTCTATAGCTTTCTCCCTCACTATCAACCACACAGCCAATTTTTGTATCATCTGCAAACTTCTTAATCATGCCCATTACATTGAAGTCTAAATCATTGATCTATACCACAAAAAGCAAGGGACCTAGTACTGAGCCCTACGGAACCCCACTGGAAACAGCCTTCCAGTCACAAAAACACCCGTCAACCTTTACCCTTTGCTTCCTGCCTCTGAGCCAATTTTTGATCCAACCTGCCACTTTTCCTTGGATCACATGGGCTTTTACTTTTCTGACCAGTCTGTGATGCGGGACCTTGTCAAAGGCTTTGCTAAAATCCATGTAGACTACATCAAACGCGCTAACCTCATTGACCCTCCTTGTTACTTCCTCAAAAAATTTAGTCAAGTTAGTCAGACACAACCTTCCCTTAACAAATCCATGCTGACTGTCCATGATTAATCCGTGCCTTTCTAAATGACGATTAATACTGTCCCTCAGAATTTTTTCCAATAATTTGCCCATCACCGAGGTTAGGCTGACTGGCCTGTAATTACTTGGTCTATCCCTTTCTCCCTTTTTAAACAATGGTACAACGTTGGCAGTCCTGTACAACGTTAGCAGTCCTAGTGCCCTCTGGTTACTGACTCTTCTGCCACTGGAAACCATTTCTCCTTATTTATTCTATCAAAACCTTGCATTATTTTGAACGTCTCTATCAAACCTCCTCTTAACCTTTTCTGCTCTAAGGAGAGCAACCTCAGCTTCTGCAGTCTCTCCACATAACTGAAATCCCTCATCCCTTGTACCATTCTAGTAAATCTCTTCTGCACCCTCTCTAAAGCCTTGGCGTCCTTCCTAAAGTGTGCTGCCCAGAATTAAACACATGGGCCTAGAAATTGGATATGGCCAGGAAACAGGCAGTGTTGAGGCCCAACCATGTTAAGCTGCGTCAGGTCAAAATGGTCTAGGTAGCACGCAAAATTCGTGCTCAGTCCTCATTAACATGATTGTAGTCTATAGGAGACTATGAAGGTATGAGAGCGGAATTGATTAGAGTGGACTGGGAAAATAGATTAAAGGGTAAGACGGTACATGATCAGTGGTGTACATTTAAGGAGTTATTTTACAACTTCCAAAAAATATATATTCCACTGAGGAAAAAAGGGTGTAAAAGAAAAGACAGCCATCCGTGGCTAAGTAAAGTAATTAAGGATAGTATCCGACTAAAAACAAGGGCATATAAGGTAGCCAAATCTAGTGGGAGGATGGAAGATTGGGAAGTCTTTAAAAGACAGCAAAAAATAACTAAAAGATTGATTAAGAAAGGGAAGATAGATTATGAAAGTAAATTAGCAAAAAATATAAAAACAGACAGTAAAAGTTTCTATAGTTATATAAAAAGAAAAAGGGTGGCTAAAGTAAACGTTGGTCCCTTAGAGGATGAGACCGGGAAATTAATGGTGGGAAACATGGAGATGGCAAAAACACTGAACAATTATTTTGTATCAGTCTTTACAGTAGAAGACACTAAGAATATCCCAACACTGGACAAACAGGGGGCTCTAGGGGGGGAGGAACTAAATACGATTAAAATCACTAAGGAAGTGGTACTTGGTAAAATAATGGGACTCGAAGCGGATAAATCCCCTGGACCCGATGGCTTGCATCCTAGGGTCTTGAGGGAAGTAGCGGTAGGGATTGTGGATGCATTGGTAATAATTTTCCAAAACTCACTGAACTCAGCAACGGTCCCGGCAGATTGGAAAAGTGCTAATGTAACACCCTTATTTAAAAAGGGTAGTAGGCAGAAGGCTGGAAACTATAGACCTGTTAGCCTAACATCTGTGGTTGGTAAAATGTTAGAGTCCATTATTAAGGAGACAGCAACGGGACATTTGGATAAACATAATTTAATAGGACATACTCAGCATGGTTTCATGAAGGGGAAGTCATGTTTGACAAATTTGCTGGAGTTTTTTGAGGAAGTAACATACAGGGTGGATAAAGGGGAACCAGTGGACGTAGTGTATTTAGACTTCCAAAAGGCATTTGACAAGGTGCCACACAAAAGATTATTGCTCAAGATAAAAAATCACGGGATTGGGGGTAATATTCTGGCGTGGGTGGAGGATTGGCTCTCTAACAGAAAGCAGAGAGTTGGGATAAATGGTTCGTTCTCAGATTGGCAACCAGTAACTAGTGGTGTTCCGCAGGGGTCAGTGCTGGGTCCACAACTCTTTACAATCTATATTAACGATTTGGAGGAGGGGACCGAGTGTAACATATCAAAGTTTGCAGATGATACAAAGATGGGACGGAAAGTAGTGAGTGAGGAGGACATAAAAAACCTGCAAAGGGACATAGACAGGCTAAGTAAGTGGGCAGAGATTTGGCAGATGGAATACAATACTGGAAAGTGTGAGGTTATGCACTTTGGCAGGAAAAATCATAGAGCAAGTTATTATCTTAATGGCAAGAAACTGGAAAGTACTGTAGTACAAAGGGATCTGGGGGTCCTGGTGCACGAAACTCAAAAAGTTAGTATGCAGGTGCAGCAAGTGATCAAGAAGGCCAATGGAATGTTGGCTTTTATTGCTAGGGGGATGGAATATAAAAACAGGGAGGTATTGCTGCATTTGTACAAGGTATTGGTGAGACCGCACCTGGAATACTGCATACAGTTTTGGTGTCCATACTTAAGAAAAGACATACTTGCTCTCGAGTCAGTACAAAGAAGGTTCACTCGGTTAATCCCGGGGATGAGGGGGTGGTCATATGAGGAGAGGTTGAGTAGATTGGGACTCTACTCATTGGAGTTCAGAAGAATGAGAGGCGATCTTATTGAAACATATAAGATTGTGAAGGGGCTTGAGCGGGTGGATGTGGTGAGGATGTTCCCAATGATGGGTGAAACTAGAACTAGGGGGCATAATCTTAAAATAAGGGGCTGCTCTTTCAAAACTGAGATGAGGAGAAACTTCTTCACTCAGAGGGTGGTAGGTTTGTGGAATTTGCTGCCCCAGAAAGCTGTGGAAGCTACATCATTAAATAAATTTAAAACAGAAATAGATAGTTTCCTAGAAGTAAAGGGAATTAAGGGTTACGGGGAGCGGGCAGGAAATTGGACATGAGTCTAGGTTCGGAATGGTCATGGCCCTGTGGGTAGTGGAGTGGGCCCAGGGGCCGTGTAGCCTGGTTCTGCTCCTACTGTGTTCTAATTCTGTTAGATTTCAGGAGATGGTTTTATTCCTGTTCCTGGCTGGGGTGGAGATCACTTTTACAGAAGGTAAGTACTGTAGAAAATATAGGGACAGAGTGATCTCCTGGAAGAATTTCGATCGCCTAGATGGGTCGGAGAGGAATTTCCCAGATTTTTTTCTCCCAAATTGGCCATTGGGTCTTTATCTGGTTTTTCGCCTCTCCCGGAAGATCACATGGGTTCGGGTGGATGCAGAGTGATAGAAGATTTGAGGTTAGGATCAGATCAGCCATGATCTTATTGAATGGTGGAGCAGGCTCGAGGGGCCGATTGGCCTACTCCTACTCCTGCTCCTATTTCTTATGTTCTTATGTTTGTTCATTGGCTTAACGCTCAACAGGTGGACCAATATCGGGTCCAGTATAATTCCCAGTCATGTGTGGCATAGGTTTTATTCAATATTTAAAGGGGAGGTGCATTGATGCTGCAGCACATCATTGTCAAGCCAATCACAACTTCACCTGGAAGAAGACGGCAGTGCAAACCCATGGCGGAGCCTCAGCACAGAGAGACAGAGCCCAAAAATTCTCCGACTCGGCTCTTGAGGCACTGGTCGTGGCCATGGAGAGGAGGCGGGCTGTCATATTCCTACACACTGGCAGGACGCCCTCGCCACACACCTCTCGAAGGCTCTGGCAGGAGATAGCTGCCCATGTGACGGCCAGCATTGTGGTCCCAAGGTCGGCCATGCAGTGCCAAAAGAAGTTTAATGACCTCACACGGCAGGTCAAGGTGAGTGAAGACTTCAGCAAATGCCATATCCCATCATCTGCACCACAAGCCTCACACACAGCTCAATGCACCACACCCCCAGCACTCACCTACCAAAAATCTTTACCTATCACCACTGACAGCTCACAATCATAGCTTCACTTCACCCTCACAACCTTACCATTGCTGCAACACTCACACCCACATCTGACACCTTTCACACACTGACAGCTATTCAACTATGGCAGACACATCACCCAAACACATTGCACACACTCACTCGCACACTTCTCTTTCTCTTGTATGCCAAGGTCGTGCATAATCAGAGGGAGCAGCAGAAGATGAGTGGGGAGGCAGGTTGCCATCCACGACCTCAGTCAGCTGGAGGACAGAGTGTTGGAGATCATTGGGTGGCAGATAATGGAGGCCGTGGCAACCGATAAGATTGAAGCCCTTGGGAACAACAACAGTATGCTCATTCCTAATCCTCCTTCTCACATCCCAATTCCCCCCCTTCCCACAATCTCTTCTCACTTTCAAGCTGCTGATGCTGTATACATGCATATCTTGCTTCCCTCACCATACCCTGACTCTTGTGCCTTTCTGCTTTCAGATAATCAAAAACAAGCAACCCGAGCAGCCGGTCCCTGAGGTGATGCAGGAGAGTGAGGGGGGAGAAGAGAAGACACAGCGTCACTGCATCTGTCACTCGCAGACACCAGCTCAGAAACTGGCACTTTAGAGGCTAGTGTAGTAGTGGGATCTGCACAGAGTGAGGCACCGGGCACGAGTGGGCTGCAACAAGGCCAGGGGGAAAGGGTAGCTCGGGGGCCAGCTCCCCGGAGGGCCAGTTCATGTGCGAGTTCTGCGGCACAAGACTCGGATGAGGACCTCGACAGAGCGGCCTTCAGATGAAGGGTAATGAACATGCACACCGAATTGCTAGGCGCAATGGCAAGCCTGCCAGAGAGCCTCTTGGCAATGTCAAGGAGAATGGAGGAGTCCGCCTCCAACATTGGACGGGGCTCTGCACAGAGCTTGGAGCCCAGGATTTCCAGGCTGGAAATGGATGGCGGAATCCCGAAGAGACCGTGTCGACCCAGACATTATGCTTGGTGATGGGCGATGTTGCGGCTGCCATCGCAGCACAGGCGGAAGCGACCCAACATCTTAGTGCTGCAGCAGAAGCGCAGACTGCTCTCATGCAGTCGCAGCTTGTTGCCACCCAAGCTCAAGATTGCTGCCATTGTGGCTGGGTTTACCACTGTTGACCGGGGCTTGCAGGGTGTCGCAGCAGCCCAGCAATCTGCTCCAACAGATACTAGGAATGATGAGGCCGCGCCCCACGGATGTGGCACTGGGTCAGTGGAGCAGGACCCTGCTGTCCTCTCAGATGACAGCATTCCTGTTCCCACCACTCCCACTCCGTCATTGCCGTTACCACTGCCTGTCAGCCAGCCAGCCCAGACTGCTATCGAGGTTGTCCTGCAAGGCCATCTGAAGTCTCCCCCATGGAAACTCAGCAGCCTTCCACCAGCCATGCTGCAGCCACTAGGGGAGCACTTGGACAGGAACAGGCACTAAGGGCTTGCACAAGGGTGATCAGTTCATGTCGTAAGTGTAAATATGTGTGAGGTGATTTTGGATCAATTTATTCATTTTGTTTGGAATCTTTTGTGGTGGCTCTCATTTCAGCTTTGTGCCCAAGAGAACGCTGTGACAGAAAGATGGTCAGATGGGGATGTGGTGAGCAATGGGGATCTGGGGTTTCATTCATTGGAATCAGAGTTTCATGAGGCGTTCACAGACAGCCCGTCCGGAATTGGGATTGGCTGCCTGCCTCCTTTTCCTCTTCATCTCGCTCCTTTTATTCCTCCTCCTCCTGAGGTGGTGCCGCAATCCCTGCTGGCAACGGCTGCGCCCTCATGATGGCCAAGTTGTGGAGCACTATCCTCCTCACAGTTACTATTTTTCAGAGTTTCGTGTCATCTGTGTTCTGTCCCTTAGCAAAATTTGTATCCTCGCTGCCACTATCCCTTTAATCCCATGGGCTTTAATTTTGCTAACAAGTCTATTATGTGGTACTTTATCAAACACCCTTTGAAAGTCCATATACACAACATCAATGGCACTACCCTCATCAACCCTCTCCGTTACTTCATCAAAAAATTTCAAGTTAGCCAAACACGATGTGCCTTTAACAAGTCTGTGCTGACATTCATTTATTAGCCCCTACTTTTCCAAGTGCTAATTCGCCCCAGATCATCGCCTCTAAAAGTTTCCTACCATCGACGTTAGGCTGACTGGCCTGTAATTGCCAGGTTTATCCCTCTCTCCTTTTTTGAACAGGGGCATAACATTTGCAATCCTCCAGTCCTCTGGCACCATCCCCATATCCAAGGAGGATTGGAAGATGGTGGCCGGAGCCTCAGCGATTTCCAACCTTACTTCCCTCAGTAACTTAGGATGCATCGCATTCGACTGCATGACTTCTGCTTTGAGCACTGCTAACCTTTTAAGTACGATAGTACCTTTTAAGTACTTCCTCTTTATCTATTTTATCCTATCCAATATCTACCGCCTCCTCCATTACTGCTATGTTGGCAGCATCCTCAGCTCCAATGAAGCCAGATGCAAAGTCCTCATTTTGTACCTCAGCCATGCTCCCTGCCTCCACAAGAATATCTCTTTTTTGGTCCCACTCTTCCTTTGAATACACTTTTACTATTTATGTTTATAAAATTTTGGGTTCACTTTTATGTTAGCTGCTAATCTATTCCTATAACTCTCTTTGTCCTTCTTATTCCCTTTGTTAGGTCTCCTCTGTATTCAGCTTGGTTCTCTACTGTATCAGGAACTTTACATTTGTCATAAGCCTCATTTTTCTGCTTCACTTTAATCTCTATGGGGTAAAGTTTCTGCTTTGGGTGCAATCGGCAAACCGGGCACAAATTGCGCTAGTTTTCCGAAGTGAAGTTATGGTTCAAGTTTCCGCTCACACTCATTTGCTTAATCACAAACGTAACATGAACCAGGGCAATCAGGCAGTGTTTAGAATGTAATTGTTTGTTTTTTTTCCTTTCATTTTAAAATATTCCTTGATATTTAAGAACATAAGAAATAGGAGCAGGAGTAGGCCATTCGGCCCATCGAGCCTTCTGTAATTGCCAAGTTTATCCCTCTCTCCTTTTTTGAACAGGGGCATAACATTGAGTAAGATCGTGGCTGATCTTCTATCTTAACTCCACTTTCCTGCACTATCCCCATATCCCTTGATTGCCTTAATATCCAAAAATCTATCGATTTCTGTCTTGAATGTACTCAATGACTGAGCCTCCACAGCCCTCTGGGGTTGATTCCAAAGATTCACCACCCTCTGAGTGAAGAAATTTCTCCTCATCTCGGTCCTAAATTGCCGTCCCATTATTCTGAGACTGTGACCCCTGGTTTTAGACTCCCCAGCCAGGGGAAACATCCTCCCTGCATCTACCCTGTCAAACCCTGTAAGAATTTTGTATGTTTCAATGAGATCACCTCTCATTCTTCTAAACTCCAGCGAATATAGGCCTAGTCTACTCAGTCTCTCCTCATAGAACAATCTCCCTATCCCAGGAACCAGTCTGGTGAACCTTTGTTGCACTCCCTCTATGGCAAGTATATCGTTCCTTAGGTAAGGAGACCAAAACTGTAAACAATACTTCAGGTGTGGTCTCACCAGGGCCCTGTATAATTGCAGTAAGGCATCTTTACTCTTATACTCAAATTCTCTTGTAATAAAGGCCAACATACCATTTGCTTTCCTAATTGCTTGCTGTACCTGTATGTTAACTTTCAGTGATTCGTGTATAAGGGCACTCATGTCCCGCTGGACACCAACATTTCCCAATCTCTCACCATTTAAAAAATACTCTGTTTTTCTATTTTTCCTACCAAAGTGGATAACTTCACATTTCCCCACATTATATTCCATTTGCCATGTTCTTGCCCACTCACTTAACCTGTCTCTATCCCCTTGAAGCCTCTTTGCATCCTCCTCATAACTTACATTCCCACCTAGCTTTGTATCATCAGCAAACTTGGATATATTACATTTGGTCCCCTCATCCAAATCATTGATATAGATTGTAAATAGCTGAGGCCCAAGAACTGATCCTTGCGGCACCCCACTAGTTAACAGCCTGCCAACCCGAAAATGTCCCGTTTATTCCTGCTCTCTGTTTTCTGTCTGTTAACCAATCCTCAATCCATGCTAGTATATTACCCCCAATCCATAAGCCCTAATTTTATTTAATAACCACTTGTGTGGCACCTTAAGAGAAGTAACCTGGTGCAGTTTTATTAATACAGCTGGAAATACATTTAT
Source organism: Somniosus microcephalus (assembly GCF_052327205.1). Lineage (NCBI taxonomy): Eukaryota > Metazoa > Chordata > Chondrichthyes > Squaliformes > Somniosidae > Somniosus > Somniosus microcephalus. Next base: position 62,667,224 of record NC_140996.1, on the reverse strand, counting down.
CACAAAAAATAAGCATTTTTAATAATAGAGTCTAGTTCAGCACCTGTGAGTGACCTGATTTTAAAGAACTGAAAATGACTTTTAAAAAGCTATATGGAACTATTTTTACTAGTTTTGTTGGTGTACAGTAGTCAGTTTCTTAGTAAATTAAACATTTTTTAATCACAGAAATCACAGAAACCCCACAGTGCAGATAGAGGCCATTTCGGCCCATCGAGCCTGCACCGACACATATCCCACCCGATCCCCGTAACCCCTACACCAACACATATCCCACCCTATCCCCGTAACCCCGCGTATTTAATCCCCCTAACACTAAGGGTCAATTTATCATAGCCAATCAACCTAACCCGCACATCTTTAGACTGTGGGAGGAAACCGGAGCACCCGGAGGAAACCCACGCAAACACGGGGAGAATGTGCAAACTCCACACAGACAGTCACCCGAGGCCAGATTCGAACCCGGGTCCCTGGCGCTGTGAGGCAACAGTGCTAACCACTATGCCCTCTCCAGTGCTATAATAGTTTCTTTGATCAATATTTAAAAACTTTTATAAGGTGCCTATTAGTGCACTTGCACCAAAAAAAAGCAGCTTAACTATAAGAGCCTCTTCGAAGGGCCACAAATGAGCCCAATTAGCGGAAACGCATCATGCTAATTAATTAGATCTGGGGATGTGGCCAATTTTGTCGGCAGGACCAGCCTGATGTTTTTTAAACCAGCGTAAACGACCTGGGCCAGATCCCTTTTCAACTCACTGAAATTAGCTTTCCAGTTAAGTATTTTCACATTTGATTTTTCCTTGTCCTTTTCTATAACTATTCTAAACCTGATATTGTGATCACTGTTTCCCAAATACTCCCCTACTAAAACATGCTCCACTTGCCCCACTTCATTCCCCAGAACTAGATTTAGCACTGATTCCTTCCTGGAAACACACTGATCAAGAAAGTTCCCTGGTACACATTTCAGGAATTCCTCCCCCTCTTTGCCCAGTTACTGTTACTATCCCAGTCTATATTAGGATAATTGAAGATTGCCATTATCACTACTCTATAGTTCTTGCATCTTTATGTTAATTTGCCTGGAAATTTGCTCCTCTATCTCCTTCCCGCTATTTGGTGGCCTATAGTATACACCCAGTAGCGTAATGGCTCCTTTATTGTTCCTTAATTCTAACCAAATAAACTCTGTCTTTGAACCCTCAAGTAAATCATCCCTCTCCAGTGCTATAATAGTTTCTTTGATCAATACTGGCACCCCCTCCTTTATTTTCCTCCCTATCGTTCCTGAATACCTTGTAGCCAGGAATATGACATTTCCAATCCTCCCCTTCTTTGAGCCAGGTCTCTATTGCCACTATATCATAGTCCCATGTGGCGACTTGTGCCTCCAGCTCATCAACCTTATTTACCATGCTACGTATATTTATGCACATGCACTCCAAACCCATCTTAGACTGCGTTGCATTGGCCGCCTGTCTGATCCCTCCTATTTCTGAACTATTCTTTACTCCAGTGCTATTTCTCTCTCCCAGTCCTCTGTGCACCTTGTTTCTCCTCTCTAATGTTTCATCCTGGTGCCCACCCCCCTGCCAAATTAGTTTAAATCCTCCCCCACAGCATTAGTTAATCTCCCTGTGAGGACATTGGTCCCAGCTATGTTGAGGTACAACCCCTCCATCTTGAACAGGTCCTTCCTGCCCCAAAACTGGTCCCAATGCCCTAGCTATCTGAAGTCCTCCTGCACCATTTCTCCAGCCACGCGGTAACCTGTTTTATCCTGCTATTCCTATACTCACTAGCATGTGGCACTGGGAGTAATCCAGAGACCTTTGAGGTCCTGCTCTTTAATTTCCTACCTAGCTCCTGAAACTCTGACTGCAGGACCTCAACCCTTTTCCTTCCTATATCATTGGTTCCCATAACTTGGCTGTTCCCCTCCGCCATCACCCCCACCCCACCGCCACTCCCCACAAAAATGTTCTGCGCCCTCTCAGTGATGTCCCTTGCCCTGGAGGTAAATCACCATGCATGGCGGCTGCAGAAACACCTGTCTATCCCCCGACTATCAAATCCCCTATCACCACTGCATTTCTACACTTTTCTGTGCCACTCGTGCAGTCATTTGCTCCACAGTGCTGTGGATGTGCTCTAGACTGCACTTCCCCGAGATATCGTCACCCTCACCAGTATTCAGCACTGAAATCTGGTTTCATGGTGCCACACTCCCAGAGGATTCCTGCACTACCTGCCTCTTGCTATCCTGCTGGACGGCCACCCACTTACCATCCTCCTGAACTCTCTGTAGCTAAAGGGTGACCACCACATGCGCTCCAGGTATTTTCAGGAAATTGCAGGCAACGGGGTCTCTGCTGTCCCGTCATTTTGCTTAAAAGTCTATGGGGGAGAAATTCATTTTAGCCAGTAAAGTTACCGGTGTCATCGGCAACTGGAGTTAACGGCCACTGAAAATGGCCACAACGCTAACGGAGCAAAATTCATCTGGAGGGATGGAGATTGTTGGCGCTGGGCTTACCTGCTGTACAACGCCGTCCTGGTGGCGAAGTTCGTGTGCAGGAGCGGCATTGCAACTTCTGGAAGCGAGGCTGTGGAGCTCGCACGGAATTGTGGGCAATGAAGAGGTCTGAGAATTAAAGGGGCCTTGCACACTGAAGCAATACAAATTAAAACGAAGTGAAACAATGCAGTTTTCAGCCATTGCAGCTTTTGTAAAAATTATTTAACATTAAAAAGAAGTCCCAAATGTGAATATTCAGCTCCTAAAGCTGAATTCCTTTCCTAACCTCAAAAAATGGGAAAAATGCCTCAACACTAACACAAATGGTTCAGCAAGTCAGGGAAGGGGCACCCAGGGTCTCGCATGCAGCACTCCAGCTTTGTGCAGGGGGTCAACACTACAAGGCAGGTCCTCTACCCACAGGGGCCAGGAGGCCCTCCAGAAAAAAGGATGTGGGACCAGATCACTGAGGCCATCACTGCCAGCAGTGTCATCCCCACCACCAGGCTCTAGTGCCCAAAGAAGCTTCATGACCTCAGACCACTGGCCAGGATCAGTGAATGCATCTTCAAAATTCGCCTCCTACCAACTGCACCACTAGCCTCGCACACTGCTCCATGCACAGCCCCCACCCCCAATCACTCACCTACCAACAATCTGTACCAATCACAAGGCACATCTCCCATTCCTAGCCTCACCTCACCCCCTTGGAGGAGACAGTGCTGGCCATTCTTAGCAAGGGCATGGCTGAGCCCTTGGCCAGCGGCGGGGCTGAAAGGATATAAGATGCTGGTATCCTCTTACGTTATCCTCCTCCTGGCATGCACCTCATGCTTTCCTGCCCTCCCATCACCACAACTCCACCCTTGTGCCTTCCTCATTTCACACACCCAAGAAATACAGCCTGCCCAGCCAGTGGGTGACCAAGAAGAGGGAGAGGAGACTGAAGAAGAACAAGAAGAAGATGATTGATATGACACTCCCAGCCAGCAGCTCCTCAAGGTCAACCAGCAAGGACATTTGCAGTGTCCCCCACTGAAAGTCAGCAGCCTTCCACCAGCCATGCTGCAGCCACTGGGGTAGCACATCAGTAGGATAAGCAAAGGCACACACAAGACTCTCACTAAGAGAATGCATATGGGTGATGAGTTGATTTCTTGATGTCACATTGGATGGATAGAAGTATATAGGTGGATTGGAAAGTTTGTTTTGTGGTGGCTTTTATTTCAGCATCATGGCCAAGAGGACGTTGTGATGGTCAGTAAGGTGTGGGACTAATGATGAAAGGGTAATTGGGGTTGTGGTCACTGGTACTGCAGGCGGATGATTCCACCCCGGCCACAAAGGAATCCATCTGATTCCTCCTCTTCTGTGTCTTCCTCTTCCTTATGCAAGCGGATGATGTAAATGTGAAATGACGGCATAAAAATCTGGAAATACTCAGCTGGTCAAGCAGCATCTCAACCTGAGATGTAAATTCCGTTTTTCTCTCTATGGATGTTGCATGACCTGCTGAGTATTCTGTCTTCTCAAATGCCTTCATTTACCATCCGAGCCCTTGCTAGTGACCAGCAGCACTCCCTACACACTTAAAAAAACTTCACACATCTATTGCAGTAAGCCACCACTTCAATAAAATCAATAAAACCCAGTCCAAAACCTTAAATCCAAACTTACCTGAACAATGTATGTGTCCCTTTAAGAGGTCCAGACATCGCCACAGTCAGCCTGCTTGCACGCCAGGTTAACCTGACTCCTAACATCAGACTACAGAACTTGTGTGCAGCTGCAATGTACACATTAACAGCGTACAAAAACTGCATTCACCATGGACCCAAATGTATGGATTTCATTTTTGTATGAAATTTTGTAGAAATGGAATGTTATTTTAAAATAGGGTTAACCTGGCGTGCTTAGGACCCAGCGCTGAATTCAGCGCTAGGGTTGAAGTTTGCGCTTGTGACATAAAGTTGGCCATTTTGTTGGGGAAGCAGAAGGAGGTGGTGAATGGATGTTTTTCAGACTGGGAGGTGGTTTGCAGTGGTGTTCCCCAACAAACTTGGCAAAGTAGTAGATATTGATGAGGATACTTGTAGACTTCAGCATGACATAGACAGGCTGGCTAAATGGGCAGAAGCATGGCAGATGCAATTCAATGTGGAGAAGTGTGAAGTGATGCACTTTGGGAGAACTAATATGGAAAGACAGTAGACCACAAATGGCACAATTTTGAAAAGTGTAACTAAGTAAAGAGACCTTGGTGTCCATATACACACATCCATAAAGGTGACCGGGCAAGTTGATATGGTTCAACGTTGACCCCCTTGGCCTTTCTAGGCTCAGGCTTAAGGGGTAATCAACTACCATCTTCCTGAGAACATCATTGTTCTCTGTATAGCTGTTTTAGACATACATTTTAAATCATGCATATACCAGTCGTTAGGCAGGACTTTCTACATTTTTCCTGTCGGAACAGTCAGGGATACAACATTAGGCTGGATCCTTGTCCATTTCTGCCCCCCAGTGTCACGTCCACCAGATGTAAATACAGGCGGGTGATATTGTGAGAATAACGACAGGGTGATGTAATTACTCCCTCGGCAATGCCAGCACTCTAGAGGTGTCCAGCATACTAGGAGATGTACTAGTGATCATAGGACCAAAGGAATATGGTAAATGCCATACGTCAGTATCAGTGGATTGGCAGTTTAACATCAGCAGAATTTCCCAATTCATTGAAGTCTGCAAACTTTGTAATTAATGTGAGGCCGCCTGGTCCTTTACGCAGGTGGCTGTCTCCTGCACCAGAGCCTGCCTCCTCAGTGATGAGCTCCCAAGTGCAGATGAGAATCCCACTGGAACCCTCCACCGCACCCCCCCCCCACCCCCCACCCAAATATCTACCTAAGGCTGAGCCTGAAAACTTTGACAGGTCAGCTAGGTCAGCACAGTATCTGTCCTGTCACAGATCAGGCCGGGAAGGAAACTCTCCTGCTGCATTTATGCACAGATCCTGGAGAAATGTTTTCCTCCATTTACTAATTTAAAGAAAACAAAAGCACAAATATAAAACAAGAAACACTACTCCTTACAGCTTTTGCTCTAAAGTTAATCAACAAATGAACTTATGCCCCTTAAACCTTTGCTTATCTGCAGAACTGACGTCAGTTTTGAATGACTTAAAACCACACAAAAAGTAGCAGTAATATGAGTTAATTGTCCAGTTTATTTGTATTGGGAAGGCATAAATAGTTAACAGATTTCTTGTAATTATTATAGTAGTCCTAACTATAACATCAATGTGTGTCTTAGAGACAGTAAATTTATTTTTATCTTTAACTACCCTTATCTAATCCAAATAGCCTGACATTCTTAACTGGTATTACTGGACTATAAAACATGCATTACTCCAATGTCAGTGCCACGTACACTGAAGCTGCTCTTGATAAGGTGGTTAAGAATGTTTTGTATTGTACTGGAGTGTAATACAAGGTAATTACTTTACAATAAGCTAACAAATCCCACAATGGAAAGTAAAATGCCCATGTTTATGATTTGACTTGTTCATAAAAATAAATTAATTTATTATGTAGGTTCTGTTAATATAATTGCTGTCCTAACTTGTGCTTGTTTAAAATATCTTTCTTTGTTTAAAATTAAATCAGGGACTGTTTAGAAATTTTACATGAAGAAAATTAGATACAATTTTTTTAAGTATTCTTTTCAATTTACATATTGACCATTACTTGTTAGTATAAAACAACATACAGCAGTTTTACATTTGAAGGTACTGTAAGAGGCTAAACATGAAACAAAACTTTTGACATTCATCTAAAATTGGTAAGCCATGGCTAAGGGTAAAGTTTCTTCTGTGCTAGTGTAATGTGGTGCCTTAATTCTCAAGAGTACTGATTATTGTAATAAAAACAGAAAATGCTGGAAACACTCAGCAGGTCAGACAGCATCTGCGGAGAGAGAAACAGAGTTAACATTTCAGGTTGATGACCGAGTTGGCTGACTTACCTGTTTTCCCATTTCCCACACCATTCATTCTTGTAACCTTTCACTGAGACTCAGTCGTTTTGTGCTGGAGCTCCAGCAAGCAGAGAGAATACCCATTTATCCATTGTCCTGTGTATATTCAACCCCAAGTCCAAGAGATGAAAGCACAATGTGAAAATCTTATGCACCTATTACCAATTATTAGTTGAAAATACAAAAATCTAAACAGTTACTTTTTTTGCTATCATTCAGGACCCTGTTTTATTTACTGGTACCATGAGAAAGAACCTGGATCCCTTTGATGAGCATACTGATGAAGCACTGTGGAATGCATTGGAAGAGGTAGGTGCTGGATTGGAATACCATAATACACTTCAGAGACAGTAGGGTTTGCCCAAGCTTGTTTTTATAACTTATAGTTTGCTTTAAAATGTACTTGGCTCCTAAATGTTTGCAGTATACAAGTTATTAAATATGCTACCAGTACATTTTGTGTAGAAAGCTTGAATTAGAGACCATGCAGCTACACAACCTCTTAAGCTTCCAAGTGGCAGGCAGGAAGCGCATGCTTATTACAAACCAGAGGGCCATGCCTGCCATATGGGCCAGTAAGGGGCCTGACTGTGGTTCAGGTTGCCCTAAACGCAGCTGGCCCGGCACCGACTGCATTCAGGGAAACTAGGACTGCATGCAGCCTAACGAGTGGTCCTTAAAGGGCAGCACGGTGGCATAGTGGTTAGCACTGTTGCCTCACAGCGCCAGGGACCCGGGTTCGAATCCGGCCTCGGGCGACTGTCTGTGTGGAGTTTGCACATTCTCCCCGTGTTTGCGTGGGTTTCCTCTGGGTGCTCCGGTTTCCTCCCACAGTCCAAAGATGTGCGGGTTAGGTTGATTGGCTATGATAAATTGACCCTTAGTGTTAGGGGGATTAAATACGTGGGGTTACGGGGATAGGGTGGGATATGTGTTGGTGACGGGGATCGGGTGGGATATGTGTCGGTGCAGGCTCGATGGGCCGAAATGGCCTCTATCTGCACTGTGGGGTTTCTGTGATTCTGTGATTTCTGTGATAAAGGGCTGATGCAAGTCGCTACCGCAAAGGTAAGATTTTAAAAATACATACCTGAATGTGGAGGCGGGAGGTGCAGGAATGGTCCTCATCAGCCCATATTCAAACCACTGCTACACTTCCTCTTCCACCCCCCCAACCAATCGCCGCATCCATTTCTCACTCCCTCTTTCTTTCTCTCTTTCCGTCACTTCCAAAGGCAGACAATAATATGGCAACAGAACAATATATACACGCTGAAACTATTTGGCTAAATTTATAAGTAATAATGCATAGAAGTAGAAAGACACAATATATTACTAAATTGGGCTCCCTGCAAACCTCCCTGTTAATACCACAATTTCAGAATTCTGAAATTCTTGCAGTTCTTTTCAGTAGTTTCTGAGTGTAAGTTTGGGAATGTTACATGGGAGATGATCCTCCTGGCATCTTCTTAGCTGCCTCACATGGAAAAACAGAATAAAGCATGAGACTCGAATCCCAAAGAAAGTCTGGGTTTTAAAAGTATATCTTTAAATGAAAAAGCAGACCTTTTAATATAATCCTGTTGATGATCACACCTTCAGAACAAATGAGCCATAAACACCCGCCACCGCCGCCCCCCACCCCCCCCACAATGAATTTGAAATTACATTCTACATCTGTCCCATTATCCAAGGGGGCAATGCAAGTAACAGCTCCACACAGAACAAAGTGAGTTCTTTGGCAGTGAGTCAGACAAATAATTACCATGCAACCACAGAAGAAAGGAATTTCTTAGAAAAAGCCCAGTTCATTTTCTTTTTAATTTGGCTTTAGCCTGATTATCTAAAATCTTATCAAATATAGACCGGAAGCTCAGTTTCTGTCACCACCACCACCACCCAACATTGTCTAAAGTACATCTAATCCTATCGGCATTCACTATTTAAAGAAAAATCTATATATATATAAAGTAAAAAGTGGGAAATAATTAAAATGATCCTAATTTGTTAATGGCCTAGAAATTCGGTTTTGGCGCAGCGAGGGCTTTAGCGCCGGAAGTTAGTGCAGGCGCTAAGTCCCCCTGCGCGCGCCAAAAATTCAGTAGCGCCGCGCCCAAACGGCTGCCGGCGCTACTGAGGGGTCTCAGCGCCTCAAAACTGGTGCCACGCGCCGCATTGCGGCGCTATTCCGGCGCTGCGGCGCCCGCTGCGGTGCGGCAGGCTCAGGAAGTGCAGGCCTCCTCCTTCCGTTAAGGAGGAGCTGCCTGCACCCGGCCACGGCCCGCGATAATCTTTTTAAAAATGAGCCCGGCACCTCGGACAAGTGCCGGGCTTGCTTCTGTTCCGGGGGGGGGGGGGGGGGGGAAGTCCGGGGAGGGAGCTGCGGCCAGGCGGCCGGCGGGAAAGCGGCCGGCCGCCGCGGGGCCTTTAATGCGCCGGCGCAAAGTTCTGTAAGGCACCTCTGCCAGAACGTTGCTTGCGGCTGCCACGGGCGAGGCGGCCGCAACTCAATTTCCGAGTTCGGGCGGGTTACCATGGCAACCGGGACGCTGCGCACACCGATGACGTCATCGGTGCCGGCGCAGCGCTACCGGCCTAACGCCGATTTAGGGCCCCTGTCAATTTCTAAACTGGCCATAACTTCGGCGCTAGGCCCTCTAGCGCCTCAAAAGCGGCGCTAAGGCCAGTGAATTTCTAGGCCAATGTTTTGTAATGTTTTAAAAAGTGATACTGGTGTTGATGTTGTAAATATCCATGTTTGACTGCAGTCATAACAGAATTCCTTTTGGTGTTCTGCTCACTGGAGTATAAAATATAGCTTTTCTTGATGCAGGGAAAGATAATGATAGTATATAAAGCATGGCCATGTGTGTTTCAATATATATATTCTTACAGGAGCAGACAAAACATTTCTCCAGTCTTTGGACTCAATTCAAAGTGTGGAAGAGACTGTTCAAAAAATGATTGCACCACAACTTCACTCTAAGTGAATAGCATACCCTTTTGCTCATTCTCACAAAAGCTTTTTGTGGCTTTGTGTATGAATAGCAGTAAACAGTTCCTCAACAGCTTTTCAGTTTTTTGGCAAATAATTGAAGAATGTTCTGGCTACATCACGCAGAAGGCTAATGTCTTCCAATTTGATTTTTTTAAGACACAAATTGAATTATTAATCTCTGAGCATTTTTTCCCCAACAAAAGGAAATTTGGTAGTGCAACATGGTACAAAGTTACCCTTTCATCTCTTTAGTCCCTGGTTTAAACTCCGTCTGGGTAGAACAAATAAAGTAAAGCAAATCCTCATTCTCACATATTTTGCTTTGAAGTGAACTCAATACTCAAACATGACAATGTAAATACTACACATCAGTGATGAACTGATACAGACATTCCCTAGATGTGGGTTTTAATATCTGCGCAGTATAAGTATGAGGGATGATTGAATGCTCCTAACAAGAAGCCGTGCTCAATGGGAGCACAGGTTGGGGAATTGGAGCTATGGTGTTAGATCCCTAGTTCTGTTGAATGCAGCTCCCTGCTGGAAGTGCAGAACCATGGGTCTTGATTTAAAATCCAACCCCCCTCCCTGATGGGCACAAAAGGGTTGGGCGAGGGATGAAAATCCTAAAAATTGAGATTCTGCCTCCAACCCGCTGCATTCCTGGCCGCCATAATATTAACAGCGCCGATTCAAGCCTTGGACAAGCCTCCCGCTAAAAGCAGGCGGGAGCCTAATTAACATTTATAAGTCTCAGCCTGATGATGTCATCGGCACCGCGATGTAAATTTTAGGTTCACGCAGGCAGAGTCCAGTGTTGTCTGATGCCCGGCAGCAGCAACACAGCAGGAGGAGCTGACTGGCCAGAAGAGACCCAGGTAAGTTTTAAAACTTTGCCTGTGACACGGTGACCGGGTCACCGAGTCCCCCCAGGCCCATCAAGGAGTCCTTTGGCCTCCGCGCCCAAGTTTCGGGGAATCCCCAACACCAGCATCCCCATAATCTTTGAGTGAGGATTCCCCATCAACAGCCTGCCCTGATTGCTGCATTAAAAAAAACAGCCCCCCTCCCATTGTGATTCGATGGAATCCCCTCCAGCCACTGACTGCTAAGGACCGTTCCCACGGGTCCCCGGCAGCGGCCACATTTCCACTCTTGCCCACCAGGTAGTCAATCTGGCCGGATGTCAGGCGGGACTCTACCGTGATTTATTTAAATGAGGCCCTGCCATTAAAATTATCAGGGCCTCCACATCCTGACCTTGCTGGGTTTGTCGCCCAGTACCGGACTCCTGCACACCCTTCCCGCCCGTCCTATGGTTCACGTGTAATGTTGGATGCTAGCTTTGACCTATACTGTTTGTCTTCAGACAGTGTGGAGTCCCCATCAGATGAAGCATACCATCATAAAATAAAAACAGAAAATGCTGGAAATACTCAGCAGGTCAGGCAGCATCTGTGGAGAAAGAAACAGAGTTAATAGCCATGATTTTCTCATCGGTGTCGGGATGGGTGCAGGTCAGCTGGTTTCCAGGTTCCAGTCCCGCCCCCAGCTGCCTCCGCTCTGCAGACGTGATTTTCCCTTGATTGCCCTTGTTAAGCCTGCCCTGTGGGCTTACTGGCCAATTAACAGGAAGCGGGTCTGATGATGTCATTTGATGATATGTCATCTGCCGGTTTCCTTAAAGGGACCATGCACAATTTTATTTTGACAGTTGATTTTTCAGTATTTGACAGCAGTGAGGTGCTGAAAACACTGACAATCACTGCACAACGGTGAAAACTTGCACCCAGGATCACCAATGACTCCGATCTACTTTATCACTTGCCCATCTCAATAGCCACCCCCCACACTCACCCTCATTCTACTGCAAGCATACCAACTAACAACACACAAGGGTGGGCATTTGAGAGGTTTAGCCAATGTCCATGTGAAGTTTCTGGTAATGTGTTGTCGTAGAGTGAAATCTCTTTTTCAAAATGTGTACCTCGTATTGGACAGATCTGAGCGCACATTGAGAAGTGTCTTACTGAGTTCCAGTGATTGTTCAGTCATAACTGCCCCCTCCCTCCCCCGCCCCGCTATAGTGATGAGTGTGCATGGAATGGCTTGGACATTAAAGGGATGCTTCGCTGTGCTGGTGTGGGATGGTGTCAACCTGGCACATCATGTGGCAGCCAGGGTTTACAGCATCAAGTGAAGAAAGTCTGGCCATGGTGATGCCATCGCTGGCCTCCCGGCCAGCAATGTTGTCAGGGGCCAATGCCCTGTGTCCAGTGCAGCATCAGGTGATGGTGGAGAAGGTTGGTGATGAGGTTGGTGATGTTGGTGTTGGGGATGATCATGGAAGGATTCAGAGGACCAAAGTCTGATTGTTTCATTGGCTTCGATGTTACTGGAATAGATGGCAGCCGCAGGTGAGATGACAGAAGCGATCTGTCCCTGGTGAGCGAGGACCTCCCAATGAGGTGGCACTGGACATACAGTTGGTTTTAAAAACTTGTAAGCTAAAGAAATCTGTATATGTATTAAAAAATGCAGTAACCAACATTTTCTTTGCCCTGAAACTCACCATGTGCAGCATGGCATCCTTGACACCACTTCTGCAGCTGTCAGCTTTTCACAAACATGAGACCAGACTCGCAACACGCCACACTTACCTGGCGTATTGTCCAGATGTCGTAAAACCCGACCCAGAAGCTGGAAAATCGAAAAAGACCCTGAAAGCTGCTCACAAGTACCTGTTAATAGCTGCCTTTAATCTGTTTCCCGCCGCTAGGTGTCGGGTCCATTCGTAAATCGGGGACCCGACACTTGGGAAGGTTGTGTGGAGGCGGGATGATGGCGGGTGCGGAACCCGCTGTCAATCAAAACAACTTTAACCTCTGACCCGCCTCCAAACCTGCCCTCTGAGCGCTGGCAAAATCGCGGCCAATGTTTCAGGTTTTTCGTCAGATCTGCAAAAAGTTAGAGAAACAACAGGTTGAAGCAAGTGCAGAGGCAGGGGCTGGGGGGAGAGGAGGAAAGAACCAAAGGGAAGGTCTGTGATAGGATGGAAGGCAACAGAGATTAAACGACAAAAGGTATGATGGTGCCAGGCAAAAGCAGATGGTAATGGGGCAAGTAAAGGAACAAAAGATTGGTATAGAGGAGGTGTAAATGGGAATGGCAGAATCATAAACAGCTGCCATCTGAAAAAATGGGGGCACATGTTATGATCTCTGTTTTTCTCTCCACAGATGCTGCCTGACCTGCTAAGTATTTCCAGCATTTTCTGTTTTTATTTCAGATTTCCAGCCTTTGCAGTATTTTGCTTTCATAGAAGCATACCATCATATGGCCATTCCTAGTCCTGCCCTATAAAGGTCAGAGCAGGACATTCTCCCACCCTGGACTTTATCAGGGAAGCGATTGGATGAAAGGAGGTCTCTAGAGGATCCTGTCCCTCCATTTGTCACATGTGGGACCATTCCCACAGCTAGCCTTGGCCTAGTGCCATGGTTTACCTGACAGTTTCAGGAAGTGATGGGAACAGGAGCAGATGAGAGGGAAATGGACTGGGAACCCAAGCCTTCACCCCTCCAGCATTTGCATGTGGTGGATGGGGTTGGAGCAGGCAGCAGCGGGGCTGGGGAAAGGAAATTGAGGTTGGGACAGTGAGGCAGTAGTAGGCGCCACCGCCCCATTTTGACACCTTTTCCCTCTTGTCTGCTCCTGTTCCCATCGCTTTCTGGAACTGTCAGGTAAACCATGGCAGCAGGTTCAGGGTAGCGGTGGGAATGGTCTCACATGTGACAAAATGGAAGGATAGGATCCTCTATTGAGCTCCTTTCCATCTGATCCTGCATGATTTTTAGGTGGGATAGTAGAGGAAAGTTTATCCCTAGTTATCACACTTAAAAATGTAAATAAAAGCAAGCCAGTCAATTCCTGGTGGCTTTTCTGACATTGGATACTTACCTTTTCCCCAAGGACAGAAGTCGGCTGTCCATTTCAGCAACTGAATTCTAAAGTTCAAGGAAAGGAGCAGTGCAGACTTCATGAACATTGGTTGAAGAAGTGTACTGGAGTCACTTCTAATCTAATTCACTGAACCAGAGTACATAACATAAAACTGCTCCCATATTTAGTCCTAATATTTTTACTGAGATAGAAGTGTATTGTGATTTTTTTTAAAGTAGGGTGTTATTTATGAATTAACTGAGCTCTGAATTGGCACTGGTCCCTGTAACTAATCTGGCCACAGCACCGTGAAACGAGGGGCCATTCAAGTGGGGGGAGTAAAAAGAAATGTTGTAGTGGTAGGGGATAGTATCATTAGGGGGATAGATAGGGTTCTTTGCAGCCGAGAGCGAGAGTCCCGAAGGTTGTGTTGCCTGCCCGGTGCCAGGGTTAAGGACATCTCCTCTGGCTGGAGAGAAACTTGGAGTGGGAGGGGGAGGATCCAGTTGTTGTGGTCCACGTTGGTACCAATGACATAGATAGGACAAGGAAAGAGGTTCTGCTGAGGGAGTATGAGCAGCTAGGGGCCAAATTAAAAAACAGAACCACAAGGGTAATAATCTCTGGATTACTACCTGAGCCACGAGCAAATTTGGCTAGGGTAAATAAAATCAGAGAGTTAAATGCGTGGCTCAAAGACTGGTGTGGGAGAAATGGGTTTTGCTTCTTGGGACACTGGCACCAGTACTGGGACAGGAGAGAGCTGTTCCGTTGGGACGGACTTCACTTGGCCAGTGCTGGGACTAGAATCCTGGCGAATCGAATAACTAGGGCTGTAGAGAGGGCTTTAAACTAATTAGTGGGGGGGAGGTTTCAAGAGAGTGAAAAATAAAAATGTCAGCGGAGAAGGCAATAGAGCAAGGTAGCAGTGGGGGAATTAAAAACCAGAGCGTGTCAGGAAGGGACAGAATATATAAAGATAAAGGTAAAGTAGTAAAGGGGGTAAAAGTAGGAATAAATTGTCACAAAACATATTTAAAAGTTCTTTATCTGAATGCACGCAGCATTTGTAACAAAATAGACGAGTTGACGGTACAAATAACTACACATGGGTATGATCTGGTGGCCATTACAGAAACAAGGTGACCATGACTGGGAACTAAACATCCAGGGGTATTGTTGTGTCGGTACCTTTCTACCTAGACACAATTTAGGACTCAGAACCCAGAGATTCAAACATGAAGTGCTTTATTGGAAGGAAAGGAAGCTCTGGAGAGTTCCGAACAAAGAGAGCTAAATTTAACCGAGAACACCCAACCATTTAAAACCTGTGACAGCGCCACCACAGGTGGGAGGAGAACACACAATACATAACATTTCCTCCCCTCTTAAATGGAAGGTCCACATTATTCCTCAACAGGTAAGTTACTTTCAATGCACTCAACTAACCTAGGGTAGAGGTAGACTGCCTCAAACCCTGACTTTACCCTGGGGTTTATTCTGCCCCAGTCTTGTGGGTAAGTCGCTAAGCCTACAGATCCAAGCGTCTTGGAGGCCGCCGCTCTCTGACAGGATACCAGCGGTCATCGCTGGCTTCCACAGCAGTAGGCATTGACACAGGCCTAGATGGAGAAGGTGCCTGTGTCAGTTGAAAGTCAGGAGTTTGCACAGGTGGAACAGTCTCTTTGACTTCCTGTGTTGGAGAAGAGCACTGTGGCAAGGGATGCTGGTTTGCGGTATCATCCGGAAACAGTTCAGGCCAACCAGCCGTTGGAGCCTCTGTGGCTGTCTCTGCTCCTAGCAACAGTTGATCTGTGTGTCTTCGCCAGACGATGTCCTCAGTAGTCTCAACCGTGTAAGACACAGGGCCCGTCTGCGCGATCACCGTAGCAGGAACCCATTTCGGTCCAGTGTTGTAGTTTCGAGCTAGGACGTGCTCTCCCGGATGAAACCGTCTCTCCTTGGCTCTTTTCTCTCTCTTTTCAACTTGAGCTTGTTGTTGACGATGGACAACCTGCTCTGCCCTTGGAGGTTTGAGTAAGTCAAAACTTGTCCGCAACTGCCTCTTCATCATGAGCGAAGCAGGGGAAGTTTTGGTTGTGGCATGCGGCTTGTTCCTATAGGACAACAGGAAGCTGTTCAGACATTGGTGGATTGAGCCCTGACCTTGCGATGCCTTCAAGGCGTGCTTCAAAGTTTGCACGAACTTTTCTGCCTGGCCGTTAGTAGAGGGATGATAGGGCGCAGACCTGATGTGTTGGACACCATTCACATGCAGGAAGGTTGCAAACTCCTGTGATACAAATTGTGGACCGTTGTCACTTACAAGTTGTTCCGGTGAGCCATAACGGCTGAACATCTCACCAAGTTTCTCAATTGTTTTCTCTGCCGTGGTAGACCTCATCACAGCGACCTCCGGCCACTTGCTACGAGCATCTACAACCACCATAAACATCTTCTCTTCGAAAGGACCGGCGAAGTCCACATGTACTCGCTGCCACACTTCTGCAGGCCAATCCCAGGGGTGTAGGGTTGCCAGCTGTGGAACATTCCGGACCCTTTGACATGGGGAACATGTTTTGGCTTTCTCCTCAATATTCCCATCGAGACCTGGCCACCAGAAGTAGCTTCTTGCCATTTCCTTCATCCGAACCATCCCACTGTGGCCTGTATGAAGTTGTTGCAGTATAGGTTCCCTCAGAGGTGGCAGAATGATGACACGGCGTCCCCAAAGAAGACAACCTGCCTGGACGGAGAGCTCATTTCTTTTTGAAACGTAAGGTTTCAAACTAGGAGAATCTCCTATAGCTCTCCCTCGAATGACATCGCCCATTACCTCAGACAGGACTGGATCGTTGTGGGTGTACCTTCGCACCTGAACTGCAGTGACAGGTGCTCCCTCCACTTGTCTAAAGTAGAAGATGTCTATCTGACGAGGCTCTGGAGGAGTAACAGGCAAGGGTAGCCTCGAGAGACCGTCTGCGTTGCCGTGCAAGTCTGATTTGCGATATTTGATGTCGTATGTGTGTCCTGACAACAGTAAAGCCCACCTTTGCATCCTGCTTGCAGCGAGAGACGGAATTCCGGTGTGGGACCCGAAGATTGAAGTCAATGGACGGTGGTCCGTCAGGAGTGTGAACCTTCTCCCAAACAGGTACTGATGAAATTTTCGAATTCCAAAAACGATTCCCAAGGCCTCGCGCTCGATCTGCGCATAGTTAGTCGCGGCCTTGTTCAAGGTGCGTGATGCGAAGGCGATAGGTTTCTCTTCACCCGAAGGCATGATGTGGGATATGACTGCTCCCACACCATATGGTGATGCATCACATGCTAGCTGCATGGGTAGCTTTGGGTCGAAGTGTGTCAGGACCTCCGAATTCAGCAATGCTTTCTTTGCTTGGGCGAAAGCTTCGTTGCACAGTTCAGTCCATTTCCATGTTTTGCCTTGACATAGCAACTGATGTAACGGCTTCAGCAATGTTGCTAAGTCTGGAATAAACTTCCCATAGTAGTTAAGTAGCCCCAGAAATGAACGTAACTGGCTCACATTCTGGGGTGCTGGGGCCTCCACGATCGCCTTGACCTTTGACGGCGCCTTATGCAGGCCAGTAGCGTCAATCACATGCCCCAGTACTCAACTGAAGACTGAAAGAATTCACATTTGTCTTTACGAACACTGAGTCCGTACTTTTTCAGTCGTTGTAGTGTCGCATCCAAGTTCAGAAGATGATCCTCATTTGTCCCAGTGACAAGGATGTCATCCAGGTAGCACTGGACTCCTGGCAGTCCACTCAAAATCTGATCCATTGCCCTTTGGAATAGAGCAGGGGCCGACGTAATTCCAAACGGAAGGCGGCAGTACCTGTATAGCCCCTTGTGTGTCACAATTTTCAGCAGCTCCTTTGATTTGTCATCGACATGCATTTGTAGATAAGCCTGGCATAAGTCTATTTTGCAGAACTTTTGCCCTCCGGCCAGGCCCGTAAAAAGATCATCAATGAGGGGAAGAGGGTACTGTTCCGCAGACAGCACCGGGTTAATAGTCACTTTAAAATCCCCGCAGATTCGAACAGATCCATCCTTTTTCAGGACAGGAACAATGGGTGTGGCCCATTTGCTCACGCTCACAGGCTCCAGGACTCCATTCTCGACTAAGGCCTCCAAGTTAGCCTCAACTTTTGGCCTAATTGCATAGGGTACAGGTTGGGCTTTGTGAAACTTCGGCTTGCTGTCAGGTTTAATGTCCAGTCTCACGCTGATCTTTTTCATGCTCCCAAGTTCCCCATTGAAGAGTTCTGCATGTTTGTTTAACACTGCAGTCAGACCTGACTCCCCTTTTGACATCATGCGGACTGCAGGCCAGTCCAGCGTGATTTTCTCTAGCCACGCACGTCCCAGTAGCGATGGGTAATTTCCCTTTACCACATATAGTGGCAGTTTTGCAGTCTGTCCGTTCAATTTAACTGTCACCTCAATGGCGCCACAATGTTTGTTGGCTGAAGGGTAAGATGCTTTAGCATTTTGTTGTAGACAGTGTCTGAAAGAAGGGACACAGCCGCGCCTGTGTCCACCTCCATCCGCACTGATTGTCCCTCCACCAGTGGTGACACCCAGTAGCCATATGAATCACCTGCAACCGTCAGTATGTGCACCTCTTCCTCCTCAGAGGTGTCGCTCCCCTCTGTTTTGCTTGTTCCATCATACTGCACTGAATGAACACTCTTTTTCTTCTCTTGTCCAAATACAGACATTTTGCTTCCATGCTTCCCAGCTCTGTCTGTTCTTTTTTTACCTCTACAGGCGCGTTCAATGTGACCCTTTTTGCCACAATTTTGGCATTCCAGCTCCGTACACCAGCAGTCATTAGCGTGATGGCCCGTTTTCCCACAACAGTAACATGTGCCGTTCCGCGCACCTTTAGGCTCAGACGACACCTTGTGAACTCTCCCTGTTGAACTCAACGGGTGAGCCTCCTTTTCCGCCATCTCTATGGAGACACTAACTTCAATGGCCTTTTCAAGAGTAAGGTTGTCCTCAGTAAGAAAGCGCTTCTGTGTGGCTGCATTTTGCAGACCACACACGAGTCTGTCTCTAATGGTGTCCTTCAGCACCTACTTGAACTCGCAGTGTTCTGACAACCTTTTTAAAGCAGCAATAAACATCGTCACTGATTCCCCCTCCTCTTAATTCCGTTTGTGAAATCTAAATCTCTCAGCAATAACCAGAGGTTTTGGTGAAAAATGTGCTCCAAGAATTTCCACTAGTTGTTTATATGTTTTAGTTCCTGGCTTATCTGGTTGCACGAGGCTGCAAAGTAAATTGAATGTCTTCGGCCCGATTACACTCAAAAAGGTAGGCACGACCTTTTCATTTGCCACCGCATTCGCCAATACAAAATAGTCAAAACGTTCCGTATATGCGCTCCATTGCTCCACATTTTCATCAAAACCACCGATGTTTCCTAATATAG
This sequence comes from Somniosus microcephalus, assembly GCF_052327205.1. Lineage (NCBI taxonomy): Eukaryota > Metazoa > Chordata > Chondrichthyes > Squaliformes > Somniosidae > Somniosus > Somniosus microcephalus. The sequence goes on along the minus strand of NC_140996.1, from coordinate 62,648,258 downwards.
TAGCCATCTGTGGTAAACCACTTTTATCGTTCATTATCGTTACACTATAGTTATCACTGTTGTATTGTTATCACTGTTCTCACTGTTGTATCACTATACGAGGTCGCCTCTTGTCGCGCTGTTATACCTGGGCTGACCACCTCCGACTCCGCCCATGGCTCCACCTACCTGCCCAGGTATAAAGGTAGTCGACTGGCTGGTATTCCTCCTTGTTGGACCCGATCACCCACGAGGGTGGGCTCTGTTATTTAGTCAATAAAAACCTTTAGTTACGTTCCTAACTCGTCGCTTTTTATTGGACGAATTGATAGGTATATCACCATCTCACGTTTCAAATTAAAATTTCTGTTTACTCACTGCCGTAACGTTAATGTAATGCTGCAGTCTCTGTTCCGAGTGTTTTGTAGTCGAAAACAAGAAAGTTCCCACAACACAGATTCATCCGATCCTCGTCGCCACTTGTTGTGTCGGTACCTTTCTACCTAGACACAATTTAGGACTCAGAACCCAGAGATTCAAACATAAAGTGCTTTATTGGAAGGAAAGGAAGTTCTGGAGAGTTCCGAACAAAGAGAGCTAAACTTAACCGAGAACACCCAACCATTTATCTCCTGTGACAGCGCCACCACAGGTGGGAGGAGAACACACAATACATAACAGGTATTTGACTATTAGGAAGGACAGACGGGAAGGAAAGGGAGGTGGGGTGGCTATGGTAATAAAGGATGGAATCACTGCAAAAGTGAGAAATGATATTGGGTCAAAGGATCAGGATAGTGAAACAGTTTGGGTGGAGATAAGGAATAATAAGGGGAAAAAGTCACTAGTGGGCGTAGTCTATAGGCCTCCTAACAGTTGCAACTCTATTGGTCGGAGTATAAATCAGGAAATAGTTGGGGCTTGTAATAAGGGAACAGCTATAATCATGGGAGATTTTAAACCTTCATATTGATTGGACAAATCAAATTGGGCAGGGCAGCCTGGAGGAAGAGTTCATAGAGTGCATTAGGGACGGGTTCCTTGAGCAGTATGTTACTGAACCAACCAGGAGGCAGGTAATCTTAGATCTGGTCCTGTGTAATGAGATAGGATTAATAAAAAATGTCCTAGTAAAGCATCCCCTTGGAATGAGTGACCATAACATGGTTGAATTCCAAATTCAGTTGGAGGGTGAGAGAGTTGGATCTCAAACCAGCGTACTAAAAGCTTAAATAAAGGAGACTATGCAGGTATGAGAGCAGAGTTGACTAAAGTGGACTGGGAAAATAGATTAAGGTGTAAGATGGTACATGAGCAGTGGTGTACATTCAAGGAGATATTTCACAACTTTCAAGAAAAGTATATTCCACTGAGGAAAAAGGGGCGTAAAAGAATAGACAGCCATCCGTGGCTAAGTAAAGTAATAAAGGATAGTATCCGACTGAAAACAAGGGCATATAAAGTAGCCAAATCTAGTGGGAGGATAGAAGATTGGGAAGCATTTAAAAGCCAGCAAAGAATAACTAAAAGATTAATTAAGAAAGGGAAGATAGATTATGAAAGTAAACTAGCAAAAAATATAAAAACAGCAAGAGTTTCTACAGTTATATAAAAAGAAAAAGGGTGGCTAAAGTGAATGTTGGTCCCTTAGAGGACGAGACCGGGAAATTAGTAGTGGGGAACATGGAGATGGCAAAAACGCTGAACAAATATTTTGTATCAGTCTTTACAGTAGAGGACACTAAAAATATCCCAACACTGGTATAGTAATCTGGGATGTTATGATTAAGGTTATCCACCAGGTGGTGCTGTAGCTAATGCTGCCACTAGTTAAGGTCAGGGGATTGCTTCCTGTCGAGGTCAGCAAAGGTGGAATGCCAGGATGCAGGATACAGGCCTGTATGTTTGCTACGCAGTTGTTAATAAAGTATACAGACTAATTCTAATATCTCACCTCTTCGAGTTCTTGTTTCACTACATGGATTTATCACAACTGGACAAACAGGGGGCTATGGGGGGGAGGAGCTAAACACGATTAAAATCACTAAGGAGGTGGTACTCGGTAAGATAATGGGACTTAAGGTGGATAAATCCCCTGGACCTGATGGCTTACATCCTAGGGTCTTGAGAGAAGTAGCGGTAGGGATTGCGGATGCATTGGTGGTAATTTTCCAAAACTCCCTGGATTCAGGAAAGGTCCCAGCAGATTGGAAAACTGCTAATGTAACACCCTTATTTAAAAAGGGAGGTAGACAAAAGGCTGGAAACTATAGACCAGTTAGCCTAACATCTGTGGTTGGTAAAATGTTGGAGTCCATTATTAAGGAAGCAGTAACAGGACATTTGGATAAGCATAATTTAATTGGACAGAGTCAGCATGGTTTTATGAAGGGGAAGTCATGTTTGACAAATTTGCTCGAATTCTTTGAGGACGTAACAAACAGGGTGGATAAAGGGGAACCAGTGGATGTGGTGTATTTGGACTTCCAAAAGGCATTTGACAAGGTGCCACACAAAAGATTACTGCACAAGATAAAAAATCACGGGATTGAGGTTAATATACTGGCATGGGTGGAAGATTGGCTATCTAACAGAAAACAGAGAGTTGGGATAAATGGTTCATTCTCGGGTTGGCAATCAGTAACTAGTGGTGTTCTGCAGGGGTCAGTGCTGGGACTGCAACTCTTTATGATCTATATTAACGCTTTGGAGGAGGGGGCCGAGTGCAACATATCCAAGTTCGCCGACGATGCAAAGATGGGAGGGAAAGCAGTGAGTGAGGAGGACATAAAAAACCTGCAAAAGGACATGGACAGGCTAAGTGAGTGGGCAGAAATTTGGCAGATGGAATATAATGTTGGAAAGTGTGAGGTTACGCACTTTGGCAGAAAAAATCAAAGAGCAAGTTATTATCTAAATGGAGAGAAACTGCAAAGTGCTGCAGTACAAAGGGATCTGGGGGTCCTGGTGCATGAAACACAGAAGGTTAGTATGCAGGTACAGCAGGTGATCAGGAAGGCCAATGGAATCTTGGCTTTTATTGCAAGGGGGATGGAGTATAAAAGCAGGGAAGTCTTGCTTCAGTTATACAGGGTACTGGTGAGGCCACACCTGGAATACTGTGTACAGTTTTGGTTTCCATATTTAAGATAAGATATACTTGCTCTCGAGGCAGTTCAGAGAAGGTTCACTCGGTTGATTCCGGAGATGAGGGGGTTGACTTATGAGGAAAGGTTGAGTAGGTTGGGACTCTACTCATTGGAATTCAGAAGAATGAGAGGCGATCTTATCGAAACATATAAGATTGTGAGGGGGCTTGATCGGGTGGATGCGGGGAGGATGTTTCCACTGATGGATGAGACTAGAACTGGGGGGCATAATCTTAGAATAAGGGGCTGCCCTTTCAAAACTGAGATGAGGAGAAACTTCTTCACTCAGAGGGTAGTAAATCTATGGAATTTGCTACCTCAGAGAGCTGTGGAAGCTGCGACATTAAATAAATTTAAAACGGAGATAGACAGTTTCTTAGCTGATAAGGGAATTAGGGGTTACGGGGAGCGGGCAGGGAAGTGGACGTGAGTCTAGGTTCGGATCAGCCATGATCCTATTGAATGGCGGAGCAGGCCGGAGGGGCCGTATGGCCTACTCCTGCTCCTACTTCTTATTTGATGTAATGAAAATGAAAAAAAAATCCCACTTCTCCAGTGCTGGAAACCCTCACCTTTAATGAGTAGGTATGAATGAAATTGTATTACTTTTCAAATTCTGATAGTTATGAAACGACCAAAAGTAAACTGCACTGCAAATATTCTTTGATCTTCTTTAACTTGGTGTAAAATATTGGCCCAGAAATTCGGGTCGGGGGCTTCCCACGGGTGCATGCCCCCGACCTACATTTACCTAGCGCGGCGGCAGTTGAGCTCTGGGCCTGCGTAGAATTCCTCTCTGGGGCCTGGCCCAGAGGCCGGCGCGCTGTGCTGGCGTGTCCCGGGGCGTAGTTACTGCGATGCGTCCCCTGGAATCACGTGAGCCATGGGCAGCCAATCGGAGGAGGGAAAAGCCCATTCATAAGATTGACAGAAAGACCTGTCAAAACGTATGAATGCTGAGGGCCCAAAACAGTAGTTAACCTTCAAATACATTTTTTTTTAAATCACACTTTTTTAAATAAACTATAATTACATTAAATAACTATTTTAAACAATAATTTAAATTTTTGAAAAAAATAATTTTATAAAAAACGGGGCTAAAAATAAACTTACCTTGCTTTAAAGTATTTAAAAATAATAAACCTGTGGAAAAAATGTTTTAATTTTAATTAATTGACCACTTACCTTTTAAAATGCAGTCCTTACGCCTGGTTTTTACATTTCTAAAATCTAAAGACTTACCCTCACGGAAAAACCTGTAAAAAAAAACTTAAGTTCAAAGCGCACGCGCAGACTCCCGCGCACACGCGTTAGACCTCTGAACCCCTTCGTTCAGAGGATCGGAAGTGCCGGTTTCCCGCGCATGCGTAGTGCACGCAAGAAACCGGCACTTCCATCGGGTCCACGCGTGAGTACCCCGTGCGTACTCACGCGTTGGGACCCGAATTTCTGGGCCATTAATACTATAATGTGTCAGCTGTGGCTCAGTGGGTAGCACTCTTGCCTCTCACTCAGAAGGTTGTGGGTTCAAGTCCCACTCCAGAGACTTGAACACAAAAATCTAGGCTGACACTCCAGTGCAGTACTGAGGGAGTGCTGCACTGTCGGAGGTGCCGTCTTTCGGATGAGACGTTAAACCGAGGTCCCGTCTGCTCTCTCAGGTGGACGTGAAAGATCCCATGGCACTATTTCAAAGAAGAGCAGAAGAGTTATCTCCGGTGTCCTGGCCAATATTTATGGTTGCGTTTATTTCCAACACCAGATTTCTGATTGGTCACCTTGGAGGACAAGACACATCCAGCAGTTTATCTGGAATGTGTAATTAGATCCTGCCTACTGAAAGTAATCAAGTACTTTGCAAAGTGTAATTCGAGCCATTCTGACTGCCAGGCTCCAGACAGAACAGAGCTCACATAGAACAGACAGGGCTCACCCTCACAGGTTAAGATCTTCTTCCACCCCCCAAACAAGTTCCTGCCCCTGCTCACTAACAAGTTCCTAACCTTCCTCCCACCCCCCGGGTTCCTAGCCTCTCCCCCGCCCCCCCCCCCTAAAGTTTCAGACCTTCTCCTCTTGCCCAAGTTCCTGACATTTTCCCCCACCCCCAAGTTCCTAACATTCCCTTCCCCCCTTGCCCAAGTTCCTGACCTCCCCCACCCCACCCGCCCCCCCACAAGTTCCTGACCTTCTCCCCCTGCCCAAGTTCCTGACCTCCCCCACCCCGCCCGCCCCCCCACAAGTTCCTGACCTTCCCTCCCCCCCACAAGTTCCTGACCTTCTCCCCCTGCCCAAGTTCCTGGCCTCCCCCCACCCACAAGTTTCTGGCCACCCCCCCCACCCCACCCAGCCAGCGAAAAGATTCTGACTTTCTCTCCCCCGCCACGTCCCCCCCCCCCCCCCCAAGTTCCTGATCTTCCCTCTCTCCCCGCCCCTCCCCCCCCCCCCTACAGATGGGGCATTGTGTGGGGGTCACGGATTGTTAACAGGTTTATTGGGTGTGAAGTGAATAGTGACAGTGTCATGACTTCTGGATTTCATCCAGTCCAACGATGTCATTTGGCACACATGTATCGAGCTTTCTGAGAAATCAATTAGGTCTATGGGGAGGAGAGGGAGAACGTGGTGCGGGTGTAAAAGGGGTGGGGTTGGAAGAACGTGATCCGTCTTACCATCTGGATCATGTCCTCGCTCTCATCCCCCCTCCTTTAGACCATGATCATGTTCTTCTCCCATCTCCACTGTGCACTCCGTGCTCTTTCCCTCCCCCCCCCGAGTTCCTGACCTTCTCTCCCCCCAAGTTCCTGACCTCCTCTCCCCTCTGATTCTCTCTCTTCCCCCCTGCTCTCTCTCCCCCTGCTCTCTCCCTCTCCCCCTCTTTCTCCACCCACCCCTCTCACCCTCTCCCCTTCTTCCTCTCTCTCCCCTCTTCCTCTCTCTCTCCCTCCTCCTTTCTCTCCACTTCCCCCTCCTCTCTCTTCCCCTTCCCCTCTCTCTCCCTTTCCTGTCTCTCTCCCCTTCCTCACTCTCTCCCCTCCTCTCTTACCCCTCTCTCCCCCTCCTACCTCTCCTCTCTCTCTCTCCCCTCCAATCCTCTCTCTTGCCATCCGATTCCCTCTCTCCCCCTCCCGATTCCCTCTCTCTCCCCTTTCGATCGTCTCTCTTCCCCACTTCTCCGCCTCCTCCCCCCCCCCCCCGGCCACCAACGGAGCTGAGGAAAGCATGGCCCGTGATGCAGGCTGCAACTGTTGGGTACTGCGCATGTGCGGCTTCGGTAAACAGCACACATACGCAGAGAGGGATCGAGTGTGCATGTGTGGGACTGGGATACGGCGCACATGCGCCGAAGGCCACAAAGATGTGAATGCACATAATCACTCTGAATATTTATCCCTCAACCAACATCACTAAAACAGATTATCTGGTCATTATCACATTGCTGTTTGTAGGAGCTTACTGACTGCAAATTAGCCGTCATGTTTCCTATATTACAACAGTGACTACATTTCAAAAAGTACTTCATTGGCTGTAAAACACTTTGGGACATCCGGTGGTCGTGAAAGGAGATATATAAATGCAAGTCTTTCTTTCTTTGTTACATTGTATGATTCACTTCATAGGTGCAGCTAAAGGAGGTGGTCGAAGAATTGCCAAGTAAGATGATGACCGAATTAGCTGAAGCCGGTTCCAATTTCAGCGTTGGACAAAGGCAACTAGTGTGTCTCGCCAGAGCAGTTCTTAGAAAAAGTAAAATACTTATCATCGATGAAGCAACAGCAAATGTGGATCCTAGGTAATTTCTTGTATTTCAAGTGCAATGAGTACTATAAGTGATCCTACACTGGTGTTGATGCTGCTATGAGAGCGTGTATCGACTGTGATATCTTCAAACCCGGTTTTATGTGATGACTTATTTAACTTTTTTGGTTATAAGCAACCAAGAACATAGAGGCACATATTTAAAAGTATAGTATTGTAATTTAAGTTGGATTGTGCTAATAGATATTTTGATTTTAGCATTCATGTAGCACTACACACTGAACAGAAACAGCTGCCACATCTTTGTAGATCTACCATTATTTAAGCTTGTCTAGAAGTACAGTGTGATGCGCTATCAATTACTCATAAAAGACTGAGAGTTAGAAGAGTAACTAAAGGCTTTTATTAACAACAGAATGGAGGTCTACCTCGAGTGGTCGACCGGTCCAGGATCTAAGGGCTGGGGAGCAGTCACCTTTATACTAGGACCTGTGGGAGGAGTCAGCCGAGGCATGTCCAGGCATGTACACAGTGGAATACAAACAGGACAAACCGGAATACAAACAGTGGTTTACCACACAGTGTATTTTTTAACCTATGTAAGAGTGGATTAATAGCCTTTAAAAAAAAAAGAGTAGATGTTGGAATAAATCATATACGACTCTACTCGTGCCATTCAACACAACAGTGGAAATTTATAGAGCCCATAACTGTCCATCCGGATTTCATGTAGTATTGCCTTGAATTCTTGTAACATTCTAGGTGTGTAAATAAGCTTAATAACTTACGATGAACAGTAGAGTGATTAGATGATTAATTGTAACCTCTTCACATAATAAAGTCGTAGGAATTTGAGAAAGTAGGGGGTGGGAAAATTCTATTTTGTCCATGAAATTTATTCTAACTTTATTTGTAACTCATTTCCACCAGCTGGCAGTGGGTATCACACATGTGTTTTCTTCAGTACAACATTGGATTTGAGTAGATACTGTGTAAACTAGTTCCTCACTACAGGACCATATAAAAATCTTATAAAATGTTTTGTAGGACATCCAAAGAGATCTTTCGAAAGAGGGTGTAATCTATTTTTTTAATCTCAACATTTTTTCCTATCATCTCTTGAAGGCATTGATTCTTTGCTGAGAGTTGGTTGGCTCTCAGCACCAAGTACATTGTTTAAGCAGCCATTATTCATGTCTGTGCCTTGACTGTGAGTCTGAGCAGGCTCTATAACCAGGAGTATCACTGTTAGGCCTGATTCCATCTTTATCCGATAAGCACACAAGCATTTCCAATAGAGATCACTGCATAGCAACCAACATAAGGAATTATTTTCCCTTCCCTAGCCCACAGGTGCTGTGGTCAACATTGATGTCCCTACCATCATCAAGGCTGAGATCCCCTCATTCAACACAGGCCAGGAATCAAACCTGGGAAATTTTAGTCTTTATGGCTCCGTTAAATGTTTCTGTTATTAACACATCTATTGGGTAACCTGATTATTTTTAATAAAAGTTGAAAGCTTATCAAAGGATTAAATTTAGATCATGAAATGCAGGATTGAAGCCTGTAAATGAGAAAGATCACATAAGGCCAAAGTTTTTGTTTGGGATATAATTCCCTCATGTTTAGTTGTCATTTTATACAATGTATATACAGTGTCGTAGTTGGAATTTAAAATAACACGAGAATAACTGCTCAGCTGAAGGTTGACATTATGCAGCCTGAAAGCAATCCCCAGGGAGCTCTCATAATCCTGGGGTGTGTACATATACATATATGTCTTAGATTCATAGTCCAAGGTAGTCACATTTGAAGATGCAACTGGGCCAGTGGGCAAAAATCTGGATTCAGATGAGCCAGCCAAGATTCTACAAAGAAACCTCAACAGGATTTGTATAAGAACATAAGAAATAGGAGCAGGAGTAGGCCAATCGGCCCCTCGAGCCTGCTCCGCCATTCAATAAGATCATGGCTGATCTGATCCTAACCGCCAATCTACTATCACAGAACCATCTCCTGGATCTAACAGAATTAGACACACGAAATAGGAGCAGGATCAGGCTACCCACAGGGCCATGACCGATCCGAACCTAGACTCATGTCCAAATTCCTGCCCGCTCCCCGTAACCCTTAATTCCCTTTGCTTTTAGGAAACTGTCTATTTCTGTTTTAAATTTATGTAATGATGTAGCTTCTACAGCTTTTTGGGGCAGCATATTCCATGGACCTACCACCCTCTGAGTGAAGTAGTTCCTCCTCATCTCAGTTTTGAAAGAGCAGCCCCTTATTCTAAGACTATGCCCCCTAGTTCTAGTTTCAACCATCATCGGGAACATCCTCCCTGCATCCACCCGATCCAACCCCTTCACAATCTTATATGTTTCAATAAGATCGCCTCTCAATCTTCTGAACTCCAATGAGTAGAGTCCCAATCTACTCAACCTCTCCTCATATGTCCATCCCCTCATCCCCGGGATTAACCGAGTGAACCTTCTTTGTACTGACTCGAGAGCAAGTATGTCCTTTCTTAAGTATGGACACTAAAACTGTACGCAGTATTCCAGGTGCGGTCTCACCAATACCTTGTACAACTGAAGCAATACCTCCCTATTTTTATATTCTATCCCCCTAGCAATGAAAGCCAACATTCCATTGGCCTTCTTAATCACTTGCTGCACCTGCATACTAACCTTTTGAGTTTCGTGCACCAGGACCCCCAGATCCCTTTGTACTTCAGTACTTTCCAGTTTCTTGCCATTAAGATAATAACTTGCTCTACGATTTTTCCTGCCAAAGTGCATAACCTCACACTTTCCAGTATTGTATTCCATCTGCCAAATCTCTGCCCACTTAATTAGCCTGTCTATGTCCCCTTGCAGGTTTTTAATGTCCTCCTCACTCACTACTTTCCCTCCCATCTTAGTATCATCTGCAAACTTTGATATGTTACACTCGGTCCCCTCCTCCAAATCGTTAATATACATTGTAAAGAGTTGGGGACCCAGCACTGACCCCTGCGGAACACCACTAGTTACTGATTGCCAGTCTGAGAATGAACCATTTATCCCAACTCTCTGCCTTCTGTTAGATAGCCAATCCTCTATCCATGCCAGAATATTACCCCCAATCCCGTGATTTTTTATCTTAAGCAATAATCTTTTGTGTGGCACCTTGTATGTGGGCTAATTAGTGGCAAATTAAGTTCAATACAGATAAGTGCAACATTCTGCACATTGGAAATTAAGATAGGAGGCACAAGTGCTCAGTGAGTGGGATAAAATGTTCCATGGGGAAGTTGAAAGAAACCTAGTTAGTTGGCTCATCATTTACCATATCCAAACACTTGTGAGGCAGCAATAAACAAAGCAAGCAGGATACAAAAGCAAAATATTGCGGATTCTGGAAATCTGAAATAAAAACCGAAAATGCTGGAAATACTCAGCAGGTCAGGCAGCATCTGCAGAGAGAGAAACAGTTAATGTTTCAGATCGATGACCTTTCGTCAGAACTGGAAAATGTTATGTAACAAGTTTTAAGCAAGTACAGAGGTAGGGAATGGGGAGAGGGAGGAAAGAACAAAGGGGAAGGTCTGTGATAAGGTGGAAAGCAGGAGAGATTGAATGACAAAAGGGATGATGGTGCAAGGCAAAAGGGGGTGGTAATGGGACAAGTAAAGAAACAAAAGATGGGTCTAAAGGAGGTATAAATGGGAATAGCAGAATCATCGACAGCTGCTGTCTGACAAAATGGGGGCAGAGGTTATGATCTAAAATTGTTGAACTCAATATTGAGCCTGGAAGGCTGTAAAGTGCCTAATCGAAAGATGAGGTGCTGTTCCTCGAGCTTATGTTGAGCTTCATTGGAACAGTGTAAGAGACCGAGTTCAGAGTGGAGCAGAGAATTAAAGTGACAGGCAACCGGAAGCTAAGGGTCCCGCTTGCGACTGAATGAAGGTGTTCCGCAAAGCGGTCACCCAATCTACGTTTGGTCTCCCCAATGTAGAGGAGACTGCATCTGAGCAGCGAATACAGTATCCTAAATTGAAAGAAGTACAAGTATATCGTTGTTTCACCTGGAATGGGTGCTTGGGGCCCTAGACGGTGGGAAGGGAGGAGGTGAAAGGTCAGGTGTTGCATCAAGCAAGCAGGATGCTAGGTAATACCGGTAGCAGAGAGTCAAAAAGGATGGCTTACTTTTTGCCAACATTGAGCTGCAGGAAATTTTGACCCACCTGGATCATGATGTCAGACAAAGATTTGGGGGGTGTCGCAGCAGCAGTTGGGTCAATGGAGGGGGCAGAAAGCTGGAGCTGGGTGTCGTCCACATGCAAGTGGAAGCTGACCCAGTGCTTTCGGATTATGTCACTGTGACGAAACGGAGTATGTTGCAGTTGGTATATTTTTGTTCTACCTTCATTACAGCATATTGTTGAATTAAAGAAACTTCTTTTGAATAATCCAGTTTGAGAGATGCACATTTCATTAAACCAATGTATCCACTCCCAAAGACAAACAGATGTATCTTAATACATGGTAATGGAAAAACTATTTAGATTGATTTTACCAGAAGCACTTCATGGTAACTTCTTGCTTTATTCTGCATGGGGGTCAATCAAGTCAAATGGGGTTTGCAGCAAAGTGACAAATGGCTTGGTGTCTAACGTCTATTGGATGAAATGTACTGACTCTCCAGAGAGTAGATCCCGTGTCTGCAGACATTTTCTGTGTTTCTAATTCTGCACGTGATTAGCAGATTTATTTGATTTTGAAAGATACGTGTTTGATTTCCTTCTCCCATGTCGAACTTCGAAGGTGATGGAGACCTAAGGACCAATTTTACAAAATCGTGCTTCTGGCAGGCGAGGCTCCCCATTTGGAGTGCACATTTGTAATATTGGTCCTTATATCTCAGACAGCCTTGTAACAGTGTTTCTAAGGCCATTGAGCTAACGACGCCAACTGATTGTGCCAGGTTCAGCAAGTGCCCCGCGTACAGGAAACTCTTTTTTATCCGGGACCGGCGTGGTGCCGGTTTATCAAAAAGTCAGGATTACAGAGATGTATAGTAAAAGGTACGAGAGCTCCGTACACAGCAACAAATCCAGGCTTCCCTGTTGCTTAGCAACAGGTGCAGGAACCCCGGCCACAGACCAAGCATCCCTGTTGCTTAGCAACAAGTGCAGGAACCCTGGTTTCACAGCCACAGATCCAGGAACGGCCACTAATATGAAGTAAAACTTACCTGAACCTACTCCTGAATTTTGCCGGTTAACAGAGATTTCCGGTTATTTAGGTGCCGGTAAATCGAGAGTTTCCTGTACAAGTTACTTTAAGGACACTATCCTAAATCTATAAAATTACTGAGAGAACTAACAAAGTGTCTTGCCATTTATTAGCTTTGTGTCGAGGAGGCATAGCTAAGTTCTGTAAACTTCTCTATTTATTGTAAATTCTTATGTTGTTTTTATAAACCTATTCTGTAGTTTATAGCCTATGCCATAGTCTGATAGTATTGAGTGCAAGCAGCCAGAGCATATCTGGTGCACAACTGGATTAACCTTCCATCACCAGATCTGGCTGAACCACATCAAGCCTTTCGCGCCTCACTTTCTTCTGCCAAGCTATCCACTACTCCAGGATCATCCTGGAGGCCAAAATAACCCCCAACTTCTTTTCTCCACTACCAATTTTAAATCACTCCCCCCAGCCCCTTCCAGCCTCACCTCTAAAAAGTGCGAGAAGCTCATGGACTTCTTTGTTACCAAGGTAGAGGCCATCGTAGGAATCATGTTTCTGTCTCTTCCACAGCACTGAAACAGCCCTAACCAAACCATGAACAACTTTGTGACTGTGACCTTGGTGCCTTGACCTTTCTGCAGCCTTTGACACGGTTGTTGGCCACGCCATCCTCCTCCAGTGACTAGGCTCTGTTGTCCAGCATGGTGGGACTATCCTCGCTTGATTCTACTCTTGCCTATCTAATTGCAGCTGGAACATATATGCCAGTGGTTATCTCAGGAACCTCCAAGGATCCATCCTTGGCCCCCTTCTCTTCCTTATCTCTATGCTGTGCCTTGGTAACATCATCTGCAAACTTGGGATCAGCATCCACAAGTATGCTGATGATATCTAGCTTTCTGTTCCCTCACCCATTGTACCTTCCAATTGTTTCTTAAATGTTATAAAAGGGTTTTTACCTCCATTACTCTATCTGGAAATCTATGGTGGGGCAAAGGGAGTGGGGTGATGCACAGAATTTAAACACAAGGGCCGCAATTTTATCGGCACTGAGAGGGCGGGTTTGGAGGCGGGTCAAGGGTTAAAATCATTTTGATTGATGGCGAGTTGCGATCCCACCATCAACCCGCCTCCACGCCACTTTGCCAAAGGCCGGCTCTGGGAGTCCCGATTGGTCCCGCCACCAAGCGGCGGGAGAGGCCCTTAAGGCAGTTAACAGCTTGTTAACTGTCTGGATAAGCCTATTTTAACAGCGTTTTTCAATTTTTGCACATTTTCTGCGTGTTCCACGCCGTTCCCAAACCACGCCAACTGATTGTGTCGGGTTCAACAGGTGCCTGATTTCTTGACAGCTGCAGCTCCAGCATTAAAACGGAGCTCTAACATGGCTCACTTTCAGTTTTTTGAGGTGTTGGAACACTTTTTGCAGGCCTACTGAGCTTGGAAGTGGTGAAGCTGAGATTCATCTCCACTGTGACCTCTCCCCACATTGACTCAGTGCTTATAACTTCTAGTCCTCAACTGACATATCTACCAGCAGCATGGGAACCATTTATATCCTCTCATCCTGGTCCTCAGAATCGGAGGAAGAGCAGCCGCGGCAGCAGCAGGACTAGGCACACCAGCAGCAGCAGCAACAGGAGCGCCAACCTCCTCCTCACCCACCTGATGCTGCACAGGAGATACCCCCAACACAGGGTTTACAGGCCGAGGATGAGCTTCCTCAACATGACTGAGCAGCAGTGCCAAAGGAGGCTGAGACTTTCGCGGAAGGTAGTCACTGACATCTGCGCAATGCTGCACCAACACCTGGAGCCCAGAGGAACGGGTAGACACTTACCAGTGTCAAAGTCACCACCGCCCTCAATTTTTTTGCTTCAGGTTCCTTCCAGGGCTCATCAGCAGACATCAGCGGCATCTCCCAGTCAGCCGCACATACTTGCATCGCGCACAATTACATCCACTTCTCCACGGATCAAGCAAGTCTAAACCGCACGTGCAGTTGGTTTTGCAAATATGGCAGGCTTGCCAAGGGTGCAGGGCGTCGTAGACTGCAAACATGTGGCCATTAGGGCACCCCATCACAACCCAGCTGTATTTGTCAACCACAAGGGCTTCCATTCCCCTAACGTCCAGCTGGTGTGTAACCACAGGAAGAACATTATGCATGTTTGCGCCAAGTACCCTGGCAGTTGCCATGACTCGTTCATTCTGTGGCAGACTACTGTGCCTCCGCTCTTCAAACCGCCAACCCAACTTTCCGGATGGCTACTCGGAGACAAGGGCTATCCCCTGAAGACGTGGCTAATGATGCCGTTGAGGAGGCCATCAAATGAAGCAGAGGAGCGCTACAATGCCAGCCACGTTTCCACCAGAGCCATCATCGAGCAAACCATCGGCTTGCTCAAAATACGATTCAGATGCCTTGACAGATCAGGTGGAACCCTACAGTACTCAGCAGCCAGGGTCTCCAGAATCATCGTGGTCTGCTGTGCACTGCACAACATCGCACAGCACCGTGGCTTGCAGCTGCCTGAGGAACAAGTGGCTCAGCGGATGCGCCAGCTCCAGCAGCACGTGAGCACATTGCTTCCTGTGGTGCAAGGGATGCACTAATCTTTGCCAGATTCGCTTAGGTAGACGAATCAAACACGTGGCTGGCACCTTCTTATCACACCATACACAATGTACAAGAACCTGTGGGTTCCTATCACTCTCACCACCATCACTACAAATGCAAGTCGCCCAGAGCTCTCAATATACAACTTCCATTTCCCAGAACACAAAGGCCAGACCTTCAACTGTTTCCCATCACTTTTGTTTAATACATCCACAAAAGGATGACAATGCCAAATATTAAACATAACAAAAGACAACAGAACAGAACACCCAAGTGACTACCCTTGTGACTAATTTCCTTTATCTTCCTCTTACGCATACTTCTACGTTGTGCTTCCCCTGCGGCTTCAGTAGATGTGGAGGCACCTTGCTCACTTTCATGCTGCTCCTGCTTCGACACCTTTGGCGGGCGTCCTCTGGGTTTGCAAGCCTGTGAGGGCTCGGTAACAGTCTGCTCCTCCTGCGGCTGTGCAGGGGCTGAGACACCCATCTCGGGTGAGGACTCTGGTGGGGCTCTGACCGAGGGCTCAGCAGTGGCATGGGAGTGTGAGCGCCTGGAGAGGGGCTCATAGTTCCATGTTGCCTGCCAACAACATCCCTCGCATGGGTCAGCCGCACTTCAGTGCTAGCAAGTGGGTGGAAAGCACCTCGCTGCACATCAGGGGGGGCCATGAGGACCCGTATCTGCACTGGCAGACCTCCTCAAAAGGACTTCCATGAAGCTCTGGTTTCTCTGCTCAATAGCTGCCCATCGCTCCTCCAGAGATGTCAATCTATTCTGAACATTCACCATGTTTTCCTGACTCTGGCGACTTATTTCCTGCATGACTGTAGCCAGCCTTTCCACGGAGGTTGCCATCGTTTCCATGGTGGTGCGTTCATGCGCCATTGCCTCCACAAAGGCACTGCTCATGTTAGACATGGACTACTCCATCCTCTCCACACTCACAGTAACCCTGGATGCAAAACCTGCCAGAGACTCCTGCACTTGTTTCTGGAGTTCAAGCACCACTCTCTTTCTGGATGACCCCAGATGCACAGGGTCCATATGCAGCTGAGCAGAGCTGGGAGCGCCCTGCAACCTCCGACGAGGACTCGCCACTGCTGTCCCTGTCTCCACCATCTGCTGATGCTCACTTGTGAGATGTGATACACGAGGTGACAACACTACTCTATCTCGCGAAGGTCCTACCGAGGTGTGCGTATCTGCGCTGGTGCTGGGTACGCTTAATTCTGCTGACACTGCGCCCTCAGAGGTTGCAGCTTCCTCTGAGGAGTCTTCAGGCTCTTCCTCCTGGACAGTGGGGCGGGGGGGCTCTCGATGGTCCTGTGGGGGAGTAAAGGCATGAGTTAGACATGAGATATTAATGTAGCATGCACATCGAATTGTGCAGATGATAATAACTCAATCTGTATGAGCATCAGATGCCATATCAGTCACTCATGCAATGTAAATGAGAGGGATGCAAATCTATTCTGCTGCGCCCATCTGACCGTCCTCCACTTCCAGATCCTCATCACCTCCGATGATTTTGAGTGCAGCCTCCTCAGCGGTGGTCATGTGGGCAACGGAAGGTGGCCCTCCTCCTGTCCTGGCCCCCTCCCTCTTATTGTGGGCTCTCTTTTCCTGCAATGAGGGACACAAGTGGAGTTTGAGTGAGAATGATGGAGTGAGTGTAGAGAATCCATAGCATAGATGCTTAGAAGGAGACAAAGATGGAGTGAGGTGCCAATACCAAGGGCCCTCCCTGTGCGTTGTTAGTTGTTGGCATTGCATAACAGTGATAGTGAGTGTGATGGTTGCATAGTCAAATAGTGAAGTGATTCTGTACATAGAGAGAGAGGGATGGTTAAGGGTGCAAGAGATGTAAGGGTAAAGTGGGATGTGCAGGAGTAGGTTAACAATCAGAGTGCTGGTGATGAGTGGAGATGGGGAGCAGATTGAAGGTAACTGTGATGTTATACTCACTTTTCCTGAGCGTACCAGGTCATTAAACCTTTTCCTGCACTGGACCCAGGAGCGAGCGCACAACGACCTGGAGCTGACCTCCTCAGCAATTTGCAGCCAGGCTGCTTTGCTTTGCTGAGGGGAGATTTAATGAATGTGTATAAAACTATGAGGGGCCAAGATAGAGTGGATAGGAAGGACCTATTTCCCTTAACAGAGGGGTCAAGAACCAGGGGGCATAGATTTAAAGTAGTTGGTAGAAGGATTAGAGGGGAGATGAGGGGAAAAAAATTCACCCAGAGGTTGGTGGGGGTCTGGAACTCACTGCCTGAAAGGGTGGTAGAGGCAGAAACCCTCATCACATTTAAAAGTACTTGGGTATGCACTTGAAGTGCCGTAACCTACAGGGCTATGGACCTTGTGCTGGAAGATGGGATTAGGCTGGGTAGCTCTTTTCCGACCGGCATGGACACGATGGGCTGAATGGCCTCCTGAGTCGTAATTTTTCTATGATTCTATGGTGTCTGTCCTAAACGTACTCGTCACAATCCTGAACATCTGGCCTCTTGTTCTGCTGCAGTGAATCATTTTTTTAAATTGTTCTCAGTTGATGCTGACAAGGCCACATTTATTGCCCATCCCCTGTTGCCCTGAGCTAGTGGTGGTGATAGTGGGCTTCATCTTGAACTGCTGCAGTCCTTGTGGTGATGCCACTCCCACAGTGGTGGTAGATAGGGAATTCTAGTGACAATAAAGTCAGGATGGTGTGTGACTTAGAGGCGAACTTTGTGTCTTGTCAACCTCAACTCTCCATAAACTCCAGCTCATTCAAAATTGCCTGTATTCTATCCTGCACCAAGTCCTCCTCGCCCACCATCCCTGTTCTTGCATTGGCCCCAAGTCCCCTAATTTAAAATTCTCATCCTTGTGTTTAAATCCTTTCATGGCTTTGCCCTTCCCCATTCTGTAACATCCTGTAAGTACAATTCTGGTCTCTTGTGCCTCCCCCATTTTGCCCCACCACTGGACGTCATGCCTTAAGTCATCTCGGCCCGACGCTCTGGAATTCCTCCCTAAACCTCTCTGCCTCTCCTCCTTCCTCTCCTTTAAGACCCTCCTTAAAACCCACCTCTTTAACCAAATTTTTAGTTACCTCCTTATATCTCCTTCTCTGGCTCAGCATCTGTTTTTATATGATTACGCTTCTGTGAAGTGCCTTAGGATGTTTATCTACGTTAATAGCACTATATGAATTTGTTGCTTTGATTAGTTACCTGAACACCAGAATCAGTTTATAGCCTTTAACATGCTGCATTTGTTATTTTATACACAAGAAGGCTGGCGAGCTCCTTTTTGATAACAGTGCTTCAGCTTTATTAGTAAATAAGTTTATAGACAATTACAGGGGAATTTCAGCAATAGCATATGTTGTAAAACCGTGTACTCGCTTTAAACCTGTCTCTGTGTCCTATTAAAGTGTAATATTTTTTCATATCGATTCTTTCTACAGATAGTTGTAAGAAAAGTGTGGTGTAACAGAACACTAAAATGAAGGGAACTAACAACAGAAAACGCTGGAAAAACTCAGCAGGCCAGGCAGCATCCGTGGAGAGAGATAGAGAGTTAAGGGGGGTGATTTTCATTCAGAAGTCGGGAAGGAGGCGGGACTACACCTTTCGGGGTTGTAGTCCCGCCTCCATCGAGATGTGGCCAATCCACGTGATTTTAACTTGATTGACCTTGTTGAGCCCGCCCAGCGGGCTCAGCAGGCCAATTAAGGGCCACCCGGCAACAGGTGACATCACAGACTGAAACTTCATCTGTCAAGACGTTTTGACAGATGAAGTATCAGTGTTTCACAGCTGTTTGAAGCTGTCAAACACTGACAGTCTTACTTCTAACATGAGTCCTTCTACACAGACTCAGTTAGAAATCTCACCGGCACAGAAAGCTGCAGGCTGTCACTTTTGAAAGATCGCAGCCATTCTGCTTTCTGTGCCGGTTAGATGATGGACTCCCGAAACCTAGAGGAAGGAAGGCCAAAAAGGTAAGTACAGGTAATTTAAACTTCTTTACACACTTTAGACACACCAAACACACTTACCTTTGCACTCATGCACCCATCACTCACCTGAACACCGACATCTCGACCCCTTCAAGTCCTTCAACCCGACGGCACGACGACTCTAACTTGGCGTGGTTTGGAGCCGTCGGGAATCCCACACTTCAACATTCAAAATAGGGATTAGGCTAAAAACTGCCTGTTAACTACCTGTTAACAGGCAGTTAATTGGCACTAATCCCTTCCCGCCTCGGGTAGGCGGGTCCCAGTGCGGGGCGGGTACCCGCCTCCTTTGAAACTGGCACGGGGGCGGGATGATGTCGGGACCCCCGAATTCGGGACTTTAACCACCCCCCCGCACGCCTCCAATCCCGACTCCACAGGTCAATGAAAAGCGACCCCAACATTTCAGGTCGAAGACCTTTCGCCAGAACTGGTTCCAGTTCTGACGAAAGGTCTTCGACCTGAAACGTTAACTCTGTTTCTCTCTCCACAGATGCTGCCTGGCCTGCTGAGTTTTTCCAGCATTTTCTGTTGTTATTTCAAATTTCCAGCATCCGCAGTATTTTGCTATTGTACTAAAATGAAGGGCTTGTTTACATGGTATCTGCTGACAACCCTTATACCAAGGATATGTACGATAAACCATTGCAGGCCACAGAAAAAGAATTGCAATACAAAACACTTAAGTTCAATAAATATACATACAAATGTTCCCCCTTACTCCAAGCTAAATTGCTCAGTCTCCGTAATTTTGCCAAACCTACAGTGGAAACCCCGTTTACACACTCAAATGGGGTTTCTGCTGCACTTTCAGCAAAGTTACGATGGTTATAGAGCGGGAGCAACTCCAAGAAAATTCCCAACCCAAGTCATGAACTCAGTAGCTGGGGCATGCAGGAAGCATGGCCCTCAGGCAATAGTTTATACTGCTGTGGAAAAACATCTGAAATACCCTCTTCAAATCCCAGTTGAGAGTAAGAACTTTTTTATGCACACCCTGGCCAATCCCCAGCTTAGCTGAAACAAACAGTTTAAGAATTTATTACCTGAATCGTGTCTACATGCATCATACCTTATTTTATCTGTCACACAAAATCATTGTGCCGCATTTTTCTGTCCACATCTAGAGGGTCACACGAAGATCATATTCACCTCAAATCTCTCACTGATTAAAACTAATGAATCGTACCTACCTCATTGAACAGTCCTAAAAATAAAGTTTGCAACATAACAAATGTACAAAAATTACACAATTCTGAGAAAGTAAATGTAAACTTACCCTATAAAGTTACCAATTTAATCTTGGAAATGACTTAAGCAGTTTTCTCCTTATAGGCTTCTTTAGGGCCTTGGATTTGAGTTCTATGCCAAAACGTGGCCCTTTCCTCAGTGCTGGTTTTTAAGTGTCCACTTCAACCACGAATACACCCAGGCCCAGATTCTGCCTGACTTGAACACTCTCCTGCTCCCAGGCCCAGACTCTCCTGTTTCGGGGCCTGGTCAAATTTTTTTAAATAGCATAAGCAGCAAGATGGACTGCAGCGCCGATCCAAGTTGTATTGTGAGAAGGTTGCGGTAATGTAGTGGTTACGTTACTGGACCAGTAATCCAGAGGCCTAAACTAATCATTCAGAGAAAATCCCATCATGGCAGTTTGAGAATTTAAATTCAATTTGAAATAAAAAGCTAGTATCAGTAAATGTGACCATGAAGCTGTCAGATTGTTCTTCCTTTAGGGAAGGAAACCTGCCGTCCTTGCCCAATGTGGTTGACTCATAATTGCCCTCTGAAGTAGCTCAGCAAGCCTGTCAGTTAATGAGCAATAAATGCCAGCCTTGCCAATGCACATCCTGAGAATGAGTTTTTTAAAGATTGTTTCACCTTGAATGGCAGAGGTGGCAAATTTGAACTCATGGATTTCCAGTCTTTGTCGAGATGGCTCCGAAGAAAACCTAAAGAAAATTGTTCAAGTGTTCCTATGTTTACCAATGTCCTGACTCGCGGTCCCACTTTCGCTCCCTGGACTCACCAGTCCTGCTGTTTCTCCCTTAACTATGAGCAAATTACAGGCAAGTTGTAGTTACAAATGACATGGGGATCTCCATTGGTATTGGCTTTAATTCCTGTTTTTAAACTGTGCAAGTGTTTGGACTTTCAGTTACCTATTTAACAAGCTTGGTCACTGCAGATTCTCCCCCTTCTCAGTCTGACAGATCTTAAAATGCCCCCTTCGTGTTGCCACACCCGAACCGCGCCCCCCCCCCCCCGCCCCAGATTGTTTATAGAACCCATTGGTTGTCCAATTGTTTCCAAAATCTCACCACTCTACAAGTGCTGCCAGACTCCAGACCCCTCCTGAAAGCTGCCAAACCCCAGGTCTCCCCTCCCTTCCGCCCCACACAGGCTACTACCCACCCTTGAATGCTGCCAGCTCCCCACTATGTGGAGTGCTGCCAAACCTTGATCTTCTACAAATTCTGCTAGATCTGGATCCGATCCGAGTTGCTGCTTCATTCAGTTACCACCCACCCCCCAAACCGTGTCATCTGCAGGGAATGTGTTTGAATTGGTATAATGAGATGACCTTGCAGAGTCACACAAGGGCAAATCTTGTTAAGGCATGCATTGAAGTAATTTGCAAGAGGAATGAAAGAGCAGCGCTGTTCCTGTCTTGTGTGCTTGTCTCCCAGCATGCCGCTGATAGGTACAGGCTGGACAGTGCTTTTAAAATGCTACACAGATTTTCAGCTGCTGGCAACAGTTTTAGACTGGCTTTACACCAATAGGTGTGCAAATGAACATACCCAGGAAACTTGTGTGTAGCTTCCTCTGCAGGCCATGGTGGGCACAATATTTTTCTTAGAGGGGCGATAGTGGTGTAAATCACATCAAGGAAATTCTAGGCCCCACCGTCTTATCGAGCCACATAACACAATTGTATGCAGAGCCGTTAATATCAGTGTATTCAGTGAAATTATACCACCCAGGAGCTATATTTTTTTAAAGAATAAAACAGGTCAAAATTGATCACAATTTCAAATCAATGTTAGTGATTGACCAGCTGTTACGCCTAATGAGTGACACATGGCAACTCTCCAGAAAAAGTGTGATCAGTCCAGTTGTTGGAATGAGCTTCTTAGTCTTTCTGTGTTATATGCACTCTGAATTCCAAAGTCGAAAGTAAATTTAAAGGATCTTTAAATAGTTAGGAATCCTGTAAAAAGTTGTTTCACTATATGCAATAGAGTCTCTGGCCGCGATTTTGCCGGCGCTCGGGGCGGGTTTGGAGGCGGGTCCACTGTCAAAATCAAAATGATTGACAGCAGGTTGGGAACCTGCTTCGAACCCGCCTCTATGTAAGTTTCCAAAGTGTCGGGTCTGCGATTTCAGAACAGACCCGACACCAAGCGGCGGGGGAGGCATTTAAGATACTTAAGTGCTTGTTAACCACAATTTTGTCAGCCTTTTTCTATTTTACCATATTTTTAATGGGGTTCACGTCGTTCGGAGATCACGTCAGGTAAGTAGGTCAAGTTCTCTATATCTCCCCATTGCTGTGGATAGGTGACAGCTGCAAAAGTGGTATGAAAGCTACCATTTCACAGCTGGTCACTTTCCAATGTCAGAAGCTTGAGCCTTCAGGACTTGGAAGGCACTTTTGAGCTGTATACATTTTGGAAGTGTTTGGAGTAAATTCTTTATCCGCTGTCACCTCCTTGGAGCAACCTCTCTCACCATTGACAGACCGCTTCTGTCATCGCAACTTCAGCTGCCATCTATTCCAGCAACATCGGTGCCCTTCAAAAAATCTCACCTTGGTCCGCTGAATCCCTCCACGATCAGCCCCAACACCAACGTCACCAGGCACACCAACATCACCAACAACAATACCAACCTTCTCTGCAATCACCTGATGCTGCACAGGACACATGGCATCAGCACCCGACAACATTGCTGCCCAGGAGGCCAGCGATGGTATCACCATGGCCAGATTTGCTTCACTTGATGCTGTACACCCTGGCTGCCACATGATGCGCCAGGTTGGCACTACCCCACACCAGCACCATAAAGCATCCCTACAATATCCAAGCCATTCCTTTCACACTCATCACAATTGCGGGGGCGGCACCCTTATGTCTCACCATTCACTGCAACTCACTAAGCCACTTCCAAAGGTGCACACAAATCTGTCACCACATTTATAGAAATTTTACATGAACATTGCATAAAACACCCAAGTGCCTACCCTTGTGTATTGTTAGTTGATATGATTGCACGAGGATGAGGGTAAGTGTGAAGGGTGGCTAGTAAGATGGGGAAGTGATAATGTAGATAGAGTGGGATGGGTGGAGGTGCAAGGTAAGTTGGTGTGAATAAGGATGTGCAGGAGTAGGGTAGGGAAGGCAGAGTTATGGGGATGCAATGAGTGGCACAGCAGGATGAGTTTGAGTGTGGCTTGGCAATAACGTTTCGTGTTCTACTGAGATCATTGAAAGGTTTGCGCCACTGCAGCCAGGCACTCCTGACGACATCCCTGCTTTTGCCCTTCTGTGCAATGTGCAACCAGGCTGCATTGGTCTCCTGGGGCGGTCTCTTCCGCTCTTGGAAGGGAAGAGAACCTCCTTGTGTACTGTGACTCCCTCCATAAGCATGTGGAGAAAGTCATGGGAGAGCCTGGGTGCAGCCGTGCACCTTTATGCAGTGCTTGTCAGTGTTTGCAGCACCTCAATGCTTCAGAACACTGACAGCACAACTGTCAAAATGAATGCGGCCATGGTCCCTTTAAGGAAACCGGCATCAAATGACATCATCAGACCCGCTTCCTTTTAATTGGCCGAGAACACCGCAGGACGGGCTTAACAAGCCCTATTAACGGAAAATCCTTTTTGCAGAGAGGCTGCAGCCGGGAGCAGGACCGGAACCCGGCAACTACCTCTCCCGCTGCAAACCCATCTCCGCTGGCAAAATCCAGCCCTCTGTGTTCTCTCAAACGACCACAGTTTTCCAGGTTTACTGTTACCAATAACCATAGTTATTGGGGTGCAGGATGCCATGAAAGGTTTCCATGGGCATGACCTACAAAATTGGGGTTTGGATACTGTCTTTTGATCTACAAACTGAACATGCCATAAAACTTCTTATGTCAACTGTTTCACTTTTAATTTTCTCTTTTTTTTAAGAACGGATGAGTTAATTCAGAAGACAATTCGAGAGAAGTTTGAACAGTGTACGGTACTGACAATTGCACATCGGCTTAATACCATTATCGACAGTGATAGAATTCTGGTAAGAACCCCGCACAGCACAAACCTCCATAAAGCTCCTGTTATGTTGCAGCCTGGGTCTTAAGAGGGTAAGCTAGATGTGCTACTGTTACACATTTAGATGTGAATAGAGCAGACGGTCTTCCTGTAGTTGGTTGTACTTGGGGGTTGAAATTCCACAGACTGAATGTGACATTTTTTGGTCAGTGTGCATGAAAAAATACTGGCATCATAACTTCACTACCAGTGTCCACTGACATGACCAGGTCAGTACGTTTACTGTCCACAGGAAAACCAGTGGACAAAATTAATATTCTGGGCTCCTGGTCTTTCTTAAAAAAAAATCCAGCAGGTTAATCTTGATGATAGCAAAATACTGCAGATGCTGGAAATCCGAAATAACAACAGAAAATGCTGGAAAAACTCAGCAGGCCAGGCAACATCCGTGGAGAGAAAATAAGAGTCAACGTTTCGGGTCAAACCCTTTGTCAAGACTGGAAAAGCACAGGAAATGAAATAGATTAAGAGGCCAGGCTGGGAGAAAACAAAAGAGAAGTGAAGAGACATTAAGAGGTATTCAAAACGAGACGAGATGGTGATAGGACTAGTGGAGACAAAAGACGGCTCTAGATTAGGTGTGAAATGCGCTGGCAGAATGAGAGACAGCTGCCATGTGGGAGAGAAAAAATAAGTAAAAATGTAATGGGGGCCGAGATTATGGTCTGAAATTGTTGAACTCGATATTGAGTCCGGAAGGCTGTAAAGTGCCTAATCGGAAGATGAGGTGCTGTTCCTCAAGCTTACGCTGAGCTTCCGTGGAACAATGCAAGAGCCCGAGTACGGTGAGGTCTGAGTGGGAATGGGACGGTGAATTAAAATGACAGGCGACCAGAAGCTCGGGGTCATCCTTATGGACTGAACGGAGGTGTTCCGGAAAGCGGTCACCCAATCTGCGTTTGGTCTCCCCAATGTAGAGGAGACCACATCGTGAGCAGCGAATACAGTATACTAGATTTCAAGAAGTACAAGTAAATCGCTGTTTCACCTGGAAGGGGTGTTTGGGGCCCTGGATAGTGGGAAGGGGGGGAGGTATAATGGCAGGTGTTGCATCTCCTGCGCTTGCACGGGAAGGTGCCGGGGGAAGGGGTGCTGGGGTGATAGAGGAGTGGACTAGGGTGTCTCGGAGGGAGCGGTCCCTACGGAATGCAGAAAGTGGAGGGGAGGGGAAGATGCGTTTGGTGGTGGGATCACTTTGGAGGTGGATCACTTTGGAGGTGGCGGAAATGGCGGAGGATGATCCGTTGAATGTGGAGGCTGGTGGGGTGAAAGGTGAGGGCAAGGGGAACCCTATCGTGGTTCCGGGAGCGAGGGGCAGGGGTGAGGGCAGAAGTGCGGGAGATAGAACGGACACGGTCGAGGGCTGTGTCAACCACGGTAGAGGGAAATCCTCAGTTGAGGAAAAAGGAAGACATGTCGGAAGCACTGGTGTGGAAGGTGGCATCGTCGGAGCAGATGCGGCGGAGACGGAGAATCTAGGAGAATGGAATAGAGTCCTTACAGGAGGCAGGGTGGGAGGAAGTGTAGTCCAGGTAGCTGTGGGAGTCAGTGGGCTTGTAGTGAATATTGGTCGATAACCTATCCCTATTTCATTCTCCCAGTTTCTCCGTCTCGCTGCTCACGATGTGGTCTCCTCTACATTGGGGAGACCAAACGCAGATTGGGTGACCGCTTTGCAGAACACCTCTGTTCAGTCCGTAAGGATGACCCCGAGCTTCCGGTTGCCTGTCATTTTAATTCACCGCCCCATTCCCACTCCGACCTCACTGTACTCGGGCTCTTGCATTGTTCCACGGAAGCTCAGCGTAAGCTCGAGGAACAGCACCTCATCTTTCGATTAGGCACTTTACAGCCTTCCGGACTCAATATCGAGTTCAACAATTTCAGATCATAATCTCGGCCCCCATTACATTTTTACTTATTTTTTATCCACACCTTTCTTTTGGCCCTTCCCCCCCCCCCCGCCCCTTTTTTCTCTCCCACATGGCAGCTGTCTCCCATTCTGCCAGCGCATTTCACACCTAATCTAGAGCCGTCTTTTGTCTCCACTAGTCCCATCACCATCTCGGCTCGTTTTGAATACCTCTTAATGTCTCCTCACTTCTCTTTTGTTCTCTCCCAGCCTGGCCTCTTAATCTATTTCATTTCCTGTGCTTTTCCAGTCTTGAAAAGGGTTTGACCCAAAACGTTGACGCTTATTTTCTCTCCACGGATGTTGCCTGGCCTGCTGAGTATTTCCAGCATTTTCTGTTGTTATTTAGGTTAATCTTGAAGTTGCTTGCTGCACAAAACCTACATGGGAGCTGGAGGCTGAAGAGCAATATAAAGGCCTGTAATTTGCGGTCAGCAGCGAAGCCAAAGCATTCGCCGCTGGCCCCGAGGAAAGCTGCCCACAAAGACTTTGCGATCTCTGTGGCGAGAAGGTTGGATTTTTCGATATTCAATTGAGATCAGTGCAGTTTAGTGGGAATTCCATAGCTGCTGTGATGTCAACAAGCTGTCTAAACAGCCAATCACAATGCAGAATTCTCACAGACAGGGAACCAGGGAGTGAAGAAGCTCCTTTTAGTTTAACTTTTTAAAAATGTTAGAGAGCAAAACAAAGATTGGGGCTGTCACATGGGGGAAAAGGTAAATATGAAATAAATATGAACAAACTTCAAAAAATATATAATGCAGCCAGTGTCGGAGAAGTGAATGACTGACCGCAACTTCAGGATTTCCACGTTGAGATGTGCATGCGCTAAATCCTGAAGTTGTGGTCAATTTCAAAGGATAATAACGGCGAACGCTGTTATTACCCACTGCAAATTCCGGGCCTAGCAGCTTTAATTTCCTCTTCCGCAAGCATAATGGTGCCCGCAGGCTGGGGTATTTAATTATTTTTTAGCTTTTGTTTGTACTTTGTATCTGAAGATACCGATCAGTTGTATTTTGACATTTAACTTTGTTTTTAAATTTACTTGACACTTCAATACACAAATTGAAAGCAGAACAAATATAATTTTTCAAATTTACATTTTAACTCTTGACTTCTGCTAACACATTTAAATTTAAATATTTCACTGATGTAGCAACGATCTAATTTTATGTTTTATGAAGGAAATATTGAAGTAGGCATGCAATAATATGCCTTTTAAATAGTAATTCACAATATGAGGAATCTTCCCCAGTTGCAGTTGTGCTCTTTGTGCTATTGAGGTGGTGGACTTTTCTAAAACTGAAAAACTGACTGACTATTGCTTGGTAATGAAGTGTGCAAGTCAGTGTGGCAAGAGAGTTAAAAGTGCAGTCATTAAAATCGGCTGATGCAGTTGCTAAGTTCAGTGGTTAGCTGAGGAATTTTGCACTGTCTGCCTGAAGTGTTGGGACATGTACTTTAACCTCCAATGAATCACTGAATGAGCTGTAACTTGATTTTCATGGGCAAATCACATACATTATATTTGTGCATTTGTTTGCCTCTGTTTCTGAAACGTGAAAAAGACATCTGTGTTTAGAACAATAATGTGTTATTCATAGACTCATTAAGAGGAACTTTTCCCTCTAAATGCTGTTCTTCTCCTGTGCAGCTGCCTGACATCTGTGTGCTTTGGAAGGTCTTATTGGTAAAATAGTTCTACAGTTGAAGTTCATTAAGTAGCTTGCCCAAGTGGAAATTAAATTATCCTATTTATCAAATTTCCCTGGAAGCACAACTAATTTTAAATACATTGAGCTTCCATTAGCATGTGAGAAAATTTCCCTTCTAAATATCTTCCTCAACTAATATTGACGGGATTTTCTGTTTGAATATTAACTTGTTTTGAGTATGATACTAATGCCTTTTTTATATCATGCATGGTGTTTCAATTTCTCTCTCATTGACTGAAAATTAAATATACAAGCAATCTTATTTGTGATCCAGGGATTTTTGAGTCATTGCACACATGCAGAACACTGAACCGAATGAGCAACAAAGCATTGGAGTGTCCTGAAAATGTTACTTTGTGAACTTTTTCTGCTTACTGTCATGGGCAATGCTATTTTGTTTCTCCTACAACCTGTCACAGCACCTGCAATATTTCAATATACATGAATCACAGAAACCCCACAGTGCAGATAGAGGCCATTTCGGCCCATCGAGCCTGCACCGACACATATCCCACCCGATCCCCGTAACCCCTACACCAACACATATCCCACCCTATCCCCGTAACCCCACGTATTTAATCCCCCTAACACTAAGGGTGAATTTATCATAGCCAATCAACCTAACCCGCACATCTTTGGACTGTGGGAGGAAACCGGAGCACCCGGAGGAAACCCACGCAAACACGGGGAGAATGTGCAAACTCCACACAGACAGTCACCCGAGGCCAGATTCGAAACCGGGTCCCTGGCGCTGTGAGGCAACAGTGCTAACCACTATGCCACCATGAAGTTTAGATGTCCCTTAATTGCACAACTAAAATATAGCAGAAAAGGCTATTAGGGGTGGGTGGGTGAGAGAGTGAGGAAAGAAAATATATAACACAGTGTGGCTGTGAGAAAGATGAAACATCTTTATCTATGGCGTATCATGATTTTGGCTTCTTTCTTTCTATCGACAATTTTAAGCCATGATCTGGTGAAGTGTTTATTCTTCCACCTTCTGAAGGTGAGGAAGATTATGTGAGCGCACATGGTATAACCAGTAAGCCAAAATACAGTCATGAGAGTTTTCTGTTCGATTCCTGAGCTCGCTATAATGCTAGATATTGGCAGGCAAAGGCACACTCTGGGTTATAGCGAGTGAGTGCTCAGCTAGTGGGTTCAGAAATAGGAAGATAGAGCAGATGAATGCGTGGCTGGAGAGATGGTGTAGGAGGGAGGGCTTTAGATTCCTGAGGAATTGGAACCGTTTCTGGGGGAGGTGAGACCTCTACAAGCCAGACAGGCTGCACCTCAACGGGAACGGGACCAATATCCTCGCGGGAGGGTTTGCTAGTGCTGTTGGGCAGGGTTTAAACTAGCTTGGCAGGGGGATGGGAACCTAAGTATAGAGTCAATAGGGAGGGAAGGAAAACTGGAATTGGAAAACAAAAACGTAGAAAGTAAATTGGAAGGACAGAGGAATCAAGGGCTAGATAGTAGTCAACAAGGAGGTTTGCCTGTACTAAATGGTATATACTTCAATGCAAGGAGTATAGCGAACAAGGCAGATGAGCTGAGGGCACAGGTAGATACTTGGGACTATGATATTATAGCTATTATAGAGACGTGGCTGAAAGAGGGGCAGGTATGGCAGCTCAACATTCCTGGTTACAGGATTTTCAGACGGGATAGAGAGGGAGGTAAAAAGGGAGGGGGGGTCACGGTATTGATTAAAGAAACTATTACAGCTGTGAGGAGGGATGATATGTTGGAGGGATCATCAAACGAGGCCATATGGGTCAAACTGAAAAACAAAAAAGGGGCGATCACACTGCTGGGAGTGAACTACGGACCCCCAAACAATGAGAGGGAGATAGAAGAACAAATATGTAGACAAGTTTCTGAAGAAGTGCAAAAACTATAGGGCAGTAATAGTAGGGGATTTCAACTACCCCAATATTAACTGTGATAAAATTAGTGTGAAGGGTATAGAAGGTGCGGAATTCCTAAAATGCATCCAGGAGAACTTTTTTAGCCAGTATGTAGCAAGCCCAACAATGGCTTTTTGTGGTATATATCAACGATCTTGACTTGAACATAGGGGGTATGATTAAGAAGTTTGCAGATGATACTAAAATCGGCTGTGTGGTTGATACTGAAGAAGGAAGCTGAAGACTGCAGGAATTAGTTTTAGGGAATGAAGCTGGGCAGGTAGAAGGCATATCAATGGGGGAGCATTTTGGTGCTAGTGACTAAAATGTTGTTATATTTCAGGTAGTTATGGAAAAGGACAAGGATAGACCAGGAATAAAAATTCTAAATTGGGGAAAAGCAAATTTTGCTAAGCTCAGAGGGGACTCAGCCATAGTGGACTGGAAACAGCTACTTGAAGGTAAATTAGTGTCAGAGCAGTGGGAGACATTAAAGGAGGAGATCCGGAGGTTTCAGACCAAATATGTACCCTTAAAAGAAAAAAGGTGGGACTAACAAATCTAGAGACCCCTGGATGTCTAGGGACATACAGGGTAAGATAAAGAAAAAAGGGAGGCATATGACAGATACCGAGGGCTAAATACTCCAGAATCTTTAGAGGAGTATAGAAAGTGCAGGGGTGCAATTAAAAATGATATTAGGAAAGCAAAGAGAGAGCATGAAAAATTCTTGGCAAGTAAAATCAAGGAAAACCCAAAGATGTTTTATAAATATATTAAGAGTAAGAGGATAAGTAAAGAAAGGGTAGGGCCTATTAGAGATCATGAGGGTAATCTGTGTGTGGAGGCGGGAGACGTCGGTAGGGTTCTTAATGAATACTTTGCGTCTGTTTTCACAAAGGAGAGGGGCGAAGCAGACATTGCTATCGGTGGGGAGGAGTGTGAAATATTAGATGAAATAAACATAGTGAGAGAGGAAGTATTAAGGGGTTTAGCAACTTCAAAAGTGCAATAAATCCCCAGGCCCGGATGAAATGTATCCCAGGCTATTAAGCGAAGCTTCAGGTGTGGTACTGGGGGACTGCTAATGTGGTACCCTTGTTTAAAAAGGGAGAAAAGGATAGACCGAATAATTACAGGCTAGTCAGCCTAACCTCGGTGGTGGGAAAATTATTGGAAAGAATTCTGAAGGACAGGATAAATCTTCATTTAGAAAGACACAGCTTAATCAAAAATAGTCAGCATGGATTTGTGAAGGGAAGGTCATGTCTGACAAACTTTATAGAATTTTTTGAGGAGGTAACAAGGAGGGTAGTGCGTTTGATGTAGTGTATATGGACTTTAGCAAGGCTTTTGATAAGGTTCCACATGGCAGACTGGTCACAAAGTTAAAAGCCCATAGGATCCAGGGCAAAGTGTCAGGTTGGATTCAAAACTGGCTCGGAGACAGGAAGCAGAGGATAATGGTTGATGGGTGTTTTTGTGACTGGAAGCCTGGGTTCCGCAGGGCTCAGTACTAGGTCCCTTGCTTTTTGTGGTATATATCAACAATCTTGACTTGAATATAGGGGGTATGATTAAGAAGTTTGCAGATGATACTAAAATCGGCTGTGTGGTTAATACTGAAGAAGGAAGCTGTAGACTGCAGGAAGATATCAATACACTGGTCAGGTGGGCAGAACAGTGGCAAATGGAATTCAATCTGGAGAAGTGTGAGGTAATGCATTTGGGGAGGGTTAACAAGGAAAGGGAATACACATTAAATGGTAGGACACTGAGTAGTGTAGAGGAACAAAGGGACCTTGGAGTGCATGTCCACAGATCCCTGAAAGTAGCAGGCCAAGTAGATAAGGTGGTTAAGAAGGCAGAAGGAATGCTTGCCTTTATTAGCCATGCCATAGAATACAAGAGCAGGTGGGGTTGTGCTTCAACTGTATAAAACTCTAATTAGGCCTCAGCTAGAGTACTGCGTGCAGTTCTGGTCACCACATTACAGGAAAGACGTGATTGCACTAGAGAGGGTACAGAGGAGATTTACAAGGATGTTGCCGGGAGTAGAGAATCTTCGCTATGAGGAAAGACTGGATAGGCTGGGTCTGTTTTCCTTGCAACAGAGGAGGCTGAGGGGAGACCTTATTGAGGTGTATAAAATTATGAGGGGCTAGATAAAGTGGATAGAAAGGACCTATTTCCATTAGCAGAGGAGTCAAAAACCAGGGGGCACAGATTTACAGTAATTGGGGGAAGGTTTAGAGGGGATTTGAGGGGAAATTTCTTCACCCAGAGGGTTGTGGGGGTCTGGAACTCACTGCCTGAAAGGGTGGTAGAGGCGGGAACCCTAACCACATTTAAAAAGCACTTGGATGTGCACTTGGGATACTCTAACCTGCAGGGCTACGGACCAAGAGCTGGGAAGTGGGATTAGGCTGGATAGCTCCTTGTTGGCCGGCACAGACACGATGGGCCGAAATGGCCTCCTTCCGTGCTGTAACTTTCTATGATTCTATGGGAGTGATCTAAGAGGCTCAACTCAAAAAAAAAAAAAAAAAAACACCACAGTAAAATTCCAAAAATATAATGGGCTCTTAAAAAGTACAGGGAAGGAAAAAAAACAAAACAATGGATGATAGGTAAGAAGAGTGGGGACACAAAACACACAACCCAATGAGACTATTCATTATAAAGCAGGGAAAGAAAACATACAGAATAAGCAAGGTATTTAAAAACAGGAAATAAAAAACACAACATGACAGGCTATTTAAAAAAACAGCAAGGAAAGAATAAGTACACGGCACAGCAGGGCTTTTGAAATGATACTGGGTAAAAACAGTGGGCAACAGACCTTGGGTGGGGGGGGAAAAGAGCATGGACCGTCAAAAAAAATTCATCTTTTTTCTGTTTTTCCTTCTCCATCCACCAACCCAAAATGTAAGTATCCCATGCACCCCAACTCTGCCCCCAATTAGGTTGACACCTTACAAATGGACAGCCCTTCCCCCCCCCCCCCCAAAAAAGGAGACCAGCAAAAATTGGATACTGATTGACAGTCACAAATAATTTACATTGTAATAGATACAAACTGCACCTTGAAATCACGGACACTCGCAAATTACAAACTATGGGCGGCCTTTAATGCACCAAGTATCTTTACAACTTAAAACATGGGACACACAGGATAAGAGCAAGGCGGCAACGGGTGAAAGAAATGGCTTTTGTGGAATGGAGATCTCTTTACCCAGCATCCATAGCGACAAACCACTCTATCTCTGGGATTGAATGCTTGCACAGCACTATCCCAGGAATAAAGCGATTCATCTGCGGCTATGGATGCTGGGTAAAGAACTCCCCATTCCGGAAGTGCACCGTGCAAAATCACATCTCACTCCACAGTTTCCCGGAATTGGGGATTTCTATCCAGACTGCTGCCACCAGCAATTTTATTTCCCATGGCAGTGCGCCCACATGAAAAACATGGTGAGGGGTTGTGGGGTGAAGGAGGCCTGAAATCAGGTGGTGGTGCATTGAAATTGCAGGGAGTGGGGAGGTGCCTGAAATTGTATGGGGGAGGGGGCTCAGTTAGAGGGAGACTGGGGAATGTGGGCTCGTGGGAAGATGGAGGCTGGGAATGAGGTCTGGGTGGAGAGATGGACATCTCTCCCTCAATGGAAAAGGACCCTGGGATGGCAATGAACTGAGAAACCCAAAGAATAGAGAATGAAATCACATCCTGCTAGCAGGGCTCCAGAATTGGGCACAATCCCAGGTGAGCGAGGAAAAATTGAAGGAACGCTGCAGGAGATACAGCCAATCTTGGGATATTTGGCTCATCCAGTATACTGTACATACAGTGACCGTTTTGAAAATAAGGACGCCTACAAATAAAGGACACCTGATGCAAGCCCCTTAAGTGTCCCTAATTTACAGGTTTCGCTGTATTATTCACCCCACTACATCCTCGATCCCCTCAGCTACTTATTTACCCCTGCTTTCCCCTTCACCACTGTACCCTGAGTATCACTACCTCTCAAAAAAAAATCCTCAATATTTTCTTTACCGATACTTATTCACCCTGCCCATTTAATTCATCCCACACCCCTCTGAAATCCTTACAAACCAAATAACCTGCATCAACAAACAACATTGTCTCACCTACCACAACCAATGCTATGACATATCCACTTCCTTATAAAATACCACTTCCTCTGACTCCTGAAGTGCAATGCCACAGGGGATTAAGTAATAATTTGCCATAGGGTGTGCCATTGAGGAATCAAACCAACCCCCTGAAGTTTTTACACCAGCTCCAATTCAGATTGTATGGCCGCAATTTCACCAGCCGTGGCGAGTCCAGTGTGGCCGGAGCAGACAGTGGCTGCAAACTTGCTCCCGACTTCATCTCGCCTCCTCCAAGTGATTTTGCTCTGATTGGGCTTGTTAGGCCCGTCCTGCGAGGTTCCCGGCCAATTAAAAGGAAGCATTGAGGTGCTGCAAACACCAACAAGCACTGCACAAAGGTGCACGGCTATACCCAGGCTCTCCCATGACTCACTCCATATGCTTATGGAGGGAATCACAGCACACAGGGTGGTTCTCTTCCCTTCCAATGGGCAGAAGACACCTCCCCAGGAGACCAACACAGCCTGGTTGCACATTGCACAGGAGGGCACAAGTAGGGATGTCGTCAGGAGGTCCAGGCTGCAGTGGCGCAAACCTTTCAATGATCTCAGTAGATCACGAAACGTTACTGCAAAGCCACACTCAACCTCATCCTGCTATGCCACTCATCGCATCCCCATCACTCCGCCTTCCCTACCCTACTCCTGCACATCTTTACTCACACCAACTTACCTTGCACCTCCATCCATCCCTCTCTATCTACATTATCATATCCACATCTCACTAGTCACCCCTCACACTCACCCTCATCTTAGTGAAATCATACCAACTAACAACACACAAGGGTAAGCACTTGGGTGTTTTAGCCAATGTTCATGCGAACTTTGAAAGTGTGTTAGTGAGTTCCAGTGAATAGTGAGGCATAACGTCGTTGTCCGCCCCACCAATAGTGATGAGTGTGAAAGGAATGGCTTGGACATTGTAGGGATACTTTAAGGTGCTGGTGTGGGGTGGTGTCAACCTGGTGCATCATCTGGCAGCCAGGGTGTACAGTGTTAGGTAAAGCAAATCTGGACATGGTGAGGCCATCGTTGGCGTCCCAGGTAGCAACGTGCACGGGTGACGATGCCCTGTGTCCAGTGCAGCATCAGTTGATTGCGGAGAAGGTTGGTGTGGATGTTGGTGCTGCTGGTGTGCCCGGTGATGCTGGTGTTGGGGCTGATCGTGTTGGGATTCTGAGGTCCAAGGTGAGATTTTTTCAAGGGCACCGATGCTGATGGAATAGATGGCAAGTGAGGTTGCGATGACGGAAGTACTCTGTCAATGTTGCGATAGGTTGTTCCAAGGAGGTGACAGTGGATAGAGAGAATACTCCAAACACTTCAAAAGTGCATAAAGCTCAAAAGTGGGTTCCAAATCATTAATGCTCCAGCTTTTAAGATTGGGAAGTGAACAGCTGTGAAATGGAAGGTTTTATACCACTTTTGCAGTTGTCACCTATTCACAGCAATACACAGTCACTGAGAACCCGACATACTTACCTGACGTGATAGCTGCTCTCCAGGAACCTTGTTGGAAACCTGGGAAAATGGTAAGTATATGGGAAAATGGTTCTTGACTACCTTTTAATAAGCTTTTAACTATCTAAATTGGCTGACCTGCCGCTTGGTGTCGGGGCTGTTCAGGGATGACGGACCCGACACTTGGGAAACTGAAAAGGAGGCGAGTTTACAGCGGGATACTGACCTGCTGTCAAGCTTTGTAATTTTGACAGCAGACCCAGCTCCAAACCCGCACTGAGTGCCGGCAAAATTCAGCCCTATAAATCAATCTGAAGATGCTGGGGGAATATTCGGTTGATTGGCGCTTCCCATTAGTTGCAAAGCAACTAGCACCTGGGCGCGACGCCGCCAACACCTCCCGCGAAATTCAGCGGGAGGTTAGCAGCGGCGGTAACCGTTAGCGCCCTGTGGTGCTGCGCCGCTGGCGATGACATCATCGCCGTGCGCAGGGCCCTGGCCACGATCTTGGGTGGCACCCCCTGACTTACCGCCGGACGCTATGTCCGACAGGGTCAGGGGGGCCTACCTGTGGCTGGGGCGGCGCACATTAAAGGGGAGGTGCCGGGGCGGCCATTTTTGTTGCTGGCCACCTGCCAGCACCTGCCCCCGTTGCTGTTCCCAGCCTTCTGTGCAGCCCCCCTGCGGGGTGCCGACTGCGCTCTGTGAGCCCGGCATTTCACAGAATCACAGAAACCCCACAGTGCAGATAGAGGCCATTTCAGCCCATCGAGCCTGCACCGCACATATCCCACCCGATCCCCGTAACCCCTACACCAACACATATCCCACCCTATCCCCGTAACCCCATGTATTTAATCCCCCTAACACTAAGGGTCAATTTATCATAGCCAATCAACCTAACCCGCACATCTTTGGACTGTGGGAGGAAACCGGAGCACCCGGAGGAAACCCACGCAAACACGGGGAGAATGTGCAAACTCCACACAGACAGTCGCCCGGGTCCCTGGCGCTGTGAGGCAACAGTGCTAACCACTATGCCACCGTGCTGCCCTCTTGAGTGCCGGGCTCTTTTGTCGGCACTCCGATCCCTGGTGGCCCAACTGGGCCCCGGGTTGCGCTGCACTAGGCCCCTCCTCTTTAATAAGGGGAGGAAGGCCTGCAGTACCACGGCGAGACCTCCCTCTTGGGGCGCTACCAGTGAATTTTGGGCGTGGGGGTGCTATTTTTTTCAGGACACTAAAAGTAGCGCCCTAGCGAAGTTAGCGCCCCAAAAGGGGTGCGACCCAATTTTTCTCCAACTATGTTTCAGAGTTCAGATCAGATCAGAAATCCAGCCTCTCAAAACAAATTAAATGGCATGCAAAAAACAGTTGCCAAAGAGACGCCACATTTGGGTCTTTCTGTCTATCTGTCTGTCTTTCTTCCTTTCTCATTCTATGAACCACCTTCTGTTTTTAAGTTAATACTCACATAAACCCTGAAAACACAGCATGGAAATTGAGAACTTTTTGGTGGACAATGCAACTTGAGCGTTTTTGCTTTAAATGTTGGCTATAGGTACTGGATGCAGGAAGAGTTGCAGAGTATGAGGAACCCTACGTTCTTCTTGAGAACAAAGATGGTCTGTTCTACAAGATGGTGCAAAACTTGGGCAAGGCTGAAACAGCTGCTCTGACCAAGATAGCCAAAGAGGTAAGGTTGTATACGAAAAATCAGTAAGTCTGTTTTGCATTTCCTTCACCAATTTAAGTTACTCATGAAGATTAATTGGAGCTTTTTTCATACTTGTTTTAAAATCAATAGTATAAGTTGTGTTTTATAACACAACTGGCTTCAAAACATCCTGAAATTCGCCAGTTTTGAATTGTTCTTGCTAAACAGTTTTTTGCTGACAATTTCTTTGATCTAGCTGTCAAAGCACACAGCTGTGCAAATAAGGGATGAAAACATTAAAAAATATATATTTTGAAAGAAATACAACCACTCACAAGCTAACACTAGAGAGGACTTTGTATGTACTAAATGCTCCTTAACACTCAACCCTGGTCATCAAGGCCTGTCCTAATACCTGTACAACTGAATTTGAAACTGATTTTTTTTGTCTCGGGTCCAGAGGGTATTATCTGGTGCAGCATACAGATATGATCTTGTGATGTGCACAATTGATTAAATGTCGCCAAAATATCGGCTGATGGCTAATGCACAATGCATGTGCTCCATTTTTCTAACATCGTTCATGCATATGAGTTGCACAGTTGATTTTCCACCTTAAGATTTTGAACCTTAATGACCCAACTATGCCATATATGTTAGTATAATTCTGATACTTTTTGAGGAAGTGGAAGCTTAATGCTCGGGACAAGATCATGGAAGAGAGTTGGTCTTGTACCATTCGTACTGATCATAGAGTCATAGAGTCATAGAGTAATACAGCACAGATAGAGGCCCTTCGGCCCATCGTGTCCATGCCGGCCATCAAGCCCTGTCTAATCTAATCCCATATTCCAGCATTTGGCCCGTAGCCTTGTATGCTATGGCATTTCAAATGCTCATCCAAATGCTTCTTAAATGTTGTGAGGGTTTCTGCCTCCACAACCCTTTCAGGCAGTGAGTTCCAGACTCCAACCACCCCTCTGGGTGAAAAAGTTCTTTCTCAAATCCCCTCTAAACCTCCCTCCCTTTACCTTGAATCTATGCCCCCTAGTTATTGACCCCTCTACTAAGGGGAAAAGCTCCTCAGCATCCATCCTATCTATGCCCCTCACAATTTTGTACACCTCAATCATGTCCCCCCTCAGCCTCCTCTGCTCCAAGGAAAACAAACCCAATCTGCCCAGTCTCTCTTCATAGCTGAAGCGCTCCAGCCCTGGTAACATCCTGGTGAACCTCCTCTGCACCCTCTCTAACGCGATCACATCTTTCCTGTAGTGTGGCGACCAGAACTGCACACAGTATTCCAGCTGTGGCCTAACCAGTGTTTTATACAGCTCCATCATAACCTCCTTGCTCTTATATTCTATGCCTCGGCTAATGAAGGCAAGTATCCCATATGCCTTTTTTACCACCTTATCCACCTGTTCCGCCGCCTTCAGGGATCTGTGTACCTGCACACCCAGATCCCTCTGACCCTCCGTCTTGCCTAGGGTCTTACCATTCATTGTGTATTCCCTTGCCTTGTTAGACCCCCCAAAGTGCATCACCTCGCACTTTTCCGGGTTAAATTCCATTTGCCACTGTTCCGCCCATCTGACCAACCCATCTATATCGTTCTGCAGACTGAGGCTACCCTCCTCGCTATTTACCACCCTACCAATTTTAGTATCATCCGCGAATTTACTGATCATACCCTTTACATTCATATCCAAGTCATTAATGTAGACCACAAACAGCAAGGGACCCAGCACCGATCCCTGTGGTACCCCACTGGCCACAGGTTTCCAGTCACAAAAACAACCTTCGACCATCACCCTCTGCCTTCTGCCACTAAGCCAGTTTTGTATCCAATGTGCCAAGGCACCCTGGATTCCATGGGCTCTTACCTTCTTGACCAGTCTCCTGTGCGGGACTTTATCGAAGGCCTTACTGAAATCCATGTATACCACATCCACTGCGTTACCCTCATCCACACACCTAGTCACCCCCTCAAAAAATTCAATCAAATTAGTCAGACATGATCTTCCCTTGACAAAGCCATGTTGACTATCCCTGATTAATCCTTGCCTCTCCAAGTGGAGACAAATTTTGTCCCTCAGGATTTTTTCCAGTAATTTTCCTACCACTGATGTTAGGCTCACTGGCCTGTAGTTCCCCGGTTTTTCCCTACTACCCTTCTTGAATAATGGTACTACATTAGCGGTTCTCCAGTCCTCTGGTACATCCCCTGTGGCCAGAGAGGTCCTGAATATATGTGTTAGAGCCCCCGCAATCTCCTCCTTTGCCTCACACAGCAGCCTAGGGTACATTTCATCGGGGCCTGGGGATTTATCCATTTTTAGGCCAGCTAAAACCGCCAATACCTCCTCCCTCTCGATGTTAATATGTTCGAGCATATCACAGTCCCCCCGCCCTATTTCTATGTCTACATCGTCCTTCTCCATAGTGAAAACAGATGCAAAAAATTCATTTAGAACCCCTCCTACATCTTCCGGCTCCACACACAGATTGCCACTTTTGTCCCTAATGGGCCCTATTTTTTCCCTAGTTATCCTTTTACCCTTAATATACTTATAAAACATCTTCGGATTTTCCTTTATTTTGCTCGCCAGTGTTATTTCATGGCCCCTCCTTGATCTCCTAATTTCTTTTTTAAGTATCCCCCTGCACTTTTTGTACTCCTCTAGGGCTTCCTCCGTCTTTAGCCTTTTGTATCTACCAAAAGCCCTCCTTTTTTTCCTAATCCATTCCCGTATATCCCCTGACATCCACGGTTCCCTGTGGTTTTTGGAACCACTCTTGACCTTTATGGGAACATGTTGCCCTTGTATGATCTCAATCTCCCTTCTGAAAGCCTCCCATTGCTCCGATGCGGATTTTCCTACAAGTAGCTGATCCCAGTCCATTTTGGCCAGATCCTGCCTTATCCTATTAAAATCGGCCTTCCCCCAATTTAGAACCTTTATTTCCGGCCCATCCCTGTCCTTTTCCATGACCACCTTAAATCTTACCATATTATGGTCACTATCACCAAAGTGCTCACCTACTAGCACTTTTTCCACTTGGCCGGCCACATTCCCTAGAATTAGGTCCAGTACCGCCCCCTCTCTTGTAGGACTTTCTACATGCTGGCTCAAAAAGCTCTCCTGGATGCACTTTAAGAATTCTACACCCTCTGAGCCTTTCACACTTTGACTATCCCAGTTAATATTGGGGAAGTTGAAATCCCCCATTATTATTACCCTATTATTTGCACATTTCTCTGAGATTTGCCTACATATCTGTTCCTCTATCTCCCCCTGACTGTTTGGAGGCCTATAGTACACTCCCAGCAAAGTGCTTGCCCCCTTTTTGTTTGGTTGGTTGGTTTGCATTGTTCTTTTAAAATTTACACCATTTAAAAAAATGTTTTGAACTCTGGTGTTCTACTGTATCACTATTCAATTAATAATTTGAAAGGAGAGGAATATCTGGTCCACTTTCTTCAATCATTAGAAACTTGCAACCAGAGGTTTGTAATCATCACTCCATAC
This sequence comes from Somniosus microcephalus, assembly GCF_052327205.1. Classification (NCBI taxonomy): domain Eukaryota; kingdom Metazoa; phylum Chordata; class Chondrichthyes; order Squaliformes; family Somniosidae; genus Somniosus; species Somniosus microcephalus. Next base: position 62,607,810 of record NC_140996.1, on the reverse strand, counting down.
ATTCTTTTCAATCTGCCTTTCTCTATGTCAGAGTAAATGAAGTGGGCAGTACAACCACGGCTTCAGCTCACCTCTGGGGACACCTGCTACAGCGACACAAATAGACAAAAGAAAGTAGCTAGGGGGAGAAATTTGGTATCGCCCCGTTTGGGGCGCAATTATCGGCCGGGCGCAAAGTTTAGCACCTGGTGCTAATTATCGCTTCCGACTGCAAACTTTGCTTCTATCGCCCCTGGAGATGATTGGAGTGCTAAATCAAGCACTACACACCTCTCTTAAGGTGCTAACGCCGAGGAGCGAGGCGCTAACTCAGAGCACTGGCGAAGCTCATGCGATGTTAGTCAGCAATGGAACACAGACACACTGGTGCCGGAAAGTTCTTAAAGGGGAGAGTCAATCTTGCTCTCCATCCACACCCTGCTCATTGCAGCCTTGAATCTCGGCCTGGAGAGACCTGTACATCAATTCTGCTGGAAAGAACAATGGAGAGGCCCAGGGAAAGAGCTCAGAGTGCAGCCCCCATAGTCTCTTCTAAATAGATGCAAGGAAGATCAAATCAAAATGAACCTGCAAAGTGCTGCTCAGTATCCAAAACTCCTTCACACAGCATTGAATCTCTCCAGAAGTCTCTCTCTCTCTCTCAGAATGCGTGGTGCAAAAATGTCGCTGACAAAAAAAGGCAGGAAGCAGCCGCCTTTAAATAGCGCTCCCCCAGCCCCCTCCCAACTGCAAAACGTTCCCCTCTACCTGTCGTTGCTAGCGGCAGGCAGAAAGGCAGGGGGCCACTCAATATCCGCTACCGGGGCATTGCACCCTCGCCTGACGTCACGATCTGTGGGCACAGGAGATTGTGGCGGTAGTGTTTAGCACCGCCGCAAAATGTCTGGTCAATTTCTCTACTTGCGTTGCGCCTCATTGGGTCTTAGCCGCTAACAGGAGGCGCAAAGCAACCGAATTTTTCCCCCTGAAACTTATTTCAGTGTAGTCAGAAACCTTATCTCAGGCTCTTGATGATTCAGTTGACTTCAGACTGAAAAACAGCACATTCAATTTTCTTTCTTCCAGTTTCCTTCCCTCCTCTCCTGAAATACTATTTCATACTGGGGTACAGTTCCACAACCAGCAATAGCCCTCCAACACTTAACCCAAATATTCATTCTTAATGTGTGAGCCTAGACAGTTGACTACTGAATCATGAGGGGCATCTCCACGTAGCTTGACCCCACCTTTATTTAATGTCCACACAGGCACTTTCCAGCAGGGGCCACTGAATAGTAAGCTAAAGAGCAACTCTGGCTAATTTTCCTCTCCCTCAACCAGAGAGGCTGAGGCCTATTGTAATCTGTTTTGGCACCCTAGATGAAGTCACCTAACTCAATACTGACCACAGATGAAGCCATCGAGGGAGTTGGATATCACATTCTTGCAGCAACTTTTCTTGTGTGCTGAATGGTTGAGTGTGCAACTTAATTGGTTATTTCAAATAATTAATAGTATCCTTGGCATATGCTAGATTGACCAGAATGGGCAGAGAAATCAGCGTGTGATTTCAACATCACATATTGCTTAAGATCTGCCCATATTTTACTGGCACCATACAAAACTGTACTAGAATTCAGATCTCCATTCAGTCTCAGTACTGGCTTCTGTTAGATTTTTAATGATGCAACCACCACAGTCGCCATCATTAGCAGCACAAAGTATAATGGAGCCTTCTGTGTAAACCCTTTGGGAGCCACACAAAAAGCATACGCTAGAATAGGTATGTAAAAGAAGCAGCGTTTCTATGTGGCAAACGAGACATCAACATGTATTTTAATGCATTATAATACAGGTTGTGGTGCTGTATTGAATATTCTGGTGAGGGGCCACTTCATCATAATCTCATGAGAACTGCCACATGGTACCACCTATGATTTTGTATATTTCCAAAGGACACTGCAATTTACAAAACTGTCAGAGTAAGTGAGGGACCAGCTCGCTTCCTTTTCAAAAGTGCGTTATATATCAGAAATGGCTCAAAGCACTTTGAAGTGGCGATTGTTGTTATTTAGGTACACATGGAAGTCAAATAAATATTGTAGGGGGTGGCGTGTGTGCCCAGTCAGCTTCACCTCTGACTGCCCTTTGAGCAGTTTGAATCGCTCCCACACCCCTGGGTTCTAGACACCGGACTTAGCTACAGGCGGCGCTACAGAAGATCGAGTAGACAAGTGGTTTGGTGTAAGAAAACCAAAATTTTATTAAAAGCAAAATACCACAATCTTATGAAAATTACTGGTATGAAAATACAGGCATAAAACAATTACACTTATATGGGAATGGGGAACACACGGCACATCAAGGGAAAACAACTACATTAACAAACCCCTTATCCTTATCTCACCCCCTATACCTAACTAGATTAAGCTATGAGGGGCCAGGAATTCATGCTCACCAATCCAAAACCTGTTGCTTTAACGGTTGTGAGTTTTGGGGTCCGTTCTTGCTGTCCTTTTGGATATCCCATCGCCACGTGGTCTCAGGGCGCGGCGCTGAAGTTGTTGATGCGAAGCACCCTCCTTTTCCTCAGCTACCATCGTCGTCTCGTCGTGATGGGTTTTCTTCTCCCTCGGGCAGTCGTCGGCGGTAATGTTACGGTCGGGGGTCGATTGGCGGTCTTTACCACCTGAATGATTTCACTATCCAAGCTTCAAATGCCAGTTTATTCGTCGTGGGCACCGCTAACCATTCTTTGAACGCCAGCTTATTCTTTAACCGGGCTAATACTGTCCATGTGACAAACGCCAGCTTATAACTAGGCTGTATGTCTCGATTTTTCTACCCGTCCTTCGAATGCCAGCATATTCTTAAATTGGGGTTACACTATACGTCAACTTATTCACCAAACACCAGCTTATAACTGGGCGTTGGCCTCCAAATGCGTCTTTCCGCTGCCCTTCTCGGCCTTTACCGGTTTACCACCTTCTTCGTCTCGTCTCGTCTGCCCGTTTGTAGCCTGTGTGTCCTGTGTGGTTTTGAACTCGGGCCTCGTTCTCCTCCCGCGTTTGGCCCCGGTGTAATGGGCGTCCTTGGTTGTTGAGCGGCGCGGGAAGCGAGAAGAGAGCCCGCCACGAGGCCAGGACGCGAGTACGAGAGGCAGCAGGCCAAGGTCAAAGATGAGGGCAGGAACAAGAGAGTGATTGCTACTGATGGGCCTACAATTATACCCGTTCTTCAACTCCTTATCTGTGCACCAAATCAGGTCAGCCCATTGTCTAACTTTTGGCGGGCTTGTTTAAATGATTACAGCCATTTATTTTAACAACTTGTGGAGTGGTTGTCTCCGGGTCTAATGGCCCCGATGTCCTGGTTGTTTGTCGTGGATTGTCCCCATCCTGACTTGATGGCTACTGTGAGCTGTTACCGATTAAATATGCAGAAACCTAATGGCCTCGATTCTAGGCCCATTCTGGCTTGATCTATTTCAAGTCGAATGAATGCGTATTCTGTGTTTACTTTGGCTGTCTGGCTCCAGAGAGTCCTGTTCACAGATTCCTGCACTTTAAGTTTCGTCCCCGGGCCTGCCTGTCTGCAGAGCCCTGTTTTAAAATCCTGTCGGTTTTGGTCACGAGGTTACAGAAGCCATTTTGGGTACCCTGTTTTTAATAACTTGTCCAAACAGGGTCCCTTGATCCATAATTTGGGGAGTGCGGGAATTTTGAGAACCCTGCACTTACAATATGCAATAAGTTCATTTTATTTCAGGTGAAATAGATGTCGATGAGCCGTCTGAAGGGTGTTATTTCAGCTGATAAGCTCTCAGTTTGTGATGGTATCAGAGTAGTTCTGTTGAATTGAAGCCAGTGCAAATCAAACCCAGATATGTAACTTCTCTTAACAAGAGGCGAAGAAGATGTTGCTCTAAACCTATATTGATTAAGATGATGCTTATTGCTCCATTATATTCTCTCTTTGTTGAATATAACGGTCTTACTGTGACATTCCTAAATGTGATTTTCATAGAATCATAGAAATTTATGGCACAGAAGGAGGCCATTCAGCCCATCGTGTCTGTGCCGGCCGAAAAAGAGCTGTCCAGCCTAATGCCACATCCCAGCTCTTGGTCCGTAGCCCTGTAGGTTACAGCACTTCAGGTGCATATCCAAGTACTTTTTAAATGTGATGAGGGTTTCTGCCTCGACCACCCTTTCAGGCAGTGAGTTCCAGACCCCCACCACCCTCTGGGTGAAAAAAGCTCTCCTCAACTCCCCTCTAATCCTGCTACCAGTTACTTTAAATCTATGCCCCCTGGTTATTGACCTCTCTGCTAGGGGAAATAGGTCCTTCCTATCCACTCTATCTAGGCCCCTCATAATTTTATACACCTCAATTAAGTCTCCCCTCAGCCTCCTCTGTGCCAAAGAAAACAACCCCAGCCTATCCAAACTTTTCTCACAGCTAAAATTCTCCAGTCCTGGCAACACCCTTGTAAATCTCCTCTGTACTCCCTCTAGTGCAATCACATCTTTCCTGTAATGTGGTGATCAGAACTGCACACAGTACTCTAGCTGTGGCCTAACTAGCATTTTATACAGTTCAAGCATAACCCTCCTGCTCTTGTATTCTATGCCTTGGCTAATTTTGGGGGAAAAAAATCTATAACAGTGTTAATCAAAAGAAAAACTACGGGCTGGATTTTCCCTGCGGAGGCAGGATGGCAGCGGGAGAGCTGGTTGGCGGGTTCCGGTCTCGCTCCCATCTCCAGTCGCTCTCTGAAAAAGATTTTCCGTAGATTGGCCTTGTTAAACCCGCCCTGCAGGGTTCCTAGCCAGTTAACAGGAAGCGGGTCTGATGACGTCATTTGATGACGCATCATCAGCCAGTTTCCTTAAAGGGACCACGGCCGCATTCATTTTGACATTTGTGCTGTCAGTATTCTATAGCATTGAGGTGCTGCAAACACTGACGAGCACTGTACAAAGCTGCACGTCTGCACCCAAGCTCTCCCATGCCTATGGAGGGAGTCACAGCACGCAGGGAGATTCTCTTCCCTTCCCATGGGCAGAAGAGACCTCCCCAGGAGATCAACGTAGTCTGGTTCCCCATTGCACAGGAGGGCACAAGCAGGGATGTCGTCAGGAGGACCAGGCTGCAGTGGCGCAAACCTTTCAATCATCTCAGTAGATTACGAAACATTACTGCAATGCCATACTCAACCTCACCCTGCTGTGCCACTCATCACATTCCCATCACTCTACCTTCCCTACCCTACTCCTGCACATCCTTACTCACACCAACTTACCTTGCACCTCCACCCATCCCTCTCTGTCTACATTATCACTTCCCCCATCTCACTAGCCACCCCTCACACTCACCCTCATCCTGCTGCAAGCATACCAACTAACAACACACAAGGGTAGGCACTTGAGAGGTTTAGCCAATGTTCATGTGAAGTTTCTGGTAATGTGTTGCCATGCAGTGAAATCTATATTTTCAACACGTCACCTTATTGGACAGATCTGTGCGCACCTTGAGAAGTGTCTTACTGAGTTCCAGTGAATGTTGAGACATAACTTCCCCCCCCCGCTATAGTGATGAGTGTAAATGGAATGGCTTGGACATTAAAGGGATGCTTTACGGTGCTGGTGTGGGATGGTGTCAACCTGGCACATCATGTGGCAGCCAGGGTTTACAGCGTCAAGTGAAGTAAATCTGGCCATGGAACTTTTGGCTAAGATGAAGTGTAGTATCACACCCCAGTAATGGGGTGGTGATGGTCCCCCCCAGCTATGGGGCGGCGTAAAAGAAAAAAAAACCTTAATTAAGGGACAAAAAATAAATAAAAAAATCTGGCCATGGTGATGCCATCGCTGGCCTGCCAGCCAGCAATGTTGTCAGGGGCTGATGCCCTGTGTCCAGTGCAGCATCAGGTGATGGTTGGTGATGTTGTTGGTGTGCCTGGTGATGTTGATGTTGGGGCTGATCGTGGAAGGATTCAGAGGACCAAGGTGTGTTTTTTCAAAGGCACCGATGTTGCTGCAATAGATGGCAGCTGCAGGTGAGATGACAGAAGCAATCTGTCCGTGGTGAGAGAGGTTGTTCCAATGAGGTGACCCTGGTTATACATTCATCACAGCCCCAGGACATCGCTGCAGGAGTTCCTCAGGGGAGTGTCCTAGGCCCAAACATCTTCAGCTGCTTCATCAATGACCTTCCCTTCAACATAAGATCAGAAATGGGGTTGTATGCTGATGACTGCACAGTGTTCAGCACCATTCACAACTCCTCAGATAATGAAGCAGTCCATGCCCGCATGCAACAAGACCTGGACGACGTTCAAGCTTGGGCTGATAAGTGGCAAGTAACATTCGCGCCACAGAAGTGCCAGGCAATGACTACCTCCAACAAGAGAGAGTCTAACCACCTCCCCTTGACATTCAACAGTATTACCATCGCCAAATTCCCCACCAACAACATCCTGGGGGTCACCATTGACGAGAAACTTAACTGAACCAGCCACATAAATACTGTGGCAACAAGAGCAGGTCAGAGGCTAGGTATTCTGTGGCGAGTGTCTCACCTCCTGACTCCCCAAAGCCTTTCCACCATCTACAAGGCACAAGTAAGGAGTGTGATGGAATACTCGTCACTTGCCTGGATAAGTGTAGCTCCAACAACACTCAAGAAGCTCGACACCATCCAGGACAAAGCAGCCCGCTTGATTGGCACCCCATCCACCACCTTAACCATTCACTCCCTCCACCACCGGCGTACCATGGCTGCAGTGTGTACCGTCTATAAGATGCACTGCAGCAACTCGCCAAGGCTTCTTTGGCAGCACATCCCAAATCCGCGACCTCTTCCACCTAGAAGGACAAGGGCAGCTGGCGCATGGGAACACCACCACCTCCAAGTTCCCCTCCAAGTCACACACCATCCTGACTTAGAAGTACATTGCCGATCCTTCATCGTCGCTGGATCAAAATCCTGGAACTCCCTACCTAACAGCATTATGGGAGTACCTTCACCATACGGACTGCAGCAGTTCAAGAAGGCAGCTCACTGCCACCTTCTCAAGGGCAATTAGGGATGGGCAATAAGGTACTGGTGAGGCCACACCTGGAATACTGCGTACAGTTTTGGTTTCCATATTTAAGAAAAGATATACTTGCTCTCGAGGCAGTTCAGAGAAGGTTCACTCGGTTGATTCCAGAGATGAGGGGGTTGACTTATGAGGAAAGGTTGAGTAGGTTGGGCCTCTACTCATTGGAATTCAGAAGAATGAGAGGCGATCTTATCGAAACATACAAGATTGTGAGGGGGCTTGATCGGGTGGATGCGGGGAGGATGTTTCCACTGATGGGTGAGACTAGAACTAGGGGGCATAATCTTAGAATAAGGGGCTGCTGTTTCAAAACTGAGATGAGGAGAAACTTCTTCACTCAGAGGGTAGTAAATCTATGGAATTTGCTACCTCAGAGCTGTGGAAGCTGCGACATTAAATAAATTTAAAACGGAGATAGACAGTTTCCTAGCTGATAAGGGAATTAGGGGTTACGGGGAGCGGGCAGGGAAGTGAACGTGAGTCTAGGTTCGGATCAGCCATGATCCTATTGAATGGCGGAGCAGGCCGGAGGGGCCGTATGGCCTACTCCTGCTCCTACTTCTTATGTTCTTAATTGATGTACAGGCCTCTCCAGGCCGAGATTCTAGGCTGCAATGAGCAGGGAGTGGATGGAGAGCAAGATCGACCCTCCCCTTTAAGAACTGGCCGGCGCCAGTGTGTCTGTGTTCCATTGCTGACTGACATCACATGAGCTTCACTAGCGCTCTGAGGTAGCGCCTCGCTCCTCGGCGTTAGTGCCTTAAGCAAGGTGTGAAGCACCTGATTTAGCACTCCAACCACCTCCAGGGGTGATAGAAGCCAAGTTTGCAGTCGAAGGTGATAAATTGCGCCCCAAACGGGACGATACTGAATTTCTCCCCCTATATCTCTTACAAATGCAATAACTAACTGTTTCTGAGCTCTGAAACTGAACATCTGCAACATGGAATCCTTTACACCACTTCTGCAGCTGTCAGCTTATCAGATACATCAAAGCAGACTCAACTCACAACAGGTTTCCTACCAGCTGTCAATCTTTGCTATTTTGACAGCGGACCCACCTCCAAACCTGGCCTCTGAGCGCCGGCAATTCCGGCCCTTAGACAGGGAATGGCAAAGGAGAAAAATGAGATAATCATTTAAATTAAATTATGATAATTTGAGATAATCAATCACTTAAGAAATGTCCAGTGCTTACAACTAGAAAGCGTCTGCTCTGCACTAATATTTCATAATGAAAAATATAATTCTCTGGTTGTGAAATTTGTACTAGCTTGAGGATGCAGACATTTGAACACGTCATTACTGTTTTTGCGTAATTCATAGGATTACATAGGATATGCAGCACAGAAACAGGCCATTCGGCCCAACCAGCCTATGCTGGTGCTTATTCTCCTCTCGAGCCTCCTCCCGTCTTTCCTCATTTAACCCTATCAGCATAACTCTATATTCCCTTCTCCCTCATATGCTTATCTAATTGCCCCTTAAATGCATCTATACTATTCACTTCAACCACTCCCTGTGGTAGCGAGTTCCACATTCTCGCCACTCTCTGGGTAAAGAAGTTTCTTCTGAATTCCCTATTTGATTTCTTGATGACTACCTTATATTGATGGCCTCTAGTTTTGCTCTTCCCCACAAGTGGAAACACACTCTCTGTATCTACTGTATCAAAACCTTTCATGATTTTAAAGACCTCTATTAGGTCACCCCGCAGCTTTCTCTTTTCAAGAGAAAAGAGACCCAGCCTGTTCATCCTTTCCTGATGTGTATACCCTCACATTTCTGGTGTCATCCTTGTAAATCTTCCCTGCACCCTCTCCAGTGCCTCCACATCCTTTTTATAATATGGCGACCAGAATTGCACACAGTACTCCTAGTGTGGTCTAACCAAGGTTCGATACAAGTTTAGCATAACTTCCCTACTTTTCAATTTTATCCCTCTAGAAATAAACCCTAGTGCTTGGTTTGCTTTTTTTATGGCCTTATTAAGCTGTGTTGATACTTTTAGTGATTTGTGTATTCGTACACAGAGATCCCTTTGTTCCTCTACCCCATTTAGATTTGTATTTTCCAAGTAATATGTGACCTCCCTATTTTTCTTACCAAAATGTAATACCTCACATTTATCTGTGTTGAATTTCATTTGCCAATTATATGCCTCTTCTGCAAGTTTATTAATGCCTTCATGTAATTTGTTGCCGTCCTCCTCAGTATTGGCTTTCCTCCCAATTTGGTGTCGTCCGCAAATTTAGAAATTGTGTTTTTGATTCCAAGGTCTAAATTATTAATATAAATTGTGAACAACAGTGGTCCCCGGACTGATCCTTGTGGAACACCACTACCCACCTTCTGCCACTGTGAATAGCTACCCTTTACCCCTACTTGGCAGATGGAATATAATGTTGGAAAGTGTGAGGTTATGCACTTTGGCAGAAAAAAATCAAAGAGCAAGTTATTATCTAAATGGAAAGAAACTGCAAAGTGCTACAGTACAAAGGGATCTGGGGGTCCTGGTGCATGAAACACAGAAGGTTAGTATGCAGGTACAGCAGGTGATCGGGAAGGCCAATGGAATCTTGGCTTTTATTGCAAGGGGGATGGAGTATAAAAGCAGGGAAGTCTTGCTTCAGTTATACAGGGTATTGGTGAGGCCACACCTGGAATACTGCGTACAGTTTTGGTTTCCATATTTAAGAAAAGATATACTTGCTCTCGAGGCAGTTCAGAGAAGGTTCACTCGGTTGATTCCGGAGATGAGGGGGTTGACTTATGAGGAAAGGTTGAGTAGGTTGGGCCTCTACTCATTGGAATTCAGTAGAATGAGAGGCGATCTTATCGAAACATATAAGATTGTGAGGGGGCTTGATCGGGTGGATGCGGGGAGGATGTTTCCACTGATGGGTGAGACTAGAACTAGGGGGCATAATCTTAGAATAAGGGGCTGCCGTTTCAAAACTGAGATGAGGAGAAACTTCTTCACTCAGAGGGTAGTAAATCTATGGAATTTGCTACCTCAGAGCTGTGGAAGCTGCGACATTAAATAAATTTAAAACGGAGATAGACAGTTTCCTAGCTGATAAGGGAATTAAGTGTTATGGGGAGCGGGCAGGGAAGTGGACGTGAGTCTAGGTTTGGATCAGCCATGATCCTATTGAATGGCGGAGCAGGCCCAAGGGGCCATATGGCCTACTCCTGCTCCTACTTCTTATGTTCTTATGTTCCCTGCTTTCTGTCTTGAAGCCAGCTAGCTATCCATTCTGCTACTTGTCCCCTGACTCCACATTCCCTGACCTTATTCATTAGTCTATTATGTGGTACCTTATCGAAGGTCTTTTGAAAATCTAGATAAATTACATCTACTGCATTACCCTTGTCTACTCTCTCTGTTACTACTTCAAAAAATTCAAATAGGTTGGTCAAGCAAGACTTTCCCCATTGAAATCCATGCTGACTAATTATTATATTTTTCATTTCTAGATGTTCTATTTTCTCCTTTAGTAGGGATTCCATTATTTTTCCTACCACCGATATTAAGCTGACTGGCCTATAGTTCCCTGGACATGTTCTATCGCCCTTCTTAAATATAGGTATTACGTTAGCTATCCACCAGTCCTCTGACACGACACATTTTTGCAATGAATGACTAAATATGTGTAGTAATGCCTCTGCTATTTCTTCCCTAGATTCTTTTAAAATAGCGGATGTAATGCGTCTGGACCAGAAGTTTTATCTTCTTTGACTTTCATTAGCTTATTTAGTATATCTCCTCGTTTTATTTTAAATGCAGTTAACTCATTACTAATCTCATCATCCGATGCCATGCCCACCTGTTCTATCTCCCTGATAAATACTAAAGCAAAGTAATTATTTAATATCTCTGTCATCTCTCTATTGCTGCCTGTAGTATTATCCTCACCATCCCTTAGTGGCCATTTTCCCATCCTGACCTTCCTTTTTTTAATTATGTGCCTGTAAAATATTTTAATATTTTGTTTTATGTTCCTTGATAATTTAATTTCATAGTTCCTCTTTGCCTTCCTAATTTTTTTTGACTTCTCTCCTAATCCCTTCATATTCTCTCTTATCATGCTCTCCCCCGTTGTCCATGTACTTAATTTATGCTTCTTTCCTTACCCTCAATGTTTCCCTTATGGCTTTATTGAACCACGGTGTTGTCATTCATGTTTAGCTTGTTCTTGTTTATTAGTGGAATATATTTTTCCTGGACTCTGTTGAATATTGTTTTAAATGTTTCCCATTGCTGTTTGACATCATTGTTTGCCAATACTGTTGTCCATTTTATTTTCCCAAGTTCTATTCTCAGCCCCTCAAAATCAGCTTTTCTCCAATCTATTACCCTGGTCTTTGTCATACTTCTGTCCTTCTCAATTATTATCTTAAAGCGTATTATATTATGGTCACTATTGCCTAGATATTCCCCTACTTTTACTTCTCTTATCTGCTCTTATTCATTTCCCATTACTAGATCCAATAGTGAATCCTCCGTTGTTGTGCTTTTTACATATTGGGTTGGAAAGGAGCCCTGTAAATATTGCAGGAACTGCATTCCCTTATCCGCTTTACCTACCTCTTCTGTCCAATGAATATCTGAATAGTTGATATCCCCCATGATTATTATTCTATGTTTTTTACTAATTTCCCTAATTTGTCTACATATTTCTTCCTCTACATCCCTTCCACTATTAGGTGGTCTGTAGACTACCCCTATTAGTGTGATTAATCCTTTATTATATTTTATCTCTATCCACATGGATTCTGTTTCTGTCTTGCTGACAGTTGCGTCACTTTTTTCTACTGCTATTATGTTGTTCCCTAATAAGTACAGCTACTGCACCTCCCCTTTTCTAAATATGTTATACCTTGCATTGTTTAATTACCAGTCCTGATTTTTCTGCAGCCATGTCTCAGTAATCCCTACTATGTCTGGTTCCTCGCAATGCATGATTGCCTCCACCTCCCCTGTTTTATTACGGACACTGTGTGCATTGCTGTGCAAACAGATTAACTCATTTTTAATAGCAGTTCCTCTCACTTTATTTTTAACCATCTTTTTAAACTACCATTCTATAACTCTATTTATTGCCTGGCCATCAATGTCCTCCCTTACTTTACTCTTTCCTCTGCTCTCCTTTCCTGTTTTGTTTATTCAATTATGGGAACTAGAACTGCTTTCCCAAAACTACCTCAATCAGTCTTCTCAAAAGTAGGCTATTGTAATACTTTGTCACAGGCTAGTCTAAATGTATTTCTTTTACTTGAGACATTGCCAACGAGAACATAAATGCATTTCTTATAGGCCAGTAATATTACCTTGCCCCAAAGTGTCTTCGGCTTTCCATCTACAGTATACCCGCAAGGATCAGTGCTTGGGCCACAGCTTTTCACAATCTACATCAATCAAAGTTTTTTACGGGGCTAAAAGTTATAAATGAGTGGGGAACAATGTATTTTTTGCACTCTTATGTTGGTAAAAGCAGGCCTTACTCCTGCTTTTACCAGGCGCAAGATTTTTAAAGACTTTCAGTGGGCAGAAGTTGTGCAGAAAGCGGAACTCTTCCCCCTGCCCCCCCGCCCCCCCCCCCCCCACAGAGGCCCTTCTCCCAGGCAGGTGGATGATCTGTCAAGAGAATTCTTGACAGATCAGAAGTGCCGGTTTTCAGCAATGCACTTTGCATGCCTGAAACCAGCACCTGCGAGGCCCCTATGGGTGCGTACGCACCCGTGGGGGTCGGAATATCCGGCCCAATATATCCAAGTTTGCTGATGATACAAAGCTGGGTGGGAATGGAAGTTGTGAGGAGGATGCAAGGAGGCTTCAAGGGGATATAGACAAGCTAAATGAGTGGGCAAGAACATGGCAAATGGAATATAATGCAGAGAAATGTGAAGTTATCCAATTTGGTAGGAAAAATACAAAAGCAGAGTATTTTTTAAATGGTGAGAGATTGGGAAATGTTGGTGTTCAGAGGGACCTGGGTGTCCTTGTACACGAATCACTGAAAGTTAACATGCAGCAATTAGGAAAGCAAATGGTATGTTGGCCTTTATTACAAGAGAATTTGAGTATAAGAGTAAAGACGTCTTACTGCAATTATATAGGGCCCTGGTGAGACCACACCTGGAGTATTGTGTACAGTTTTGGTCTCCTTACCTAAGGAAAGATATACTTACCATAGAGGGAGTGCAACGAAGGTTCACCAGACTGATTCCTGGGTTGGGGGTATTGTCCTATGAGGAGAGATTGAGTAGACTAGGCCTATATTCTCTAGAGTTTAGAAGAATGAGAGGTGATCTCATTGAAACATAGAAAATTCTTACAGGGCTTGACAGGGTAGGTGCAGGGAGGATGTTTCCCCTGGCTGGGGAGTCTAGAACCAGGGGTCACAGTCTCAGAATAAGTGGTCGGTCATTTAGGACTGAGATGAGGAGAAATTTCTTCACTGAGAGGGTGGTGAATCTGTGGAATTCTCAATCACTGAGCCTTCACAGCTCTCTGGGGTAGAGTATATTCAAGACAGAGATCGATAGATTTTTGGATATTAAGGGAATCAAGGGACATGGGGATAGTGCTTGAAAGTGGAGTTGAGAACCATAATCTTATTGCATGGCAGAGCAGGCTCGAAGGGCCAAATGACCTACTCCTGCTCCTATTTCTTATGTTCTTATATGGTATTACTTTGATGAGTAATCACCCTAATGGAATTTAGGCAAGCATTGTGAGAACAAATTCCAACCAGCTGCAGTATAACGACAATAATTGTATTATAAACTTTATAACCTTCTGAGGCACTTCAACCAGATACTGGATTATATTATTAAGACTGTTTTTAAAAAAAAGTTACATTTATATAACATATTGCCATGTCCATAGAACATCCCAAAGCACTTTACCAATTAATTACTTTTGAAATGCAGTCAATGTTGTCCTGTAAGCAAACACAACAGCCAATTTGTACACATACAGAATGACCTGCTAATCTGTTTTCATCCTCTTGGTTGATGGAGGAATGTTACCCAAGACACCAGTATGGCACCTCTCGCATAAGCACCTCCTCAGTACTGCACTGGAGTGTCAACCAAAATAATGGGCCAGAAATTCGGGTCCCCACGGGTGAGTACGCGCTGTGTACTCACGCTAGCGCCAACGAAAGTGCCGGTTTCATGCATGCACTGGGCATGCGCTGGAAACCGGAACTTCTGTTCCCTTGAAGGAAGGGATTCACAGGTCAAACGCGTGCGCCAGAGAGGCAGCGCATATGCCTGGAACTTCCGATTTTGTTACGGGTTTCTCCGTGCGGGTAAGTCCCTAGCAGCTGCGCGTGAAAAAAGCAGTCGCAAGGCCTGCTTTTAACAAGGTAAGAGGTTAATTAAGTAAAATTAAAACATTTTTTCCACAGGTTTATCATTTTAAAATACTTTAAAGAAACGTAAGTTTATTTTTAGCCCTGTTAAAAACTTTAATTTTTTCAAAAATTAAAATTTTTGTTTAAAATAGTTAATTTATGTAATTTATAGTTTTTTAAAATTTATTTGAAGTTTTACTTAGGTTTTGGGCCAATCTCTATTCATAGATTTGACAGGTCTTCCTGTCAAATCTATGAATAGAGATTCCCTGCTCCGATTGGCTCCCCATGGCCCACGTGATCCCAGGGGACGCTGCAAACTAACTTCGCCGCTGGGCTACGTAGGCACTGCACACCGGCAGCTGGAGGAGGCCCAGGATCGGAATCCCACGCGGCCCCACATCACAACGGCAGGCGTGCTATGTAAGTGCAGGTCGGGGGCTTGCGCCCGCGGGAAGCCTCCGACCCGAATTTCTGGCCCATTGTGCTCAAGTCCTGGAATGGAATTTGAACCCACAACATTTTGACTTAGAGATGAGAGTGCTACCAGCTGACCCAAGTTGCCACAGTTGAGTTCAAATCCCCAGAAGGCATGCTGAAGTTGTACATAACCTTGGAGTACTGCACGCAATTCTTATCACAACATAAGAGAGATAGCCAGAGGAAAGCAACAAGGCTGATTCCCCCCAGTGTTATTGCTAAAAGCAATGAGGCTGATCCTGGATACCATAAGGTAGAGTTAGAGAATTCAATAAAAGATTTAACCCCTATGGCGCAAATTTCTGTCTGCTGTCATTTGTTCCAATGGTAGAATAACATGGTTTTTTTTTCATTTACATGATGTGGGCGTCGCTGGCAAAGCCAGCACTTTTAGCCCATCCCTAATTACGCTTGAGAAGGTAGTGATGAGCCACCTTCTTGAACTGCTGCAGTCCGTGTAGTGAAGGTACTCCCACAGTGCTGTTAGGGAGGGAGTTCCAGGATTTTGACCCAGCAACGATGAAGGAACAGTGATCTATTTCCAAGTCAGGGTGGTGTGTGACTTGGCGGGGAACATGTCATGCCACATATGTAAAAGTATTTTATGGGGGAGGGGAGAGTGAGTTGCAACTCTGACGCTTGTTTCCGATGTTAGAAATAGGTTGCAAATGGTGCCAGAATACCCGAATGTAGCTTATTAACTGCAGGGAACGAAGGGGTGAGAAGTTGATCTAATTAAGTGTACCATGTTATAGTTTCCCCATATAAAGGGGCCTGCAGACCTGTCACAGGTGGTGCTAAGATGAGCAAGCCTTTGCCAAACACAGTACCGTTGCCCTTTCAGTTGAGGAGCACCGTAAATAAAAGGTTATGTGATTGACACCCACTTCAGTTAAAGGAACTTCCCATATCAAAGCAAATAATGTCATATACTGGTGTAACTGAAGCCAGTCATGAATGCTCACTGATCAAAACAACCAAGCACCCACAAGATATGGCAAATGAAATTTAAATAGACACATGTAAATTATAAATGAAAAATAGATAACATACATATTCACTGAATGGTGTTGAAATAGCTAGGAATGAAGCTAAAAGAGACTTAGGAGTCTTGATAGACTCAACGGCAAGGCAAACATGTCCAATCAATGCAAAGCCGCAATCAACAAAGCTAAAAAAGAATATAATAAAAGGAGGTAATTGCCTTGTGATATTTTACACACATTTGTACATCGCAAGTGTAGGATACAATAATTCTTTAGCCATAACTGACCCTGTCTTCTCTTTGTCATGCTGGCAACTACTCTCATTATGTAGTTACTGTTGCCCTACACCTAATCAGACATACATGAAATCGAATTGACAAGTAGCAATGGTGACATGAACATTTGTGTTTATTGCCATGCATTTTTTATGGTTTCCTCTCATGCAAACCATGTGCCTCTTCCATCCTGTGAGTATGTGCATGTGTTGGTGCACTTTGTGCTGACTTTGTTGATGGCAGTTATTACTGGTGGAAGATATTTTGGAGAATAGTGGACTTTTTTATTATCATATGGAATGACGGAGGGATCAACACTCCCTGAAAGTATCAGTGCGAGGAGTAACTGGACCATTCATCACAGAAGGCGCCTCGATTTCCTGTGAGGCACCAGATGCAAAATGGCCAGGACTCCATGAAATCCAGGGACAGGCTACGTTAAAAATTCCAACATCCTGCTTTTGGGGTGTCGTACCTAAGCCGCTGGTTGTGGGCATCTCTTCAAGGATGCCACAGAACACCATGCATCTGTAACTTAAGTAAAGTCCTCCCTGTAGTTGACTGTTTGATTTCTCCCAAGACCCCATGTCAGGTCATAGAGGATTGTGGAGCAAAATCCCTTTTTTTCTTCAGTCCCCATTTCAGTGAGTTTTTCACTAAACCTAGTATGTTCAGCGCATTATGGAAGTACTCATTTGAATTGTGGGCATTGAATTCAGACCTGGAGGTCTTCAATATGGATGTATCCACCCTGCTCAACCTCACTTCCATCACTGTGCATGGTGGCCCAACACTATGAACATGGAGCTGGTCTTCTATTATCCTCAGCTTAAAAGTAGGCCCACTGATCTTTGTACCTAATACATATGCAACTCCATATGACCTATCCAAACAATCTTCACCTG
The DNA here is from genome assembly GCF_052327205.1 of Somniosus microcephalus. Taxonomy (NCBI): domain Eukaryota; kingdom Metazoa; phylum Chordata; class Chondrichthyes; order Squaliformes; family Somniosidae; genus Somniosus; species Somniosus microcephalus. The sequence continues at coordinate 62,590,710 of NC_140996.1, read as the reverse complement.
GTGGATGTTCTACCTCCTCTATATGCTATGTGCTCCCCTCTTGGTAATTCAATGGGTTGTGAAAGTTCAGCTGGATCTGTATCTCTGCTGAAGTCTTGAACAATACAGGTGGTTGTAGGAATGCCTTCTGGAGTGGTGTATGATCTGTTGTGCTTGGGAGTCTGGATATGCATATGGCCATGGTTGGGAACTAAATATTCCAGGATACATAACTTTTAGAAAGGATAGGCAAAATGGAAAAGGAGGAGGGGTAGCCCTGATAATAAAGGATGGAATAAAGTCAGTAGAGTGAAAGGATCTTAGCTCTGAAAATCAAGAAGTAGAATCAGTTTGGGTGGAGCTAAGAAACAGCAAGGGGCAGAAAACATTGGTGCGAGTTGTTTATAGGCCCCCAAACAGTAGTTGTAATGTAGGGCAGAGTATAAATCAGGAAATTAGAAGCGCATGTAACAAGGGTAATACAGTAATCATTGGGGGTTTTAATTTACGTATAGACTGGGCAAACCAAATTTGCAGTAATAGTATGGAGGACGAATTCATAGAATGTATGCAAGATAACTTTCCAGATCAGTATGTTGAGGAACCGACTAGGGAACAGGCTATTTTAGATCTAGTATTGTGCAAAGAGAAAGGGTTAATTAATAACCTTGTAGTAAAGTGGCCTTTAGGGAAGAGTGACCATAATATGATAGAATTTTATATTGAGTTTGAAATTGACTTAGTTAAATCCAAAACTAGCGTCTTAAATCTAAACAAAGCAAACTACGTAGGTATGAGGGACGAGTTGCCTAAGGTAGATTGGGAAACTACATTAAAAGGTATGACAGTGGACGAGCAATGGCTAGCATTTAAAGAATTAATACATAATTTACAACAACTATACATTCCTTTAAGGCACATATAGGCCAGACCAGGTAAGGACAGCAGATTTCCTTCCCTAAAGATGGGCTTTTACAACAATCCGATAGTTTCATGGTTACCATTACTGATACTAGCTTTTTATTCCAGATTTAATTAATTAACTGAAATTAAATTCCCCAGCTGCCGTGGTGGAATTTGAACTTATGTTTCTGGATCATTAGTCCGGGCCTCTGGATTACTAGCCCAGTGACATTACCACTATGCTACCGTTCCTGCTAATTGGGGGTAATATACTAGCATGGATTGAGGATTGGTTAACAGACAGAAAACAGAGAGTAGGAATAAATGGGTCATTTTCGGATTGGCAGGCTGTAACTAGTGGGGTACCGCAAGGATCAGTTCTTGGGCCTCAGCTATTCACAATCTACATCAATGATTTGGATGAGGTGGCTAAATGTAATATATCCAAGTTTGCTGATGATACAAAGCTGGGTGGGAATGTAAGTTGTGAGGAGGATGCAAGGAGGCTTCAAGGGGATAGAGACAGGCTAGGTGAGTGGGCAAGAACATGGCAAATGGAATATAATGTGGAGAAATGAGAAGCAGAGTATTGTTTAAATGGTGAGAGATTGGGAAATGTTGGTGTTCAGAGGGACCTGGGTGTCCTTGTACACGAATCACTGAACGTTAACATGCAGGTACAGCAAGCAATTAGGAAAGCAAATGGTATGTTGGCCTTTATTACAAGAGAATTTGAATACAAGAGTAAAGGCGTCTTACTGCAATTATATAGGGCCCTGGTGAGACCACACCTGGAGTATTGTATACAGTTTTGGTCTCCTTACCTAAGGAAGGATATACCTGCCATAGAGGGAGTGCAACGAAGGTTCACCAGACTGATTTCTGGAATGGGGGGATTGTCCTATGAGGACAGATTGAGCAGACTAGGCCTATATTCTCTAGAGTTTAGAAGAATGACAGGTGATCTGATTGAAACATACAAAATTCTTACCGGGCTTGACAGGGTAGATGCAGGGAGGGTTTCCCCTGGCTGCGGAGTCTAGAACCAGGGGTCACAGTCTCAGAATAAGGGGTCAGCCATTTAGGACTGAGATGAGGAGAAATTTCTTCACTCAGAGGGTGGTGAATCTTTGGAATTCTCTACCCCAGAGGGCTGTGGAGGCTCAGTCACTGAGTATACTCAAGACAGAGAGCGATAGATTTTTGAATATTAAGAGAATCAAGGGATATGGGGATAGTTCAGGAAAGTGGAGATCAGGCAGAAGATCAGCCACGATCTTATTGAATGGCGGAGCAGGCTCGAAGAGCCAAATGGTTGACTCCTGCTCCTGTTTCTTATGCTCTTATGGAGAAAACACAAGGGAGTAGATTTTAACTATGGGGGCACTTCATGCAGGCAGCGGTAGGAGGGCTCACCACCCACTGAAGTCCCTGGGGAGCGGCCCAAGCCATTTTGAATTAAGGTCGGGCTTCATTTCCCGAATCCTAGTGAGCTGCAAGCGCTAATCAGGTGCTCACCGACAGCTCACCGGTCGGGCGAGGCTGGAATTCCAGCAGCTCCACCTCTGAGCCGAGCCAGAACTTTTCTCATGGGGTGGGTCGGGGGGGGGGGGGGTGGGGTGAAGGAGGCAGTCACAGGCACAGATCGACTGATAACAGGCCAGAAGTTTTATTTAAAAAACAAAATACCTAACTTTTTCTGAGCAGCGTGCAGTGATTTTTTTTTAAGGACCGTTATGTACGCCAGTCAACATCCGTTCCCAATGGGCAGAGCATTCATAATTCATGCTCCATCCATTGGTATCTAAAAGTTAGAATGAGGCTCCTGCCTGAAGCATGCGGATGGCCCCAGAAAAACCTCACCTTCCATCAGCATCGGTGCCCTTGAAAATATCTCACCTTGGTCCTCAGAATCCCACCACAATCAGCCCCAACACCAGCAGCACCAACAAAGCACCAACCTTCTCCGCAATCAACTGATGCTGCACAGGGCATCAGCACCCAACCACATTGCTGCCCGGGACACCAGGGATGGCCTTAATATAGCCAGATTTACTTCACTTGACGCTGTATACTCTGGCTGCCAACATGATGCACCAGGTTGGCACCACCCCACACCAACACCATAAAGCATCCCTACAATGTCCACGCCATTCCTTTCACACTCATCGCCATTGTGGGGGCTACCGTTGTGTCTCACCATTCATTGCAATTCACTCAGCCACTTCCAAAGGTGCACACAAATCTGTCCAAAAATGCAAAGTGTTGAAAGTAAAGATTTCAATGTTTGACAGCATATTAACAGAAACCCTTGTGTGTTGTTAGTTGTTATGATTGGACTAGGATGAGGGTGAGTGTGAGGGGTGGCTAGTGAGATGGGGAAGTGATAATGTAGATAGAGAGGGATGGCTGGAGGTGCAAGGTAAGTTGGTGTGAGTAAGAATGTGCAGGAGTAGGGTAGGGAAGGCACAGTGATGGGGATGTGATGAATGGCACAGCAGGATGAGGTTGAGTGTGGCTTGGCAGTAACCTTTTGTGATCTACTGAGATCATTGAAAGGTTTGCGCCACTGCAGCCTGGTCCTCCTAATGACATTTCTGCTTGTGTCCTCCTGTGCAATGTGCAACCAGACTGTGTTGATCTCTTGGGGAGGTCTCTTCCGCCCATGGGAAGGGAAGCGGACCTCCCTGCGTGCTGTGACTCCCTCCATAATTATATGGAGGGAGTCATAGGAGAGCCTGGGTGCAGCCGTGTACATTTGTGCAGTACTTGTCTGTGTTTGCAGCACATTAGTGCTGGAGAACACTGACAGCACAACTGTCAAAATCAATTTGCGCATGGTCCCTTTAAGGAAACCAGCTGATGATGCATCATCAGGCCCGCTTCCTTCAATTGGCCGGGAAACACGCTGGGCGGGCTCAACAAACCCAATCATAAGATCACTCTACAGAGCGGGCTGGCGCCAGCAGCGGGGTCGCACCCCGCCACCGACCCGCCTCAGTAGGCGAAATGGCGGCCGTGGTTCCCGAGCTGTGTGATTCCCGTGGTTATCCAGGGAAATTTGAAAGGTAGGGTTAAAAAGTCGCTTATGGGTCTGACAAGTACCTAATAATGATCTAAATTAGCTCGGCCGCTCTGACGTTCGGGTCACTGCCACGCTGGCAAATTCGCCCAAGGGAAAGATGCGTGGAGGCGGGATGATGGCGGCTTCCTGACACGCTCCCAAGTTATTTCAACTTTCACCCCCGACCCGCCTCCAGTCCCGCCCACACAGACGCCAGAAAATTCCGGCCTTCGTGTTTGATGACAAATAGGTCTATGAAAGGCCCTGATTTCCAACGTGGAATTGTACCTCCCAGTATTCTTTAAAGAACCAAAATAATTTCAGTCTTTTCAAAATTGGTGTAGAAATAGCACACCTTTTTGAGGAGTTCTTGAATTAAAGTTTAAAAATGACTTGCTGTCTGAAAACCCTTTATTTCAATGCCGTATTAAAAGTGACCTGTACAGACAAAGAAAAGATTAATTCTGGGACTTGATAGTCATTTTTATAGTAAACTGGCTTCTCTCTAAACTTCAACAAAAATGATTTCACTTTTGTTTGTGTAAATACATCTTTTATTAATGTATTCTTTCTCTTGAATACATTTCAGATAAAGCTGAAGTAGCCTTGACATCAGTTCATTTTTGTTATGTTTTCTTGTCAAAGAACAGAGATACCAAGGAAGTGTGAAAAATGGCCGGAATGTGGCCATTATAGGACGGTAAAAACTGATAGCATTTCATTTCCTTTTTATTCAGTTCTTCCGTTTATCAGAAGACCTACATCTGTCTCGGCACAAGTAGAATTTGATAGACTATAACAATTCAAGGGCTCAACATATGACTACCTTATTACTTCAGTATCACTTTTTTTTACATTTTCAAGATGTTGCTTGGTTCAGTCATTGTCAGGCTGCTTCTTTTTTTTCATTGTAGTGGTTCTTTTCATAGCTCTGATTTACCAACTCAAATAACTGCTTTACGCAACAAATTCAATGTGGAGATTTAATACAAATAATACTGAAGTATCTACACTTGTCAGTCATGCTTCTGACAATGTTGTGGTTCTAATCTGATATTACTGTCCAAACCTATTTTGTTCATTTCATGTTAGAAAATGAGAAATCCTTGTGCAGAAACTAGATTTACTTACCTTTTGTTACCCAGTTTTTTCATTTATCTTTCAATTTCAACTGCATGAAATGATTTTGCTTATCATAGCAATACCTTTTTCATGCCATTTGATATTGATAAAACATTAAAATGTATCGGCATGTATGATCAATAATTATTACAATTACTGTGACACGAAAAATGTTAAGATGTATGCTTTAAATTCTCCTGTGCATTACTTTTTCTTTTCTAAGTAGTTCTATAAACAATGGGAGTCTTGCACCTTAGGGTTATGTTCAAAGCCTGATGAAAAATATAGTAGTCTGCCATGTTCTGTAGTTAATGCAGATATGTTCCTGGAGGAAATCATTTACAAGATTTATCCTAAAAGAGACCTGACCTGATGATGTGTGGGGCTATCACATTTTGGGATGGTTTAACCATTTTTCCACAGAAAGGATTGGGGAAAAGAGTTACTTTAAATGTTATGTTTTAAAGCATAGTGTATTTATGCAAGCTAAAAAGAAAAAGAGCTAGCTTTCATGATGTTTCCTCATGTAAATAATAAGAAATTTGTTAGCTTGTCTCAGTAATCAAAAAACACTTCACATCCAGTGTGCTGGGGAGTCACTGGTCCTAAGTGCTGGGCATGAGGTCTGGCAGGCCTTTTCTTTCTGGCTGTGAATAGTGAGAGGTTCAAACACACTGAAATCATGCAGAGTTTTTTTTGAAGCAGAATACTGCGAGGCAGCCAGGCAGTAAAATGCTACAAGAAAGTTGGTGTGCAGGAGAGAATGGTCCGAATGTTTAAGTCACACAAGACAAAACACTAATGTGGGAAGCGTGGTCTGTTCCTTATTTTGTATTATTGTGTGAAGATTGGTTGTATTGTTTGAATTAATGAGTCCAATCATAACTGCCATTCTGTGTTTATCTTGCTGTGAAATAAAGCACCTTATCAATTCATATCAGGCCTTGGTCTGCCTTCACAGAGATTGAAGAAATACACCGTATAAAATTCTGGAATATCTGGTTCAGGTCACAAGAGGGTACTATTGTTGCATCCTGGGTTATGCTACCATGCCAGTAGATATAGGACAGCGTTAGTCAATTCCCATAAAAGTAAGATGCTCAGACCACTTACTGACCAACACCACTGAACCCAAGAAGGTATATACAGCAGGCCTGAATTTGTATTGATATGAATCCAACAAATTTTGAACTTCTTTACCCAAATTAAATATTAGATTTTTTATTGTACATTAAAATAAACCTTTTTCAGTTGTTTTAATCAAATTTTTTAAGCTGGTTGGTAGTTCTGGTTGATTGGCATTGTGCGTTTTGTTCTATATTGGACGCACACTGAAATATTTGATATATTTTAATACTTCAGGTATACAGTTTTTGTTTTTCTCTCTCTGTGTCAAAACCATGAACCATAATTGCCTTGTGCATTGTTTACTCTTACAAAATATTGCAGTATTTTTTCATTGCTCTTGATTAATCAAAATATATTGTACTAAGAAGGTTTTCCCAACGGAGGACTGTATTTGAAGGAAATGTAGGTCACAGAAAATCGCCACGACATTGTTGAAGTCCTATCTTCAACTCATGCTCCCGTCAAGCACAGCTCTCCACTGGGAGCACAGGATCCAGGAATTTACCCTTTGGTGTCGGTTAATTTTGACATAGATTCTAGGGTATATTTAGTGAAATGAGGCTCCCAGGGCAGAGTGGAGAATTGGGCACACTAACCTCTATGCCCAATTATCTGCTCCATGCTCCAGACAAGCGAAGCTTGACATTGGGAGCCTCATTTTACAACATGTACCTTACTACGTTGCAGTGACAGTGATAGGTTTGTGATTGTGAAATCCACCCTAAATCCATGGACTGATCTTCTCAATTCCTGGATAATCCACTAAGTGAAGCTGATTTTTAACCTTTTGAGGATTACAGGAGCATTTCTTGACAAAAATGAAAGCTATACAATGGCAGACAAATAAATACTAACATCCAGCAAGCGACCTGACTAAATAACTTGTATGATCAAAAAGTCCAACATAAATTGCAAGAAAATATTCCAAAAATCATATAATGCAAATGAAGGGAACTGGCTGATGTGTTGGGCTGAATACTGCCAATTCAATATTCGAGCTAGGATAGAGTTTAGGCCCAATGGGTCAAAAATCACTCATAGAGTCATAACAAAGAGTCATAATGGCACAGAAGGAGGCCATTTGGCCCATATTTCTTTACAAATTAGCTATTCTGTCAGAGTCCACAAGGCTGGTTGTTCTAGGAAATAGACATATCACAGTTGAGGTTGGATTAAGGCATGTTGTTGAGGATCTGTGGAAGGTGCTTCAACCTGTACCTGATCTGAGAATGCTTGGTGCTGACATTGAGTGAAAGTGTGAGGAAAATATCCCATTCTTTACTGTACACAGTGAGCTAAGAAAAATGGTTCTAATCAAAGGGTTTAGTGTATCTGTTTCACAGTTCAAGAATGGAACAACTAGGAATTACTGACATTTGAGACTTTTTTATTACACTTGAAATAATAGGATTATGAGAACTTGCTGGAATATGTTCAGAAACCCATTTCAAGATTCTGTTTTTCTTTCCTTTGACAGGTGCACTTGAAAAGGAAATCTTTAGAAGGAGCACAGACTGACCAAATACTAGCCAATGGTTCGGCAATTGTATCGCCTAACAGTATTGTCTTTGAGACATCACTATGAGCAGAAGACAGAGCGGAGTGGTACATCTATGTTCTAACAGTTAAAAAAAACACTTATGGCAAAATCTTTTACAGAAAGCATTGTTTAACATAAAGAAACACGACTTGTAGAATGGGTAATGATTTGCACCAAAAAATTCCATCTTTCCATTATTGGACCTGATTTTATTACAGTTTGCAGCATTTAGCAATATAAAATATGAATTTCAGCTTGAGATCAAACCGAAAGATATACAGGTACTTATTCTGTTGTCTAAAATGGACTCTTGCCTCCAAAAAGATAATATCAGTTACATCAAACTTTTTTTTTAAACCGGAGAGCTATATGAAAATTTGGGAGGGAGAGAAATTTCCCCTTTAATAATTGAAGTGTGTTGACTTCATGATTACCTCTTATCGTGGTGGACTGGGTGATCCAGGTCAGGTTTGTATAGAATTTACATGCGACTACTATCACTGTAGGTTGCCCCCCACCCCGACCAAAATAAATTGCCATCCATATTTTATGCTAAGGCCCAGTTTGTTCAATATTCCTGGTCTATTAATTCAGAGTTCATGCAGACCATGGATAGTGTACAAGTACTTCACTGTTACTTTTACCATATTGTCTGCTATAGATCAGAGGTTCTCTCATAAAAATTAAAGATCTCAGTTAGTGTAAAGTTTATATATTGTTCTTAATTGTCACAAGCAATAAACTACTTTTGCTTAATTGGCAAGTTTTAATTGCATCAAAGGTCTACATTTTACAGGTTTCATTTTAGGTGAGAGTTAGCTGGACACCAGAAAATTCAATAGTTCAAAGCAAACTTTATTCTGTGTCATTTTTAGAAATATGGCAAGACTCGGCTAAAAGTGAAATCTGTTAAATGCACAAGCAAGTGTAACTAAAAACGACATTTACAAATTAAAAATTTACACAACAAACCCAAACTACATACACAGGAAAAATTGTTGACCACGAAGAACTTGTAAATGCTGTCGCACTCGGACCACCTTGTCTAAAGTGATGCAGGAGCAATGAAGCCTAGTACTTGATTTGATTGCATCAGGCAATAGAACTTGTCCTCCTACTGCCAGTTATTCTTCCTGAAAATTTCAACTTGAATTTAGTGGCAATGCTAATGCAATTTTTTTTTGAGATTATTATTTTATTTTTAAAAAACTTCAGTTGAACTGGTTTCTTTAGTCTTCAACTGGAATAGCTTTCTACATTTTGAAGTACTCGTGCCTTAGTAGCAATAATAAAAGTTACCAAAGCTGGACAAATGGTCTGTTTATACCTTAGATGGGCCATATTACTGCATTTTACTGTTCTTTAGTACAGTAGAAGTTATTAGGTGTCATTATAAGAAAAGGAATGAGGTAAAGCAATAACATGCGATAAGGAATCTTCGTTGTAATATTTCGCCATGGATGATTTGTTTTTACGCTTTCTTTAAATGGCATTTAATTTCTCAGCTGGTTAATCCCTTAACTACACTGTATTTTTTTTACCAAAATTCCGCTGTCGTGATTTGTGCTGTTCAGGATAACAGGGTTAAGCAGCATTTATTTTGGATGAAATTATAAGAAGTTTGGTTAAATAGCATACTGTGTTTCAACAGTTTCCCCAATGCCTTCAAATGACAGTCCTTCTGTTTAGATACTTAAGAATAATAAATGCATTAAAACATTTCAAGGAAAATGTTATTATGCTGATTAATTTAAGTCCTATTAGAAGTGCAATAGGGTGCTGTTTTATGTGCATGTTTGCTTTCATTGCTCAGGGTTACTATGGGTCCAAAGATTATTTTGATTAGATTTCAGGCCATTGTTGAATATAATAACTTTGTATGGGTTGATACTGATGGTGTTTAGGTCCAAACTGAAAATAAACTAGGAGTATGTGTTTTAATATGAAAAGCAACTAGTAAAGCACTGACAAAATCATTATCAAAGGAGTCTATGTAACAAGAACCATTTTCAAATATGTAAAAGAGTGAACCTTTGTAAATGCTTCAAAGCTGACAGCATACATCATAAATGCTGGATTATGCAAGTGGTTAGACTGAGTCAGAAGCAATGAATCAGTTATACTCAAACCAACTTGCCCTGCTTCTACATCTGTTCACAGACTAAATGGTTGATTCAGCTCAGGAAAAGTGATGTATATATTGATCTAAATTAGAGTTGATCCAAGACCATTCACGGTGCATTTTTAAACTGGATTCACTCGAAACTCCATTTATGTGGCCACTGTTAGTTGATTTTATTGAATTTTCTATTTTATACATAAAGAAGCGTAAGCTGCAAATTATTACTGTTTTAAAATTGAGGAAGGAATTAAATGCAGTTGTGAATTTTCCCTTAATCGAACTGGGTTATACAGATTTCCATAATGAATAGTGAGTTTTGTGTTTGAATCATAATGTCTATGTGTATATTAATTTGACTGTTTATTGCTTTAGTTTGTGTGAAATGTTTGCCTTATACCTTTTGTAATCTGTGCAAATACTTCAGAGATCCTACAGATGCTATAATCTATTAACCAACATTTATTAATACCCTGTTTCCACATCATGGATTCATACCTTTGATTTTAGCCAGAATTTTATTTTTGGCATTTTTTTCCTAATCAGATAAGTGGTTATCAGCTGGAAGGGGTATGGTGTAAAATCTAAACATGTACTTTTTATCTTGTACATAAGAATCAGCATTCTGTCATAACCTTTAAACTTCTATACGCTTACTTAAAACATGAGCATTTTCTCCATTGTGACATTGTTAATATAGTTCACTCGTAACTGATATTTTTAAGAGTTATCCTTATATGTAACCAGTCTTTCCGGCTGAATTTTGAATCCTTGTTGAATTTAATCCCAGTTTGAATATTTTCTTGGTTTAGGATAGTGCTTTAGGCAAACATAGATTTTTCTTCTCAATAGCCTAGTCTATCAGAACATGAATTCTCGGGGCAGGAGGAAACTGTTTGAACTCTTGTCAATTCCCCCAGATAAAGAGAAAGAGATGAAGCAGGAATGGGGGAATGATGTGAGAGAGAACTTTTCTACAATCTAATCGGTGAAATTTTATTATTAAATCTTCACATCCATATTTCAGCTTGCAACCTCATACCAGGTCATCAGAAGAGAATCCTGAATAATCTAGTAGTTGGAAAATCTCTGCTGTGGTGATAAGGAATTAGTTGCACTGCAAGAAGTGTTCTGTATTAAGTAAAAATAGAAAATATCTGAAATACCCAACAGGTCTATCAGCACCTAAAAAGGGAAGAGATGGATTAACAAATTTTGGTTGTAAACCCTTTTTCACAATTGGGAATTCTGGGTGTTCTGTATTAAAATAGGAGTCGTTAGCAGACCAGTTTACTTGGAAAATTCACCATGTAGGCGTTTTAACTACTCTCTGGCTCTAAATCAAAAATGCAAACTTCCTGCTCCTGGTTTTAAAGCCACTGGAAATCTGTTATCACTTTTTTACAAATACAGGCATTGTATACAGACATATACTCCACTGGGAGAAACCTGGCAGTGTTTTTTTTTTGCAGTGTCTGCGCAGTGGCTGGATTTTGTGAATCTGGCAAGTTTACCAGGTGTGCGAGACTTGCATGTTGATAACTGGTGCATTTAACACCCATCTACGTTCAATGTGAAAGCAGCCTAGGTTTCATACTATTATTCAAATTTGTCTACTCTGGGCTCCTTCTAGCTGTAAGCTTTAATCTCCATACCAAGCAAAAATGATCATCCACAGACAACGTATAATATCATGTGCATTTATGTAGCATCAACACATCTTGGAATGCTTCAATTTGTGAAGTGCTGTGCAAACAAACATGGCAGCCATTTTGTGCTCAAAACATTCCCAAACAATAAGATAAATTATCATTTTTTTTTGTGGTATTGGTTGAGGGAGACCAGGAACACTACCCTGTTCCTTTTTGAACAGTACCGTGGGATACGTAACATCCACCTGAACAGACAGGATCTTAGTTTAACATCTCATCCAAAGTACAACACTTCCAATAATGTAGCACTCCCTTAGTACTGCAATGGAGCCTGAGTCTAGATTATGGGATCAAGCCCTGGAATGGTTTTAAACCATGACCTTCTGACCCAAAGGCATAAGTGCTACTAATTAAACAAAGCTGGCACACCTTTGTCAATTAATTTGTAAACAGTGCATCCATTTGGTGCCGCTAATATTAATGATGCATGTATTTGTACAGAACAATTCAAAATTCTCATTAAAATAATCAGTTGTGAAAAAAAATTTAAATGCCTAAAATTTTTTAAATGTGATCAAGATTGTTCATGGATCAGTCACAACTTTCCTGGCCAACCAGAATAAAACATAACTTTAAATTACTCAATAATTACTTATGCTTTCCTGTATTTGTTCAAAATAAGCATCATCAGACCAAAAATAGAATGCAGTCATTTTTTTCTCTAATTTTCTCCCCATCTCTTCTGAAGGCATGAACACATGCTGGAGTGAGGCTTCAAACCTACCACGAACCCTCTTCGTTTTTTTCCCACTGTTCCTAAAAAATGTTAAGCTCCTATGTGTCATTCATCTATCAAAAAAGGGACGGAGTCATTGGCCTATCGGCCTTTGCCTATTCCTAAAAATCCTTTCAAAAAAAATTTCTGTTGTTCCTATTGGTGAGTCTAGACATTGGCAGGCTGTTCTCCTGTGAAGGAAGCAGTGTCGCAGTTGAATCTGCTCTTGTCCTTGCCCAACATTCACTTGTGAACTTTCCAGCAGAGGTCACTGGAAAGCAATGAAAAGGCAGGAATCCTGTCTATTTATCTCCTCTTCGCTAGTCCAGGGATGACGAGGCAGTTGCAGTGCCCCATTTACTGCCCTGGCCATCATATTCCTAGAACACATACAGGATTAAAAAAAAGTTTGTTTCAATTTCAAGTACTAAAAACAATTTTATACAGACCAGCTTACATTTTTAACAACCTCTTATAAAATTCAGATTTTGAGGTACTTGAATACCACAGTAAAGTCAGATATAATTTAAAATGAAATGTGCATCTTTTTATTTTATTTTTACATTAGGTATAGTTCCAACTTGGTATCAACCTGCAGGCAGTGAAATACATTTATAATTTAGATATGGTTCAAATTGTAGAGACACCTTTTTTTAAACTGTGTAGATTCATTGCTATTCAACACAGATACAAGATGGACTTCATTTTGTTAAATAAAGATGTCTAAGATAGCCAGTAGGGAAGCAGACAATTGTAAAAGAACAACAGCTTGCATTTATACAGTACCTTTAATGTAGGAAAATGTCCTAAGGTACTTTACAGGAGCATTAGTAGACAAAATTTGACACCGAGGTGGCCAGTAGCTTGGTCAAAGAGGTAGGTTAATAAAACATACAAATCTGCAGTACAAGAAAGGCCAAATAGATTTAGTTCCTAATGCTAGTACTCATATAAAACCTACTTGGACAAACAAAAAGGATTCTGTATTTTTTAGAAGTTTGCATACATAGCATGAGTGAACCTAAATTGGCCATGATTGCATTGAAATTAAGGATCCCATATAAGCAGTGCTTTTGTTGCAACATTTCCTACTACTGTATTTTTGTTGCTTTTAATTGTTAAAACTGCCATCTTTGAACATCTTTTGCTATTTACTCATCGCTGTTATAAGTGATCATGGTTTGAGTGTGTTTAGTGCACTATGCCCACATGATAGATATAGTAAGATAAGACTATAAGGAGTGACTTTTTGTTTTTAGCTTGCCTAATCCACATATTTTATGATAAACTTTGCCCCCGATATGCCTCTATTTTCTTCTCCCAATGCGTGACACTGAAAGTGTACACTAGCTTACTTTATGCAGGTTGCTTTATTGTGATCTAATATTTCTACTTTCAAGTCTGATGATGCACAGTATTGTATAAAACCTCAATTCTAGAAAGTCTCCATATATAGTACTTTATTTGAACTTAAGTTAACTTTTTGGTTCTGCGTCTTGTTCATTATAATTTGTTACACACCTGACTGGTCAGGTTTAGTTGACATTAAACTTTTTTTTAAAACATTGCTTTTATCAAGAAGACTTGACTGGGTTAAGTGATCTGTGTTGATGAAGAACTACTCGTCTGAGTGTATTTCACCATAATGGCTGATTCAGGTTCTGATTTGAAATATGTTGTAATGTTTACATATGGATTCAATTAATATTTAGTAATAAAGTATTCTGACAAAATAGATGAAAGTGTGCTCTTCTATTATAATCTCTTTTGTTTGACACTTTAGAAAATTTCAGTAGTGCAATGGTTTATGTAGAGCCTTTGATGTTTCTGTGAAGTTATGTACAATACATTGTTGTCAACATCTGTGCTTCGCGAGGTAATTCCGGAATAGTTAAAATTGTTTCACAAATCAGCACAGCATCTCAAAGCCAGTTTTTAATTTTACTTGTTTAATCAAAATTAAAGTTGAGCAGAACTTTTATTTTTAGAATTATTACAATATGAATGAGATTCATAATCAAAAAGAGTGAGACAGGTCACAAACCCATTTAAACACATGTAGCCTGTTATTTTTCAGAGAAGCATACATCAAAAATGTTGCAATTTAAAATCTAAGTTAGGCAGTCTTGATCCCTTTGGGTTTTTCTCCTTCCCACTCTGAGGATCTTGGAATGCTTTTCTACGTTAAAGGTGCTAAATATATGCAAGTGGTTGTAAAGTCTGTGCTCATCACGATGGGTCACGATACTTGATTAACTACATCCAAATGAAATGTTGACTATTATCATTGTTTGAAATATTATAGGGTAAGCATGCCAGTTACAGCATAGACTAGAAATAATCTTAAATTAAACTATTCCTGTAAATCAGCCATATCTGATTACAAATATGACTTACTAAAAGTACCTGGTAAATAGTGGCTGCACTCTGCCATGCATTGTATTAGTAAACTAGATGATACTTAAGTGCTGGCCAACAATCTTTGGGTTCAGACACTAAACTCCAGGATTAACATAAAACATACTTGTAATTGTATATTCCCTGTAACAAAAATAAAGCTTTTTTCTTCTATGGTAAAGAGCTCGTATGTAGTAATTTACCTGAATAATTAATCTGTAGATTTTAATTTCTTGGTGCTATTGTGGGTTTAGTGTTGCAATGAATGTCTGTTTGTATGATAGGTGTCCATTCAACTCTTAACTTTTTCAATGGGATTTTGTTGAATCTACAGTGAATTACCCAGCAGGTTATATTGGGTAATAATGAATGAGGTAATGTGAAACTTTTGGGTAAATGTTTAGTTTCTGAACACAGGCCAGAAGGCTCCAGGTTTGATACTGAGTCTGTGCTGTTAGCTGATCTCAGTTGGTCAACTACAATTGGTCACAGCAACCCAGATTAAAGATGGGGAAATCAAGTGGAGATCCCATTCCTGATTGCTGTACAGGAACACCTACTAGAAGTGCATGTCCAGACTCTGGGTGAGAACAGCATCAAGAATGCCTGTGACGTCCTCTACAGTTGGATAACCTGTGAGCATTCCGAATCAAAGCTTGGGCAAGATACTAGAGGGTGACTGGAGCCTATGGAACTGTACTCCACTGAGAGCACCAAAATCTTGAGGGCGGGGTGGGGGTGATTAGGGGGGAAAGGGCATTGAGGCTAGTATAAATGATTCGTTTATAGCATACTTAGCACATTTTTCAGTTAATTGTATTATATGAACACTGATACAACTTTTGCTCTACCTCACATACAGTATTAATTTCTCTAGTTCAATGTACAGTTAAAGCCTCTGTTGCAGTAATTAAATTGAAGTGTTTAGATTTACATAAGAAATAGGAGCTGGAGCAGGCCATTTGGCCCTGCGAGCCTGCACCGCCATTCAATAAGATCATGGTTGGTTTTCTACCTCAACTCTACCTTCCCGCACTAACCCCATATCCCTTGGTTTCTTTAGTATTGAAAAATCTATCGATCTCTGTCTTGAATATACTCAATGACTGAGCCGCCACAGCCCTCTGTGGTAGAGAATTCCAAAGATTCACGACCCTCTGAGTGAAGAAATTTCTCCTCATCTCAGTCCTAAATGGCTGACCCCTTATTCTGAGACTGCGATCCCTAGTTCTAGACATTCTCCTAGCATCTACCCTGTCAAGCCCCTTAACAACTTTATATGTTCCAAGTCAATCCAGGTCTGGAGCCAAGTGGTCCTGGCGGAACCCAAACTGAGCATTAGTGAGCAGGTTATTGGTGAGCAAGTATCACTTGATAGCACTGTTAACGATACCTTCCATCACTTTGCTGATGATTGAGCGTAGACTGAAGGGGTGGTAATTGGCCAATTGGATTTGTCCTTTTTGTGGACAGGATATACCTGGGCAATTTTCTACATTGTCGGGTAGATGCCAGTGTTGTGGCTGTACTGGAACAGCTTGGCTAGTCCTGGAGCACGTCTTCAGTGCGACAGCCGAGATGTTGTCAGGGCCCATAGCCTTTGCTGAATCCACTACATTCAGCCGTTTCTTGATATCGCGTGGAGTGAATCGAATTGGCTGAAGACTGGCTTCTGTGATGGTGGGGACCTAAGGAGAAGGCCGAGATGGATCATTTCTCGCCACTTCTGGCTGAAGATGGCTGCGAATGCTTTATCCACCATCATTGAGGATGGGGATGTTCATGGAGCCTCCTCCTCCCTTTAGTTATTTAATGGTCCACCTCCATTCACGACTGGATGTGGCTGGACTGCAGAGTTTTCATCTGATCCGTTGGTTGTGAGATCGCTTAGCTCTGTCTATAGCATGCTGTTTCCGCAGTTTAGCATGTATGTAGTCCTGTGTTGTCACTTCCCCAGGTTGGCATTTCATTTTTAGGTATGCCTGGTGCTGCTCCTGACATGCTCTTCTACACTCCTCATTGAACCAGGGTTGGTCCCCTGGCTTGATGGTAATGGTAGAGTGAGGAATATGCCAGGCCATGAGGTTACAGATTGTGGTGGACTACAATTCTGCTGCTGCTGGTGGCCCACATCACCTCGTGGGTGCCCAGTTTTGAGCTGCTAGATCTGTTCTGAATCTATCCCATTTAGCACGGTGGTATAGAATCATAGAATGGTTACTGCACAGAAGAAGACCTGTCAAGCCCGTGCCGACTCTCAGCTAGTCCCACTCCCCCACCCTTTCCCCGTAGCCCTGCAATTTTTTTTCCTTCAAATACTTATCCAACTCCCTTTTGAAAGATAAGATTGAGTCTGCCTCCACCACCCTTTCAGGAAGTGCATTCCAGATCTGAACCACTCGCTGCATAAAAAAGTTTATTCTATGTCGCCTTTGGTTCTTTTGCCAATCACCTTAAATCTGTGTCCTCTGGTTCTCGACCCTTCCGCCAATGGGAACAGTTTCTCTCTATCTACTCTGTCCAGACCCCTCATGATTTTGAACATCTCTATCAAATCTCCTCCCAACCTTCTCTGCTCCAAGGAGAACAACCCCAGCTTCTCCAATCTATCCCTCATTTCTGGAATCATTCTCGTAAATCTTTTCTGCACCTTCTCTAAGGCCTTCACACCCTTCCTAAAGTGTGGTGCCCAGAATTGAACACTACTCCAGTTGGGGCTAAACCAATGTTTTAGACAGGTTCATCATAATTTCCACACTTTTGTACTCTATACCTCTATTTATGAAGCTCAGGATCCCGTAAGCCTTTTTAACTGCTTTCTCAAACTGCCCTGCCACCTTCACCGATTTGTGCACAGATACCCCCAGCTCTCTCTGTTCCTGCCCCTTTCAGGATTGGACCCTTAGTTTATATTTCCTCTCCCCATTCTTTCCACCAAAATGTCTCACTTCGCCCTTTTCTGTGTTAAATTTCATCTGCCACGTGTCCACCCATTTCACCAGCCTATGTCTTCCTGAAGTCTATCACTCTCCTCCTCACTGTTCACTACACTTCCAAGTTTTGTGTCATCTGCAAATTTTGAAATTGTGCCCTATACACCCACATCCAAGCCATTAATATATATTAAGAAAAGCAGTGGTCCTAGAACCGACCCCTGGGGAACACCGCTGTGTACCTTCCTCCAGTCCGAAAAACAACCGTTCACTACTCTCTGTTTCCTGTCACTTAGCCAATTTCGTATGCATGCTGTCCTTTTTATTCCATGGGCTTCAACTTTGCTGGCAAGCTTATTACGTGGCACTTTGTTGAACGCCTTTTGGAAATCCATGTTCACTACATCAACCGCATTGCCCTAATCAACCCTCTCTGTTACCTCATCAAAAAACTCAATCAAGTTGGTTAAACACGATTTGCCTTTAACAAATCCATGCTGGCTTTCCTTAATTAATCCACACCTATCCAAGTGACTGTTAATTTTGTCCCTGATTACTGTTTCTAAAAGCCTCCCCACTACCGAGGTTAAACTGACTGACCTGTAGTTGCTGGGTTTATCCTTACACCCTTTTTTGAACAATGGTGTAACATTTACAATTCTCCAGTCCTCTGGCACCATCCCCGTATCTCTGGAGGATTGGAATATTATGGCCAGTACCTCTGCGATTTCTGCCCTCAATTTCCTCAGCATCCTAGGATGCATCCCATCCGCTCCTGGTGATATATCTACTTCAAGTACAGCCAGCCTTTTGATATACCTATCAATTCCTCCAATAAAAGGCGAAGAGTTACGAAGGTGACTAAAGGTTTTTATTGACTAAATAACAGAGCCCACTCTCGTGGGTGATCCGATCCAAGCAGGAGGAATACCAGCCAGTCGCTCACCTTTATACCTGGCCTGGTGGGTGGAGCCAAGGCGGAGTCGGCAGTGGTCATCCCAGGTATAGCAGTGTGGCAAGAGGCGACCTCGTACCGTGATACAATAGTGGTCAGTGATACAGTTATAACGAACAGTGGTGAACAGTGCTAACTACTAACAGTGATACGATAGTGAACGTGGTTTACCACATTCACCCCTTGTTTAGAATTAAGTCCGGCGGGGTGAAGTGTACTACCAATTCTGGTAGGTCAGTCTGTCCGGAGGCTTCGTAAGCCTCTCCGATCGCCGCAGCGGTGGTGTTGCCTTATCCGGTGCTGGTGCCTTATCCGGTGTTGATGCTGGTGTTTGCGTGGTCGGCGAGGGCTCGTGGGGTTCCGGCATGCCGTCTACCTGGGCTGAGGTTGGGGGGGGTGGTGGCGGTGTTTCCGGATCGGCTGAGGGTGCGAGGTCTCGTAGGGAGACAGTGTCCTCCCGCCCGTCTGGGTACGCCACGTAGGCGTACTGGGGGTTGGCGTGCAGGAGGTTCACCCTCTCGACCAGGGGGTCCGTTTTATGGGCCCTCACGTGTTTCCGCAGCCAGACCGGCCCCGGGGCGGTCAGCCAGGTTGGTAGAGTGGTTCCCGTAGTCGACTTCCTGGGGAAAACGAACATTCGTTCATGGGGGGTGGTGTTAGTGGCCGTGCAAAGTAATGACCGGATGGAGTGCAGCGCTGTCGGGAGGACTTCTTGCCAGCGGGAGGTTGGGAGGCCCTTAGACTTTAAGGCTAAGAGGACGGCCTTCCATACCGTCGCGTTCTCTCTTTCCACCTGACCGTTACCTCTGGGGTTGTAGCTGGTGGTCCTGCTTGCTGCAATACCTCTCTCTAGGGGGAATTGCCGGAGTTCCTCGCTCATGAAGGAGGAGCCCCGGTCGCTGTGTATATAGTTCGGGAACCCGAACAAGGCGAAGAGGGCATTCAGGCACTTAATGACCGTGCTACTGGTCATGTCGGGGCAGGGGAAGGCAAAGGGGAAACGGGAGTACTCATCAACGATGTTGAGGAAGTACACATTACGGTCAGAGGACGGGAGGGGCCCCTTAAAGTCGATGCTCAGGCGCTCGAAGGGGCGGGTGGCCTTGATCAGGCTTACTCGGTCCGGCCTATAGAAGTGCGGTTTGCACTCCGCACAGGTCTGGCAGTTCCTGGTCATGGTCCTGACCTCCTCGATGGAGTAGGTCAGGTTGCGGGCCTTAATGAAATGGTAGAGTCTGGTGACTCCGGGGTGGCAGAGCTGGTCGTGGAGGGTCTGAAGCCTATCGATATGCGCGCTGGCGCATGTCATTCGTGAAAGGGCATCAGGGGATTCGTTCAGCTTGCCTGGCCGGTACAAGATCTCATAATCGTAGGTGGAGAGCTCGATTCTCCATCTCAAAATCTTGTCATTCTTGATTTTGCCCTTCAGCTTGTTATTAAACATGAAAGCCACCGAACGCTGGTCGGTGAGGAGGGTAAATCGTTTGCCTGCCAGGTAGTGCCTCCAGCGCCGTACTGCCTCCACGATCGCCTGGGCCTCTTTCTCGACCGACGAATGTCGGATCTCGGGGCCCTGTAGGGTCCTTGAGAAGAAGGCCACTGGCCTCCCCTCCTGGTTTAGGGTGGCGGCTAAGGCGAAGTCGGATGCGTCGCTCTCCACCTGGAAGGGGATGGACTCGTCCACTGCGTGCATCGTGGCCTTGGCTATGTCTCCCTTAATGAGGGAGAAGGCCGCGCACGCCTCCTCCGTGAGGGGGAAGGAAGTGGCTTTCAGGAGGGGTCTGGCTTTGTCCGCGTAATTGGGTACCCATTGGGCATAGTAGGCGAAAAGCCCCAGGGTTCTCCTAAGTGCTTTAGGGCAGTGGGGGAGGGGTAGCTCCATGAGGGGGCGCATTCTTTCTGGGTCGGGGCCGATGATTCCGTTCTCCACTACGCAGCCGAGGATGGCAAGGCGCGTGGTGTTAAACACGCATTTCTCCTTATTGTAGGTGAGGTTCAGCCGTTGGGCCGTACGGAGGAATTTCTCCAGATTCGCGTCATGTTCCTGCCGGTCGCGGCCGCAGATAGTGACGTTATCTAGGTAGGGGAATGTAGCCTGCAGTTCGTTCTGGTCAACCATCTGGTCCATCTCCCTTTGGAAGACCGAGACCCCATTAGTGACACCGAAGGGGACCCTAAGGAAGTGGTATAGGCGCCCATTCGCCTCGAAGGCGGTATACTGGCGGTCCTCAGGGTGGATAGGGAGTTGGTGGTAGGCCGACTTCAGGTCGATGGTCGAGAATACTTTATACTGTGCAATCTGATTGACCATGTCAGATATGCGGGGGAGGGGGTATGCGTCCAGCTGGGTATATCTGTTTATGGTCTGGCTGTAGTCGATGACCAGGCGGTTTTTATCGCCGGTCTTTACGACTACGACCTGGGCACGCCAGGGGCTGCTGCTCCCCTCGATAATGCCCTCTTTCAGGAGGCGCCGCACCTCAGAGCTAATGAAGGCTCTGTCCCCGGCGCTATACCGCCTGCTCTTGGTAGCGACGGGTTTGCAGTCAGGGGTAAGGTTAGCAAACAGAGAGGGTGGCGGGACCTTGAGGGTGGAGAGGCTGCAGGTGTTACGCGGTGGGCGGTTTAACGTTTGCTGGTTGTTGACTGTGAGTGGGGGGAGGGGTCCACCGTATGCTAGGGTTACGCTTTGGAGGTGGGATTGGAAGTCCAGCCCTAGTAGGACGGCAGCGCAGAGATGGGGGAGGACGAGGAGTTTAAAGTTTTTATACTCCGTGCCCTTAACCGACAGGGTCACGACACAGTAGCCGCTGATGTCCGTGGCGTGGGACCTCGATGCCATCGAGATTCGGCTGCGCATTGGTAGGACAGAGAGGGAGTAGTGGCTCACCGTGTCTGGGTGGATGAAGCTCTCCGTGCTTCCGCTGTCGAACAGGCAGGTCGTGGCGTGGCCGTTCACTTTGATGTCCATCATTGACTTGGACAGATGGTGCGGGCGGGCTTGGTCCAGGGTGACGGAAGCTAGTGTGTAGCTGAGCGAGTCGTTGTCATCTGCGGGCGAGGCGGTCGGGCGTGGTGAGTAAAATGGCGTCTCCCACGAGGTAGGGCAAAATGACGGAGAAGATGGCTGCCCCCGTAGCTCACATGAGGCACTATTGGGGTTGGTTGCCTTAATCAAAGATGGCCACCCCCATGACTCATGTGTGGGGATGCTGGCCTCAGTTGCCCTAAACAAAGATGGCCGCCCCCATGACTCGTGTGGGGATGCTGGCCTCAGTTGCCCTAAACGAAGATGGCCGCCCCCATAGTTCGCATGCGGCACTGCTGGCCTCTGAGGATCCGCTCCTGCAGGCCTTGGAGAAGTGGCCTTTCTTCAGGCAGGTTTTGCATATGGAGTTCTTGGCTGGGCAGCGCGACCTCGGGTGCTTCTCCTGGCCACAAAAAAAACAGCCGGCGGCCCGATCGCGGATGCCCGATGTCGGGGCCGGTGCCGGGGGTGGCGGGGCCGGTCGGGTCCGGGACGCCGACGCAGAGGTAGGTCCCGGGGGCGGCGCTGGGAAGGGTGCTGTGGTAGGGGTCGGGCCCGAGTCCCAGGGTCGCGAGCAGTACCTGGTGAATGCTTCCTGATCTTGGTGGGCCACTTCCAGGGAGATAGCGAGGGCTTCAGCTTTTTCCATGCTGAGGTCTTTAGCTTCCAGCAGTCTTTGCCGTGAGTACTCGGACCGTAGGCCTTTCAGGAATGCGTTGCGGATATTATCTTCAGTATTTCGGCTGCCGACACCGATTTAAAGTCACAGTTCCTGGCGAGTGCATATAGCGCCTGTGAGAATTCGGCTACTGATTCTCCTGGCTGTTGCGGCCGTGATCTTAGGAGGTGCCTAGCGTACATGTAGTTTACCGGGGTCCGGTACTTCTGTTTCAGCAGGTTGATGGTGGTCTCGTAGGTAGTCATGTCCTCGATGAGAGTGTATACTCTCGGGCTCAGTTGTGCCTGCAGGACACTTAGTTTGGATGCCTGAGGGACGCTGGATTCTCTCAGGTATGATTCGAAGCAGACCAGCCAGTGTTTAAAGTCTGCGGCTGAGTTTGCTGCTCGTGGGTTCAGGTCCAGGCACGGCGGTCTGAGGGCTCGCAGCCAAGCTGGCTGGTGTGGCTGTGCTCCTGGGAGCTGCGCTGGTGGCTCCTCCGCTGGTTGTGACTCGTTGTCGGACATCATTAAATTTAGTCAATAAAATTGATATACCTATCAATTCCTCCAATAAAAGGCGAAGAGTTACGAAGGTGACTAAAGGTTTTTATTGACTAAATAACAGAGCCCACTCTCGTGGGTGATCCGATCCAAGCAGGAGGAATACCAGCCAGTCGCTCACCTTTATACCTGGCCTGGTGGGTGGAGCCAAGGCGGAGTCGGCAGTGGTCATCCCAGGTATAGCAGTGTGGCAAGAGGCGACCTCGTACCGTGATACAATAGTGGTCAGTGATACAGTTATAACGAACAGTGGTGAACAGTGCTAACTACTAACAGTGATACGATAGTGAACGTGGTTTACCACACCTTTCTAATAACTCTATTAATTTTTATCCTATCAAGTGTTTCCTCCTTCACTATGTCTATGGCAGCATCCTCTTCCTTGGTGAAGACAGATGCAAAGTATTTGCATATATATTATATATAGTGTGTGTGTGTATATACATGGATACAGCATTGCCTATAAAGTCAATCATTCAGTACCTCAGCCATACCCTCTGCCTCCATGCATAGGTCTCCTTTTTGGTACTGCCACTCAACATGATGGAGAGCGTCGTCAGTGTGAAGACGGGACTTTGTCTCCACAAGGACTGCGGTGTTCATTCCTTCCAATACTGTCATGGACGGAAGCATCTGTGACAGGTAGATTGGGGAGAACAAGGGCAAGTAGGTTTTTCACTCGTGTTTGGTTCTCTCGCCACCTCTGGTGGGTCTGCCCTGCAAGTGGGATAGAACATTCCATGGGATGGTGATGCAGGAGTCTGGGACTGAAAGGTATGATTCTGTAAGTATGGCTATGTCAGGCTGTTGCTTGACTAGTCTGTGGGATAGCTCTCCCAATTTTGGCACAAGTTCCCAGATGTTTGTGAGGAGGACTTTGCAGAGACAACTGGGCTGGGTGTGCCTTTGTCATGTCCGGTGCCTAGGTCGATGCCGGGTGGTCCGTCCGGTTTTATTAGTATACTTCTTTGTAGTGGTTTGGTACAACTGAGTGGCTTGCTGGGTCACTTCAGAGGGCAGTTAACAGTCAACCTCATTGCTGTGGGTCTGGAGCCACTGGGTAATGGCGGAAGATTTCCTTCCCTAAAGGACAAGTATTGGAGGCAAAAAGCAACGCCTCCTTCTCCCTCTACACTGAATTCTCATTCTCACCATATTCCCATCTATTGTTACTATATTAATGGGTGATTTTATTATTTGCTGGTAATTGATTTGATATAAATCAAAATGTTTGCAGTGATAATTGTTCAATTTGCATATTATATATATCTTCTGTGTGTGTGTGTGTATATATATGGATACAGCATTGCCTATAAAGTAAATTAATTATATACTGCATTGTCGATGGTACAGTCCAAAGTGCATTTATTGAAATCTTTTTACAGGATAACAAAATCTTACTCTGTTTCAAGGTACTAATGCATGGAAGGTTTAAAATGTGAGAGCAAATCTTGAGCAGTTCATCAACATCACCTCAAAATCCAGATGCGTGGCTGAGCATGTTGAATGTATTGTCCTTTACAGTATATTGCCTATTACAACAGTGACTAAACTTTTAATAAGTACTCCATTGGGACAGCCTGAGGTTGTGAAAGGTGCTATAAAATGCAAATTCGTTATTTTATTCAAAATATCTTATTTTCTTGTTTACCATTTTGTGTCACTAAAGGTGTTACATAATAGGACAGTGGCAAGTGGCTGGATACAGCAATTAAATCGTGATTTAATTGGCTGCTGTATTGGAATTTACATAACTGAATAATTATAGCAGAATATTACAAGACGTCCTAGTTCTAAAATAAATTCTAGGCTGACATTCCAATCCAATACTGAGGGAGGGTACCATTGTCACAAGTGCTGTCCTCTCAGGTCCAGGTTGCCTGTTGTGGTAGAAGCTTGAGATCCATGGCACTGTTCCAAGGAGAGCAAGGACTTCTTCTGGTCTCCTGGTTCACGCGGTACCCTCCCCCCATCAAGGGGGGGGGGTGGGGGGGGGCATCAACACTTAGCAGAAACCGTTTAACAAAACCTTCATCTAATTGGGGTGCGCGGATGGCTGTCCATCTGTCCACATAACAGTCACTGGAGTTCAAAGTAATTAATTGTCTGTGAAGTGCTTTGAATGTTTCTGAGGGAGATGATAAAGTGTTCAATCAATGCAAGTCTTTCTTTACCAGGCGGGAGTTACAAACTGCAATTCAATCTCCAATGTTTAGCGGTGTTTACAAATTGCTCAAACGTTATCACAACTTTGATTCTAAGACCCCCGCCCCCATTAAATTGCAGTCTTGTAATTCACTCCTAGGCTGTCTTTTCTATGTATACCTGTTATGCACCAGTTTAAACCTATGCTCCAAAAATATGAAGTGAAAGTAAACAAACATTGCTTAAGCAATACAAAAGAGCCACAATTGTGCCTCTTTCCAACCTATTGTGTTTTTGTGTTCGGGGTATGGCAGATTGGTTGAAAAGCAGAAGGAATCGTGACTTTGGCATCTCTGACTGTTGGGAAACCGAGTCTCCTGTTTCTCTTTAGATTTGGTCTGATGTACAGTACTTGCAGTTTAGAGCGAGAGGCGATAAGGTGATCCCTCTATAAAACTCCTCTCTGTCTTAGCTTTAATTTAAATGAATGTTGTCCGGACCAAAAAAAAACCAATGGAATGAACGGAGTAAGAAAGGAAGCAACATTTATACATGAAGCAACGATTCTAAGGAGCTGTTAGCCGCAGGTAAGAATCAACGGTGTGTGTATTCATGTTAAATCAATCTAAAATGACCCATTGTAACATTGGTTTAAAATTCATTGTAAAGGAAACTGCAGCAGGTAACGTGACAGAAAGAAACATCACTGGGTTATTCTGAAACCATTTGAAAACGCCTCTGATAATTGCAAATATCGAAATTCTTGCGGAAAAGTGCATGCTCAGATATTTAAAATTGCAGCACAGTATGAAGTATTGAAGGGCAGACAAAACATCTACCCTAATGGGCCGGAATAATTACAAGATGTATAAAGGTGATGAATGGTTGGGGGGAAAGTGTACAAAACAAGCATTATTTGCCACTGCCGAAACTCGGTGTCAGGTAGGTGTCTGCTTTGTTATAATTACAGGAGCAGATGTGTGTTTTAAAAGTTCATAATTATAGTGTTTAGCTCACCCACTCCAGTCATCTGTCTGACTCAGAAATAGCCACAGGGCTTTCGACTAACAAAAATACCAACTATTCCCGACAACCATGAAGGTCCGAACAATCTCAGACAGCAGGTCAAATGTTGACGCTGCAATATTTAAAAATAACTTGGCACGACATTAAAATAGTTTCGATCGTTATTAAGTGCCGTGTTAATTAGAACTCTAATTAGAAGGCACGCACTGTAGATTTTGAGAGCTTCATTTATTTTGTTAAGTATAAATACTGCATTGTATCAAGTATCCATATCTATAATAGGGGTCCACACTGTCCTGGGTGTGTGTTAATCCCCTCTATTACATTTCTTGAAAGGAGAAATTTTAAGCTGTACAATCAGCCGACGTTGCATTCATATCCAGCGTTCTGATGCACACGGGGCAAAGAAACCGAAATTCTAGGCTAGACATCACAAAGTGCTCAATCTGGATCAGAAACGAAAAAATAGATGAGTTTTTTTCAGATGGAGCATCTACAAAATAATATCGGATATCTCCCGCCCAATATTTTACCAAATTTTCCGAGAAGAATCGATGCTCTTTTAATATTTTTGTTCTTTTGCAGATCAAAGTAGTCATGAGAAGAGACACACCGGTAATTTGACGTGAAGTTGGCAATGTCATCGATGTGTTTGATTTGAAAACTGTTTCTGAAACTCAAAACATGTCCGTATATTTCAAATACTGAAGAGCTTGCTTTGCTAATATTTAACCCCCATCTTTTCCTGTTTCTGCACGCAAAGCACAAATAACAATAATCATTGTTATAAGATCAAAAAACATGATAAATTAAATCTGACATTACTGTTTTCATTTTATTCCACGTGGAAACGTTGAAGAAGACAGCGATTTAATAAAAGGTGAAAGATGACGAAGGCGTCTTTGAATTGTAGCTACATGTTCAATGGCTGAGACAGGAATGTGAGATAATGAACCTCGCAGATTAATAATCAAACTAGATTGTTTTGAAAAAGTACAGCAAAGTTGTGACCAGTCGTTTACCAGTGTCTAAATCGAAGGAAGGCCAAGGCGTGTGGTTCATGTGATTACTTTTGAAACGTTTTCTATTTTAAAAAGTTTTTAGAACATGTGTTATTGATGTGACTCTGGAACCTTTGAAAGTGTTTCCATGCGAGAAAGACAAGTCCAACACCATCATGGCCATTACAACCCTCATTTTTAAATTATTCCCCACGCCACCTGACCTCGTGTCCATTGGGACCTTATCCCAAATTATAGCCCAGATTGGGAGCTCAACTTTCATGTGGGAATCGCTGTACATCCTCCAGTTACACAGCGCAAGGGAACACAGGCACAACTCTGCCATCTGTATTGTATAAGTCCGTGTTATAAACCTAGTGCAGTGGAATACAGAAAGGATTTTAGCTTGTTTGATATAAACAGGCACTTATGTATAGTGTATAATATAAAGAACTGCTTCAGTACTGTATATTAGTTAATAAGATGAGAGGCCGTCCTCTGCATGACTGTAGTACATACTTAGCACACACAAATATGCACTACATTACTATTTGGAATATATTGCAAATAGTGTGATAGCCATCTACAGTACTGTATTAACAACAGAAAGTGCTGGAAAAACTCAGCAGGCCAGGCAACATCCGTGGAGAGAAATTAGCGTCAACGTTTCGGGTCAAACCCCTTTATCAAGACTAAAGAGGCACAGGGAATGAAATAGATTAAGAGGCCAGGCTGGGAGAGTATTTTGCTATCGTACAGTACTGTATTACTGTGAGAACATACTAACATGTTGGAAGTTACACACATACTGTATTCCTGTAAAGAACATTGTAGGCGGTGACATGGAACACGTTAATGTCTGTGACATTAGCATGTACTGCAGCACTATATAGAAGGCATGTTACAAAGTAATTGTATTGTATGAAGCATGTGTTAAATAGTGTGCGCCATAAACATGCACTGAAGCAACGAATAGCACATCTTAAAGAGTGTGATACTGACGAGTACGGTATGAAGACACGCATGAAGTATTTCATAGACATGTACTAAAGTAACATAAAGAGCACATTAAAGTGTGCGCCATAGGGGAACTGCGGCGCTGTTTGGCACATATGTTAAATAGCGCGTGATATACTCCATGGAACATGTTGGTGTGTGATATAGACATCCTCCGGACCGAATGCATCATAAACAACTATAGACAAGTACAGGGACTAGAACAGTACAATTAGTCATAGGAGAGCTGTTCAGGTCAATTCTAGCTGTAACAACACAAGGAGAGATGATAAAGATTCGATATGTTATTGCTTTTAGAACTGTTACGAATCGCGCGCGTATTTAAGAATTTGTTTTTTAATCATATACTGAAACACGTTATAACAGCAATGTGCTGAAAAGAATCAACATGCATGAATATATGAAAATATATATTATCTGTGTACGTATTTCTATTATGTCAGTAAGTAACTTCATTTAATTCAAAATATCCGCAGTATAGTCCTAAAGGATTGGATGCGCAGTCTATTTTTAATCATTAGTTCTGAAATTATATCAGAAACTCCGCAAAATAAATGTAAACCCCACCTTGTTTATATTTTAGCTCACATTTGTACGAAAACGGCTTCCTTTACTCTTGCTTATAAACAGGTAATTACAGCATATTACTCCGTGCCGAGATGGACTTAAGTGCACATTGTGAAATAAAACCAAAGTTAGCAAGATCCATTTTTGTTCCTGCTAACATCCGTTTGCATTAATTTGGCTTTAATTTGATCAGGTTTAACTTTGTATCCCACTCATCCCTTTGCCTGCAAATAATTAAGGCTACGAGACAGCAGATTAATTTCACATAACGAGCCTCCTTAAAAATGAAAATGTCAGCTCTCAACGATTTCTTTTAAATCATAACCCGTGTGTAAATTTCTGAAATTAACCATGTAATTACGATGTCTATCAACTTTACCCTGTGAGGTTGCTGGAGCTTTGAGTCTCTCTGTTCAATCTTCCATTCTTTTCATGAATAGGCATTCTGAAATTAAAAACTGCTCCTCATTACACACGACCTGCTATAATAGAGTTTTTATCATATTTGCTCTATTAAAACTTTGTACTTTGTAATTATCCATACGCAAGCTGCATCAGGCAGGCGTTTGCCAAAAATATGAAATTGAAGTCATAGGTGCGTTAGAGCTGGATGATTTATACAATTTATTTAGGGCACTGCTTTGCCAGTTACCATCAGATTAAATGGTTACTTACTTGCAAATAGCCCCCAGGGAGTTGAATTGCTCGGAAGAAAACAGATTAAAGTTTGCATTCAAACAGAAATTGAATTCAAAGGTAATCAATAGCATAATGGGGCAGTAAGTGCAGCCTGCTGACTGAAATGAAATTACCATATTTTTAATCTTAATTTTCCACTCTGTTTATCTGACACTGTCGATGCGAAATACAAACAGATAATGACATAGTGTGTTATTGACACTGCTGTCGTCTCTGGAGTGAGGGTTTCAATGATTAAATTGCCGGGATCTTTGATTACTTTGTGCTGGGGGCTGACGATGGTCAGAGTGTGGGAGGGACACCAACCCGTCAACAGATCAACAGGGCTTCCGCGTGGTCCTGCCGCACACCCTTCGAAACTAATTCGTTCGGTTTTACTCCAACTACACAATACTTGTATTTGAGTTACAGCACAGCACAATGTAATTTTAATACTATATAATTAGTTTTGATGTAGCTTCACTTCGCACATCAGGAGCGCATAAATAGTTTTGTAGCTAGCGTTTATAGACATTACTGTACTGTACTATTACTCTAGACTGACCTTAAAGAAAAGAAATACTTGCATTTATATAGCGCCTTTCACGACCACCGACGTACCAAAGTGCTTTACAGCCAATGAAGTACTTTTTGAAATAACAACAGAAAATGCTGGAAAAACTCAGCAAGTCAGGCAACATCCGTGGAGAGAAATTTGAGTTGACGTTTCGGGTTTAATGTAGGAAATGCAGCAGCCAATTTGCGCACAGCAAGCTCCCACAGACAGCAGCGTGATAATGACCAGTTAATCTGTTTTTTAGTGATGTTCATTGAGGGATGAATATTGGCCAGGACACTGGGAATAATTCCCCTGCTGTTCTTCAAAATAATGCCACTGGATCTTTTACATCCACCTGAGAGAGCAGACGGGAGCCTCAGTTTAACATCTCATCCGAAAGAAGAATAGCTCCTTTCACGACCACCGACGTACCAAAGCGCTTTACAGCCAATGAAGTACTTTTGAAGTGGAATCACTGTTGTAATGTGGGAAAGCCGGCACCTGGGACAGTGCAGCACTCCCTCGGTACCGCACTGGGGTGTTAGCCTAGATTTTTGTGCTGGAGTATCTGGAGTGAGACTGTGAACCCACAACATTCTGACTCAGAGGCGAGAGTGCTACCCACTGAGCCACCGCTAACCCTAGCTTGCCTTTATGCCTTACTTTTATTCTATTTGTGATTTTAAAAGGCGGCGTCGGACGATTTAAACACAACAAAGCACCAGTTTGATGTTCTCATTTCTAAATGCCGGCTCATTTTCACACTTCTTCTTTTGGTATAATTTAAAAAATCACTGCATTTCTTGTGTAGTTGAAAACAGATATAAATATAGATCAAACATGTATTACAAATTAAAACAAAATACGGGGTAAGTACTTTGAGAGCACTGAAGCGCGGTAATAAGCTGGGCGAATGTGCTTCGGGGAGGTTGTAGGACCCCGCAGAATCCTTAGTGTCCTGCCTCCTCCTCTGTAAAGCGACAGCCGCACAGAAAGGGCAGCAGTCCCTTTTTCTTCTTAAATCCCGGTATGCTTCATCAGCTCTGGAAAGTAGCAACGAATCCTTTAGAAAGAAGGAATAAGTCAAATCTTACACACAACAAAAACGCAAGACAAATCGCTTTACCACGTTGCGGGATCTGTTTTTTAATTTTGAAAAACGAACTGGATACTGAAACTTTCTGTGGACTATTTAAAAGGCAATAAAATCTGTCCAGTGGTTAACACATTAAAACATATGATGGAAAGCGACGTTCATGTAATGTAACAGTGCTGAAGCGATCAGAGCAAATTCCTGACACACCCATTTTTACACTCTCCCAGCAGACCAGGTCTGCTCACAGTCCCATTATATGGCAGGCTAGGGAAATGGAACTTGTTTCCCCCCTTCCCATCCTATTGCATACAACAGGATTCCTCCGCACTTTCTTTTCTGTTTTCTCTTTTTCTAATCCTGAAACCCACAGGATAGATGGCAATGCTACAATACTGCTGCTGGATGGTTCCTGTCAGCCTGCTGAAATGATGCTTCCTGTTCATTAAGCCTCCTTTCATCTCCCAACAATGCCTTTGCTTTGCTGCAATACTGAGTCGACGCCCATCTCTTCAATCGCATATGAATAACATTAAATAGTGTTTATGCTAGCCATTGTAGTCTTTTGTATCCTTCGTCTAGTGCCCGGAGAAAGGCCTGCTTTTGTAGTCTGGGATTGAGGCTACCTTCTCATACAGCATGGGTGCGGACATGTAGAATGTCAGAAATGAAAACAAGTCTGAAAACACTAAGCTGTTGCACTCAGAGGTATTCTGTTTCCGATATACATTGATGGTAGCAGTGTGAAGAGTTTAGAGTGGTTACTTTACCCCTCCCGAATTCTCTCCATATTGACAAAACATGGGCATAAAAAGAGCAAAAAGCAAAAGAAAGACTGAAGTTGCTGCAGATCTTAAACAAAAACAGAAAATGCCGCAAACACTCAGCAGGTCAGTCAGCATCTGTGGAGGCAGGCCCAGGTTTCAGGTGTAGGCTCTTTTCAGAACACATTTGGACCATAAAAGCAACAGAGGTCATAAAAATGCAATAGGTTTCCTGAACCGAATGAACCACCTTTGTGATTTTTGTTTTTTATGTGAGAGGCCTTATGTTACCCTGGCAGCCATTTTAAACACAAGCACAGTTCTTGTTTGGAACAGTTCAGACTTTTCAGTAGATTGGTGATGCAGGTGCACTGGACCACTCATTAGGAATCGACACATATAAAGGATATCTCATTGGTGACATAATTCAACTCATAGTTGTATCAGCTTAGCACAGTTGTAATACTTTTGCTTGGAAGTCAGAAGGTTGTGGGTTCAAGTTCATTTCTAGGATTTGAACTCATCGTCTAGAATAATACACCAGTAGAGTGCTGAGTGCTGCACTGTGTGGGATAGTGCTGTGTGTGTCTAAAAGCATTTCAAATTAATTCATTGTATCTGAAGTAGTTAGAGATACTTTTTTATAGATGTGATGAGGCACTATATAAATACAAGTTGTTTTTGTGATGCACAACAGTTTTTTTTATTGTGTATAAAAGACCACTCCATATCATTGGTGAAGTAGGATAAATAAATATTTCATATCTGTTAAATGGCAATTATCAAAACTCTATTCTGCACCGAGTCCAGGCCTTTAGATCTTAGATTTGTTTTGCCAGCAAATTTTCTCCTCTCTTTTCCTCATTCCTTACTGGGGTACAACTCCATGGGTACTGTATGCATGTGATACCTTGCCCAGCAGATATTATTTGTGTGAGAGCTTAGACATTAAAGGCCTGATTTATAAAAAAAAGAAAGACTTGCATTTATATAGCACCTTTCATGACCACTGGATGTCCCAAAGCGCTTTACAGTCAATGATGTAATTTTGAAGTGTGGGAAACGCGGCAGCCAATTCGCACTCAGTAAGCTCCCACAAACAGCAATGTGATAATGGTCAGATAATCTGTTTTTGTTATGTTGATTGAGGGATAAATATTGGCCAGGACACCAGGGTTAACTCCCCTTCTCTGTGAAATAGTGCCATGGGATCATTTACATCCACCTGAGAGGGCAGACAGCACAGCACAAAAATCTAGGCTGACACTCCAGTGCAGTACTGAAGGAGTGCTGCACTGTCGGAGGTGCCATCTTTCGGATGAGATGTTATACCGAGGCCCCATCTGTTTGCGGGACCTTGCTATGCGCAAATTGGCTGCAGCGTTTCCTACATTACAACAGTGGCTACACTTCAAAATTATGTCATTGACTGTAAAGCGCTTTGGGACGTCCAGTGGTCATGAAAGGCGCTATATAAATGCAAGCCTTTCTTTCTAACCCACTCTGTCAGATTTGGTAATTTGATACCTGAGCCAGGCAGGTCTGCAGGGCTCCAAGTTATTAATTATGATTGACCAAGCTGTCTGACTCATTAATGGAATCTGATAGGTAGTTCTGTCATTAGTAGCTGGGACTTTTCCCACTTGGTACCAAATATCCCTGTAAGCCAGTGTCTTGAAGAGGTAAATTAGTACTGGCTAGACATGCAGAGAGAAGCTTATCGTATTCTATGCTGGTATACTACACAGTGTCAGCTGGTCAAACTCCAGCAGTACCAGGCACGTGCTTGGTGGTCCCTAAACCTTGGTTCTTGCCAACCTGAACCCAAGCTGTCTAGATTTAGGTAAGTCGGCTGTTTGCCTGAAGGCACTCAAGTGTGCACTCAAAATCGGAGAACAGAAACTACCTCCAAGGAGTTCTCAGTAACTTGGTTCAGAGACTCTTAAGCATTTTTCACTTGTCATATACCTGGCTATCCCAAATAAAACAAAAATGTGTTTCTAGTGATTAAATACAATAAATTTAAAGTAAGGGTAGAACTAATGGAGCATGGTGGTGTATGCAGACGATACCTCACCATCACCTTTCCCAACCCCTCCACTGCCTGTGTTGTCAAGCTGCTTGTTTGACATTCAACAACAACGTGTATTTATATAGCACCTTTAATGTAATAAAATGCCTCAAAGTGCTGCACAGGAGTATTATAAGACAAAAATTTGACACTGAGCCACATAAGGAGAAATTAGGGCAGATTACCAAAAGCTTGGTCAAAGAGGTAGGTTTTAAGGAGCATCTTAGAGAAGGAAAGAGAGGTAGTGAGGCAGAGAGGTTTAGGCAGGGAATTCCAGAGCTTAGCGCCTAGACAACAGAAGGCACGGCCGCCAAAGGTTGAGCGATTATAATCGGGGATGCTCAAGAGGGCAGAATTAGAGGAGCGCAGATGTCTCGGGGTTGTGGGGCTGGAGGAGATTACAGAGCTAGGGAGAGGTGAGGCCATGGAGGGATTTGAAAGCAAGAATGAGAATTTTGAAATCGAGGCGCTGCTTAACCGGGAGCCAATGTAGGTCAGCGAGCACAGGGGTGATTGGCGAACGGGACTTGGTGCGAGTTAGGACATGGGCAGCTGAGTTTTGGATGACCTCAAGTTTACATAGGGTAGAACATGGGAGGCCAGCCAGGAGTGTATTGGAATAGTCAAGTCTAGAGGTAACAAAGGCATGGATGAGGGTTTCAGCAGTGGATGAGCTGAGGCAAGGGCAGAGACGGTCGATGTTATTGAGGTGGAAGTAGATGGTCTTTGTTATGCTCCGGATATGTGGTCAGAAGTTCATTTCAGGGTCAAATATGACACCAAGGTTGCGAACAGTGTGGTTCAGCCTCAGACAGATGTTAGGGAGAGGGATGAAGTCAGTGGCTCGGGAATGGAGTTTGTGGCTGGGACTGAAAACAATGGCTTCAGTCTTCCCAACATTTAATTTGCTAAAATCCCTGCTGATCCAGTACTGGATGTCAGACAAGCAGTCTGACAATTTAGAGACTGTGGAGGGGTTGGGAGAAGTGGTGGTGAGGTAAAGCTGGGTGTCGTCAGCGTACATGTGGAAACGAATGCTGTGTTTTTGGATGATGTCGCCAAGGGGCAACATGTAGATGAGAAATAGGAGGGGGCCAAGGATAGATCCTTGGGGGACACCAGAGGTAATGGTGCGGGAGCGGGAAGAGAAGCCGTTGCAGGTGATTCTCTGGCTAAGATTGGATAGATAAAAATGGAACCAGGTGAGTGCAGTCCCATCCAGCTGGATGATGTTGGAGAGGCATTGGATAAGGATTCAGTCCTGTATGAGCCGCAATTTCCTCCAATTAAACATTGGAAAGGCCGAACCCATTGACTTTGGCCCCTGCCACAAACTCAGTTCCATAGCCATTGATTCCATTCCCCTCCCTGGGCACTGTCTGAGGCTGAACCAGACAGCCCACAAACTCGGCATCCTATTTCACCCTAAGCTGAGCTTCCAACCCCATATCCTCTCCATCATAAAGACCACCTCCACCATAACACCTGTCTCTGCTCCTGCCTCAGCCCATCTACTGCTAAAAAAAAACTCATTCATGCTTTTCTTACTTCCAGACTCAACTATTCCAATGCTCTTCTGGCCGGCCTCACTCCGTAAACTTGAGCTCATCAAAAATGCTGCTGCCCGTGTCCCAACTCGCCCCGAGTCCAGTTCTCCTATTCCCCCTGTGCTCCCGTGTCCCAACTCGCCCCGAGTCCAGTTCTCCTATTCCCCCTGTGCTCCCGTGTCCCAACTCGCCCCGAGTCCAGTTCTCCTATTCCCCCTGTGCTCCCGTGTCCCAACTCGCCCCGAGTCCAGTTCTCCTATTCCCCCTGTGCTCCCGTGTCCCAACTCGCCCCGAGTCCAGTTCTTCTATTCCCCCTGTGCTCCCGTGTCCCAAACCTAATTCTTTGACTAAGCCTTTTATCACCCGTCCTAATGTCTCCTTCTTTGGCTCAGTGCCAATTTTTATCTGATAACTCCTGTGAAGCATCGTGGGACATTTTACTATGTTAAAGGCACTACACAAATGCAAGTTGTTGTTGTAGGGCATAAGGACATATGGGCAATTGCGTAGTAAAGTTTATGCCTGCCATTCCCACACTTACAAATTCCAAATCTCAGTTTTGCTACTATGTGGAAGTGCCAGATGGAAGCCAGGTTTCATCATATGGAGGGAGGAAACTTTTACTGTGGGCATCACTAATAGACATCCTAGATGCTAAGAGAGGAAATGATGAAGGTCCAAGGTCAGTTCAGATGTCCTTGGCTGCCATTATTGCATCGTCTAGCAAGACCAGACCCTTGAATTAAAACAAGTAATTAAAAAAAAATCAAATACATATGTATGATCGCCACAGCAAAACAGCATTTAGTTTAACCAATCCAAATTAAGCATTCGAACATATTTCT
Organism: Somniosus microcephalus; assembly: GCF_052327205.1. Taxonomy (NCBI): domain Eukaryota; kingdom Metazoa; phylum Chordata; class Chondrichthyes; order Squaliformes; family Somniosidae; genus Somniosus; species Somniosus microcephalus. The sequence goes on along the minus strand of NC_140996.1, from coordinate 62,554,581 downwards.
GCGACTAGTAAACCTGGAGTGTTTTCAATTACTTTACATACAGCCAAGAAGCATTAACTTTGAGAATATATTAATATATCTTATATACTTATAAAATAATGATGTTTTTAGAGGTAAGCATGCTTGAGCCACTCGGAGCTACGTCAGAATGATTTCTGATATGACTGGGTAAATTTTCCAATCAGGGGTCCCATCAGGCATTAGTTGGGCAGTGTATTATTAGCAACTACTTGACCATTATGACCCTGCCTGATTTTTGCATGGTCAGCATCATTTACATAGTGTGGGTGAATTCTCAACACATTTTTTAAAATTATGATGGGTTTAGATAAGGTAAATAAACAAAGTTTATTTCTTCTTTTGGACATTCAGTGACAAGGGGTGATCAATTTAAAATTGTTGCATAGAATGAGGAGAGATGTTAAGAGAAATTTCTTTATGTAGAAAGATGTTGGGGGGAAAATTCGGTTGGTTTGCACCTCCCGTTAGCACCTTAAGTGGGCACTAATGGGGCGCAAAGCAACTAGCGCCCAGGTGAGGCGATGTTTGCGCCGCTCACGAAATTGACGACATTTTGTGGTGGCGCTAAACACTAACGCCACAATCTCCTGCGCCCACAGATCATGACGTCACTCGAGCGTGCAATGCCCCGGTAGTGCCCCGACCAGATATTGAGTGGCGCCCCCGCCTTACCACCTGCCACTAGCAACGACAGGTTGAGGGGAGCGTTTTGTAGTCGGAAAGGGACGGTGGGAGTGCCTTTTAAAGGTGACTGGTTCATGCCTTTTGTTTTGGTGACATTTTTACACCAGGCATTCTGAGTGAGAGAGACTTCTGGAGATATTCAATACTGTATTGAGGAGTTTTGGGTACTGAGCAACACTTTGCAGGTTCATTTTGATTTGATCTTCCTTGCATCGATTTAGAAGAGACTGTGGGGGCTGCACTCTGACATCTTTCCCTGGGCCTCACCATTGTTCTTTCCAGCAGATTTGATGTACAGGTCTCTCCAGGCCGAGATTCATGGCTGCAATGAGCAAGGTGTGGATGGAGAGCAAGATTGACCCTCCCTTTAAGAACTGGCCGGCGACAGTGTGTCTGTGTTCCACTGCTGACTGACATCACATGAGCTTCGCCAGTGCTCTGAGGTAGCGCCTCACTCCTCAGCGTTAGCGCCTTAAGAGAGGTGTATAGCACCTGATTTAACGCTCCAATCACCTCCAGGGGCAATAGAAGGCAAGTTTGCAGTAGGAGGCAATAATTAGCGCTAGGCGCTAATCTTTACGTCCGGTCGATAATTGCGCCCCAAACGGGGCGACGCCGAATTTCTCCCCCATTGAATCATGGGATGCTTTGCCACAGGGAATAGTTGAGGCAGCGACCATTGCATCTTTTAAGGGAAAGTGGATAAATATTTGAAGTAAAAAAGATACATGATTGGTTTTGGATTGCTCTAGCAAAGAGCCAGCACAGACAAAATAGGCTAAGTAGCCTCCTTCTATGCTGTAAACTATGGTTCTGTAACTCATTTTATTCTGTTAATAGTGTAATTCAGGCTGCTTACCCAAGAATCCTGTTTTGAAATTGATAAATAAATTATTAGCATCTGTGTGAATGTACGTCATTGTGCCTTAGAGTCACTTTGCTATAACAAGTAGTGTCAGCCGTGGCTCAGTGGGTAGCACTCTCACCTGTGAGTCAGAATGTTGTGGGTTCAAGTCCCACTCTAGGGACTTGAGTGCAAAAATCTAGGCTGACAATCCAGTGCAGTGTTGAGCGAGTCCTGCACTGTTGGAGGTGCTGTCTTTCGGATGAGACATTAAACCGAGGCCGTGTCTGCACTCAAGTGGACATAAAAGATCCCATGGCACTATTTCGAAGACGAGCAGGGGAGTTATCCCCAGTGTCCTGGCCAATATTTATCCCTCAATCAACGTAACAAAAACAGATTATCAGGTCATTAACATAGAAACATAGAAGATAGGAGCAGGAGGAGGCCATTCGGCCCCTCAAGCCTGCTCCGCCATTCAATGAGATCATGGCTGATCATCCAAATTCAGTACCCTGTTCCTGCCTTCTCTCCATATCCCTTGATCCCTTTAGCCTTAAGAAATATATCCAACTCCTTCTTGAATATATTTAATGAATTGGCCTCTACTGCCTTCTGTGGTAGAGAATTCCACAGGTTCTCCACTCTCTGGGTGAAGAAATTCCTCCTCATCTCAGTCCTAAATGGCTTACCCCTTATCCTTAGACTGTGACCCCTGGTTCTGGACTCCCCGACCATCGGGAACATCCTTCCAGCATCTAGTCCTGTTAGAATTTTATAAGTTTCGATGAGATCCCCTCTCATTCTTCTAAACTCCAGCGAGTACAAGCCCAATCGACCCAATCTCTCCTCATACGCCATTCCTGCCATCCCAGGTATCAGCCTGGTGAATCTTCGCTGCACTCCTTCCATGGCAAGAACATCCTTCCTCAGATAAGGTGACCAAAACTGCACACAGTACTCAAGATGTGGCCTCACCAAGGCCCTGTACAACTGCAGCAAGACATCCTTGTTTCTGTACTCAAACCTTCTCGCTAGGAAGGCCAACATACCATTTGCCTTCTTTAAATGCCTGCTGCACCTGCATGCTTACTTTCAGCGGCTGGTGCACAAGGATGCCCAGGTCCCGTTGCACTTCCCCTTCTCCCAATCTATTGCCATTTAGATAATAATCGGCCTTCCTGTTTTTGACACCAAAGTGGATAACCTCACATTTATCCACGTTATATTGCATCTGCCATGTTTCTGCCTAATCACCCAACCTGTCCAAATCATACTTGAGTTTCTCGACATCCTCCTCACAGCACACACGCCCACCCAGCTTTGTGTCGTCTGCAAACTTGGAGATATTACATCTAGTTCCCTCGTCCAGATCATTAATATATATTGTGAATAGCTGGGGTCCAAGGACCAATCCCTGCGGTACCCCACTAGTCACTGTCTGCCACTTGGAAAAGAGCCATTTATTCCAACACTTTGCTTTGTGTCTGCCAACCAGTTCTCTATCCAAGTCAATACCTTGCCCCCAATCCCATGTGCCTTAATTTTACACGCTAATCTCTTAAGCGGGACCTTATCGAAAACCTTTTGAAAATCCAAATACACCACATCCACTGGTTCTCCCTTATCTATTTTACCAGTTACATCCTCAAAAAATTCCAGTAGATTAGTCAAGCACGATTTACCTTTTGTAAATCCATGTTGAATTTGTCCAATCCGGTCACTTTTTCCAAGTGCTCTGCTATTACATCCTTTATAATGGGCTCTAGCATTTTCCCCACTACCAATGTCAGGCTTACTGGTCTGTAATTCCCTGTTTTCTCTCTACCACCCTTTTTGAACAGTGGGGTAACATTAGCTAATCGCCAATCCATGGGTACTGTTCCAGAGTCTATCGAATTTTGGAAGATGACCAGCAATGCATCTACTATTTCTAGGGCCACTTCCTTAAGTACCCTAGGATGTAGATTATCAGGCCCTGGGGATTTATCGGCCCTCAATCCCATCAATTTCCCTAACACCATTTCCCTACAAATTCTGATTTCTATCAGTTCCTCTCTTTCATTAGACCCTATGTTCCCCGACATCTTTGGGAGGTTATTTGTGTCCTCCTTTGTGAAGACAGAACCAAAGTATGTATTTAATTGGTCTGCCATTTCTTTGTTCCCCATTATAAATTCCCCTGATTCTGACTGCAAGGGACCTACGCTTGACTTCACCAATCTTTTTCTCTTCACATATCTATAAAAGCTTTTACAGTCAGTTTTTATGTTCCCTACTAGCTTACTCTCATACTCTATTTTCCCCCTCTTAATTAATCCCTTTGTCCTCCTTTGTTGGATCCTAAACTGCTCCCAATCCTCAGGTTTACTGCTTTTTCTGGCCAATTTATATGTCCTCTCCTTGGATCTTATGCTATCCCTAATTTCCCTTGTTAGCCACGGTTGAGTCACCTTTTTTGTCTTATTTTTATGCCAAACTGGGATGAACAAATTCTGTAGTTCATCCATGCGATCTTTGAATGTTTGCCATTGCCCATCCACCGTCAACCCTTTGAGTGACATTCCCCAATCAATCCTACCCAACTCGCACCTCATACCATCATAGTCTCCTTTATTTAAATTCAGGACCCTAGTCTCTGAGTCAACTATTTCACTCTCCATCTTAATGAAGAATTCTATCATATTATGATCGTTCCGACCCAAGGGGCCTCGCACAACAAGATTGCTAATTAATCCTTTCTCATTACATAATACCCAGTCTAAGATGGCCTGATCTCTAGTTGGTTCCTCAACATATTGGTCCAGGAAACCATCCCGTAAACACTCCAGGAATTCCTCCTCCGCAGTATTGTTACTAATTTGGTTAGCCCAATCTATATGTAGAATAAAGTCAACCATGATAACTGCTGTGCCCTTATTGCACGCTTCTCTAATTTCCCGTTTAATGCCATCCCCGACCTCCGCATTACTGTTTGGAGGTCTATATACCACTCCCATTAATGTTTTCTGCCCCTTGGTATTTCTCAGTTCTATCCATACAGATTCCACATCATCAGAGCTAATATCCTTCCTTTCAATTGTGTTAATCCCCTCTTTAACCAGCAATGCTACCCCACCTCCTTTTCCTTTCTGCCTATCTTTCCTGAATATTGAATACCCCTGGATGTTGAGTTCCCAGCCTTGGCCACCCTGGAGCCATGTTTCTGTAATCCCAATCATATATTCGTTTACCTCTATTTGCACAGCTAATTCATCCACCTTATTACGAATGCTCCTCGCATTAAGACACAAAGCCATCAGGCTTGTTTTTTTAATGCTCTTAGACCTTTTAGAATTATTATTTACTGTGGCCATGTTTGATTTAAACCCTTGATTTCTCTGCCTGTCACTTTTGTTTTTCTCCTTCCTGTCTTTTGCTTTTATCCTTGTTTCCCATTGCTGTTTGTGGGAGCTGACATTCGCGTTTCCACCAGTGACTGCACTTCATTGGCTGTAAAGTGCTTTGGGACGTCTGGTGGTTGTGAAAGGCGCTATATAAATGCAAGTCTTTTTTTCAGATCACAGAACCAAAGCCTTCAATCAATCAGATCCCAGAGACCACTATACCTTCAACCTATTGGTTCAATCAAACTGGAAACAGAAACCAATCAGATCTCTGGACCATCTTTGCAGTGTAATTTCTGATTGGTAGTTTTATAAGTGAGCTAATCACATGCTACAAAAAAACTCCGTGGCACACTGCTGTCACCAAACGCATTAATAATACCTGTACCTGAAATATAAATGTTCAAAAATTTACATCAAACTTCAATAATTCACAAAATAAAATCATAACCCAGAAACCTCATGGTCCACTTTTTACAATTATTCCCATGTGCCTCTCACATCAGATGCAAAATCAACAGCTTTGACCCTCGTTACATCCTCCCCGCCAGAAGACAACACCATAACCAGAGTGGAAGAGTGGATACCTGCTGAGACTTTTTCCTAGCAATTCTATTCCCTCCTTTTTATATTAAACGTGCACTAGAAGTCACCATAACAGGTGAAGGGTCAGGTTAGGGGCAGTTTCTTCTTCACTAAAGGTCCCAACAATCCATTACTGAACTGTCTTTCTCACTCACACAAAAAAGTTACTTGCTTTTTTTTCATTAAACACAGAGGTATGAAGGGTAATAAAGGTAGTAAGCTAAGGCACATTAGCCTGGATCTTCTGATTGATGTTATTTTAACAGTGGTGATAACTCAATGGGCTATCACCCATGTTAAAATAACAATGATTAGAAAATCCAGGCTATTGAATTGAATTGAATAGGATATTTAATACATGAAGATCATTAGTTTTTGTGTTAACATTTATTAAAAGACTGTTGATGCTGCAAACACGTTTAAGGTATCGTGTTGAGGATACCCTCCACCGTGTTGTGTGGCACGACCACCGTGCTAAATGGGACAGATTTCGAACAGATCTGGCAACTCAAAACTGGGCATCCATGAGGCGCTGTGGGCCATCAGCAGCAGCAGAATTGTATTCAACCACAATCTGTAACCTCATGGCCCGGCATATCCCTCACTCTACCATTACCATCAAGCTGGGAGATCAACCCTGGTTTAACGAAGAGTGCAGGAGAGCATGCCGGGAACAGCACCAGGCATACCGAAAAATGAGGTGTCAACCTGGTGAGGCTACAACACAGGACTACTTGCATGCCAAACAATGGAAGCAACAAGCGATAGACAGAGCTAAGCGATCTCACAACCATCGGATCAAATCAAAGCTCTGCAGTCCTGCCACATCCAGTCATGAGTGGTGGTGGACAATTAAACAGTTAACGGGAGGAGGAGGCTCCAAAAATATCCCCATCCTCAATGATGGTGGAGCCCAGCACGTGAGTGCAAAAGACAAGGCTGAAGCATTTGCAACTATCTTCAGCCAGAAGTGCCGAGTGGATGATCCATCTCGGCCTCTTCCTGAGGTCCCCAGCATCACAGATGCCACTCTTCAGCCCATTCAATTCACTCCACGTGATGTCAAGAAACGGCTGAAGACACTGGATACTGCAAAGGCTATGGGCCCTGACAACATTCCGGCAATAGTACTGAAGACTTGTGCTCCAGAACTAGCTGTGCCCCTAGCCAAGCTGTTCCAGTACAGCTACAACACTGGCATCTACCCGGCAATGTGGAAAATTGCCCAAGTATGTCCTGTCTACAAAAAGCAGGACAAATCCGACCCGGCCAATTACCGTCCCATCAGTCTACTCTCAATCATCAGCAAAGTGATGGAAGGTGTCATTACTCAGCAATAACCTGCTAACTGACGCCCAGTTTGGGTTCCGCCAGGGCCACTCAGCTCCTGATCTCATTACAGCCTTGGCCCAACCATGGACAAAAGAGCTGAACTCAAGAGGTGAGGTGAGAGTGACTGCCCTTGACATCAAGGCAGCATTTGATCGAGTGTGGCATCAAGGAGCCCTAGCAAAACTGAAGTCAATGGGAATCAAGGGGAAAACTCTCCATTGGTTGGAATCATACCTAGCACAAAGGAAGTTGGCTGTGGTTGTTGGAGGTCATTCATCTCAATCACATGACATCACTGCAGGAGTTCCTCAGGGCAGTGTCCTAGGCCCAACCATCTTCAGCTGTTTCATTAATGACCTTCCCTTCATCATAAGGTCAGAAGTGGGGATGTTCGCTGATGATTGCACACTGTTCAGCACCATTCGAGACTCGTCAGATACTGACGCAGTCCGTGTCCATATGCAGCAAGACCTGGACAACATTCAGACTTGGGCTGGCAAGTGGCAAGTAACATTCGCACCACACAAGTGCCAGGCAATGACCATCTCCAACAAGCGAGACTCCACCCATCTCCCCTTGACATTCAATTGCATTACCATCGCTGAATCCCCCACTATCAACATCCTGGGGGTTAACATTGATCAGAAACTGAACTGGATCGGCCATATAAATACTGTGGCTACAAGAGCAGGCCAGAGGCTGGGAATTCTGCGGTGAGTGTCTCACCTCCTGACTCCCCAAAGCCTTTCCACCATCTACAAGGCACAAGTCAGGAGTGTGATGGAATACTCTCCACTTGCCTGGATGAGTGCAGCTCCAACAACACTCAAGAAACTCGACACCATTCAGGATAAAGCAGTCCGCTTGATTGGCACTCCAACCACCACCTTCAACATTCACTCCCTCCACCACCGGCGCACTGTGGCTGCAGTGTGTGCCATCTACAAGATGCACTGCAGCAACTCGCCAAAGCTTCAACAGCACCTTCCAAACCCGCGACCTCTACCATTTAGAAGGACAAGGGCAGCAGACGCATGGGAACATCACCACCTACAAGTTCCCCTCCAAGCCACACACCATCCTGACTTGGACCTGTATCGCTGTTCCTTCACTGTCGCTGGGCCAAAATCCTGGAACTCCCTTCCTAACAGCATTGTGGGTGTACCTACACCATATGGACTGCAGCGGTTCAAGAAGGCGGCTCACCACCATCTTCTCAAGGGCAATTAGAGATGGACACTAAATGCAGGCCTAGCCAGCGTCGCCCACATCCCATCAATGAATAAAAAAAAGGTCTGGGCTTGGCCATACATGTAATGGAAAGTGAGATAATAGCAATGATCTTTGTGTACTCTGGCTATCAGAGCAGAGACACTGTTGTGGTAAATGTCTACTGGAGAGAAGTTTCAGGTGTTCAGGGGCTTGGCAATTGTGAAAAGTTCACCGATGTTAAGTGCTTGGCTTGCAACTAAGTAGAAGAGATAACCGAGAAGAGGGACAGAATCAACTAGAAGTAATGCTTGTTAGAGAAGAGACAATGGTGACCAGCCACAATACTGATGAGGGAAACAATCGATGGGTTAAGGTATAAAAAAGGGCACCACATAAGTAAGTCCATTAGAGGGCCACATTTTCAACAAGTAGAACTTGACCCCATTTGGTTACAAGTTCACATTAGTTCTGCACCAAAAGGTACTCACATGGCCATCAGGACTGTACTAGGCACCAGGAGAAAGATCCAGCTGAACTTTCACAAATATGTGAGTAACTAACACAGGAGCACTTACAGTAGGATGGAGGTAGAATCTCTATCAGGTTGTTTGGAGAAGCCAGCGAAGGGTTATAAATATCCTGGAGCCTAAACAGAGAGAGTGATAGGTATAAAGATCAGTGAGTCTTACTTGAAATGAGGCTGGTGGAACACTAACCCCCGCACATGAGAGACAGAGTAGGATGAAAACATCCATTTCATAGATCTCCATTTCTGAGATGAATTTCCACATCTCACCCACATCTGACCAATGGCTGGCTCAAGTGGAAGTCTTGCTGACAAAAAAACTAAGTAGCATTCTCTTGACTGCTGTTCTATATGACATGGGGATAACTGTCCAAGAAAGATTGCGGTTAGGGCTAGATATTATGGAGAAAACATATAGTAAACTATAAGGGAGGTGTGCTTAAACATCAGTGGCTGATGTGGGGCACCACAAAAATACAACCTTAGAACTCATGCCAGCAGCCTGCCTTTGATGTCATATAGCCCTGGCCACGTGTTTTAAGGTATCCTACAGAAACCAGGAGGCTCTCCCTGTGACTATTTAAGGATTTCCATGCACTAATATTCTAACATCTGGAATTACAGCTGATCCCTTTACTTTGCTCTTGAATAATCTGAAGGTAAACAGAGGAATGAGCCACCTTCCACTAGTAGAACTGCTACCAGAAAGAGAGCACATTCTTTCAGAGTGAGAACAGCACATCTTTTACACAGTAACAGACAAGAAAGACACAGCAGCCATATATTTCACTCATGAAAGGAATGCAGTAAATTTGTTTATATGACCATTTTTGCCTTTGCCTCCTCTGTATTTCTATTTAGGGTTAGGGCAACAATAAGTTTATGTAATTTTTTTGATTATAAGTCTGTGAAGCACCTTGGGGCACTTGTCTACATTAAAGGGGCCATATAAATGCAAGTTGTTTGTTGTTGTAATGCGAACAGTTGCTGGTGAGACAAAAGAGAAAGATAGGTTTAGCTATGGCTGATTGTATCCTGTAATTATAATGTATATTATTTTCTATGGGTGCTGGGTTGCTTTCATGCTGTACCAAACCAGGCCAGTGCACGTGCTTTTCACATTGGCAGGAAGATTAACTCAGCTGATTTTCCTGAAAGTTCCGTTCATCCTAAGACTCTGAAAGGACAATAGCTGCTATTGGGAAAATGTACATGTTGCTGGGTTTGGTGAAGACATAATTCCTTTGCCACCAGTTCTGAGCAGGATTTAAAAGTTACAAGTCTAGAAGGACCTTTAATATGCAGAAACTGCAGTGTGGCCCAGTTGATTGGATTAACATAAGGTTTAATTAGTGTTTTTCAGACAACTTTGAGGAACTGTTTCTGATGATGGAAAAAAATGTTGGAAACTTGTAATGTTGGTCCTTGTTACAGTTCAAGTTTTTCCCAACCCTTTTATTTATGTTTGCAGCTAGATGGCAGTTTTCTTAAGCAGACCGAGTCTCCGAGGAACTGAAACCTGCATCTTTATTCTCTGCTGACAGTGTGTTAGTGTGCCTAGGCTTAACAATTAACACTGAGTATGCTGCAAGGCGCTTATTAGAGAATGCCTCAGAAGGTGGAAAATAACACATTGCCAGACCAATGCATAAAGACTAAACTACTTCTTCAACTTTATTTACAGATGAAATAATATACAAGCAAAAAGATAGTCTTTTAAGGTCCAATGGCCAACTTTGCATAATATATGAACTGCTTTGTCTGTTTATAAATGAGAAAATAAAGTTAAACATCTTTGTAGGTTTCCTCAGCAAATTCTTGAAGAAACACTGTTTGGTGGTAAGTTACATGGGAATGATTTCTTACAGAGCTCCCCTTGGCATGTATTAATCTTGAGTTGAATAGGGAATTAAAGACCCTGAGAGAGTTTGTGGGTTAATAGGTGTCTTCTCATTTGAAGATCAAACGATTTCTTCTCAATAGTTAGCCAACTAATTTGGAAACCATTTTTGCTTTGGTAGACAAGATAGAAATGGTGTGAACTGAGGCTTCCTGGCAGCTTACTAGTTAATTTGACACTTGACAACAATTGGAAAACAGATGTTGATCAGGTGAGATGAAGTAAGGTGGGAGGAGGCATGTGTGGAGCACAAAGCTGTTGGACAGAATGGCCTGTTTCTGTGCTGTAAACTCTATGTAATATTACATTGCTTCATCTATGTGGGTGAAAGGAATTAATACATGAAATACCATTTGTTTTTCAAATAACATATAATTAGATGAACTGTTATCAAATGCTTTCTGGGGCTTTGAACCAGACACACTGGGCCTGATTTCCCTGGGTTCATCTGTAACACGTTCTATACTAATCAAGGATCATAAAACCTGAAATGTTAACATTTTTCCTTTCTCCGCTGACCTGCTGAGTGTTTCCAGCACTTTCTGTTTTTATTTCAGATTCCCAGTTTCTGCGCTATTTTGCATTTTTCCCCTCTAATTTCCCTGGCATCACTTCTTGATCAATAACTTGTCCTTTTTGCTCAGGGAACAGGTAAAGGGGGCCAAGACCTGTAATGGCAGGTCTCCAGTCCCCTTATATTACTCAGGAGTTTAAGGGCTTCCCCAAGGGTGGAGCAGGGCTCGCACCTGCAATAGGCACAAGCCCAGTGTTGCCATGGTAACAAAGTGGAAGGAGGCATTCCTGGCGCTCTTGCCTCAATTTCCTGTGGTTACGCCCTGCATGAACACTCATTTCCAGTGGTGCCACAAGAAGCTTTCTCTTGCTAGATCCCTCGGAACTTTGGTCCCTGAGGCTGATGGCCAGCTAAGCTTCTCTTCACCCACGATTACTGCCTCAAGGCCTTATCAAGGAATGGAATGCGCCAGAGCTATGACCAGGCCATGGTAGTGATCTGGTCCACCAAATTTGGGTGTATCTTAGACTGAACACAGGGCCTCCCAGGAAAATTGATTCCTCAATGTTTCTCAGCAGTTTTCCAAGAAAGTGCTTAGACATTATTTGAGCTGATCGAAGAAAAAATTATTTTAAAACAGGTTCCTGTGTTCATCACAGTCCCCAGTGGATGAACATGTTAATTATAATAATCACTACTATTTCCAGGTGTCACTCTGCTGTCAAAAAAATTCTGACACTGAAATTTCACTCACAGTGTGACTCTAAATAAATTTCTGAATACTTGAAATTTCTCCAGTTCAGGTCATTTCAGGTCTGGGTTGGTCTGTTCCCTCCATGGCTCAGTAGGTAAATGCACTAAGTAGATTCCTAAATTGGCATCAGTGTCCTTGGTCTGGGTGAATCACACAGGAAATTCTTCATCACAAATGTGACATTTTCATTTCCCATCACAAACATTCTTAATCTGTAAGTAAGATCCCAGCTATGGAGAGTTTTATTCTGTGAGCTTGCACCACTAGGAAATAGGTGAGATGACCCAAACTCACTTCATGTAGGACTCTTACAACCAGTAGAAAGAGGAGACTGTCATTCTATTAGTCTGGATTAGATTCAAATTCAGACTCCAGCGGTGAAAGGACAATTGCTAACCTAGTACATCAGCTTGATGTCACATCCCAGCCCAAGAATTTGATATTTTATGTAAATGTACTTTTCTCCAACTAAATAATAAAAGGTATGATTTACGATGTTATCAGTGGCAGAGAGTCCCGTCTGGTTCTTAATATGTGCAGTGAGTTTAAACAGTTCTCAACCTGGACAGTAGATGCAACACTTTGTTGTGCAAACAAAAAACTGACAAGTCTAGACAACCATAAATCGATCCATAAATTAGTGATTGGAAACTGCTCTCCCACATTTAGACAGACAGCACTGGCTGTGGAGAGCCATATACCATTGGAAATTAACCACTTCACTACTAAAGTTATGAATAATTTGTTATGTCTGTTGATTTCCTTTTTTTAAATACAGTGGCCTAGAAATTGGGTTTTGGCTTAGCCAGGGCTTTAGCGCCGGAAGTTAGTGCCGGCGCTAAGTCCCCTGCGCGCGCCAAAAATTCAGTGGCGCCGCGCCCAAACGGCTGCCGGCGCTACTGAAGGGTCTTTGCGGCGGTACATCGGCGCTAACTGCCGTTTCGCGCAGCAATTCCGGCGCTGCGGCACCCGATGCGGTGCGGCAGGCTGGGGACGTGCAGGCCTCCTCCTCCCGTTAAGGAGGAGCTGCCTGCACCCGGCCGCGGCCCGCGCAAATCAGCTTAAAAATGAGCCCGGCACCTCGGACAAGTGCCGGGCTTGCATCTGTTCCGGGGGGTGGGGGGGGGAGAAGTCCGGGGAGGGAGCTGCGGGCAGGCGGCCGGCGGGAAAGTGGCCGGCCGCCGCGGGGCCTTTAATGCGCCGGCGCAAACTGAAGTAAGGCACCTCTGCCAGAACGTTGCTTGCGGCTGCCACGGGCGAGGCGGCCGCAACTCAATTTCGGAGTTCGGGCGGGTTACCACGGCAACCGGGACGCTGCGCACACCGATGACGTCATCGGTGCCGGCGCAGCGCTACCGGTGCAACGCCGATTTAGGGCCCCAGGGAATTTTTAAACTGGCCATAACTCTGGCGCTAGTCCCTCTAGCGCCTCAAAAGCGGCGCTAAGGCTAGTGAATTTCTAGGCCAGTGTTTCTAGACAATCTTATCCCATTGGGTATCAAAGAATGAGGTAACTTTTTATTCATGAGTTCACAGACTACAGAACCATCATTTCCCAACAGTTTTGATCCTAAATGTAGGACTATCTTTGATTGGGGTCAGAAGGAACAGTTGCACATTGTTGTTGGAGTTGAAAACTTTCTAAAGTTGCTATAGTGCCACAGTTACATTTTAATGCAGTCAACCATCAATTATGTCATTGCTGTTCTCTTCCTCACAGCTGCTATTGGATCTCGGTTCTTTTGAAACTGGTGTTTTTGGTATAGCTGAAAGGACTGATGACCTTGTCCATCCATCTGTCTGTGTATCGCCGTGTCTAGATTGATAACAGTTATATTACCTCAACTTTGTGAACTTCTACGCTAATATAAATAACAGTTCAAATTTCAAGTGATTCTGGCTTCAGGAACGTTCCAACTTGCTTTATAATTTGTATATTATGATTACTTAGGTAGCTTCAGCAAAGTTGCATTAACAATGTAATGATCCAAACAAATAATGGCCCAGAAATTCGGGTCTCCACGGGTGAGTACGCATGGGGTACTCACCCGTAGGCCCGATGGAAGTGCCGGTTTCCTGCATGCACTGCGCATGCACGGGAAACCGGCACGTCCGTTCCTCTGAACGAAGAGGTTCAGAGGTCGAACGCGTGCGTGGGGTAGGCTGTGCGTGCACATCAAACTTAGGTTTTTTTTACAGGCTTCTCCGGGAACGTAAGCCTGCAGAATTTAGAAATATAAAAAGCAGATGTAAGGCCTGCTTTTTACAAGGTACGTGGTGAATTAATTAAAATTAAAATATTTTTTCCACAGGTTTATTATTTTTAAATACTTTAAAGCAAGGTAAGTTTATTTTTTAGCCCCGTTAGAATATAAAATTATTTTTTTCAAAAATTTAAATTATTGTTTAAAATAGTTATTTCATGTAATTTATAGTTTATTTAAAAATGTGATTTAAAAAAAATTTATTTGAAGGTTTAGTGCTATTTTGGGGCCGTAGTATTTATAAGTCTTGACAGCACTTCCGGTCAGACTTATGAATGGAGCATTCCCTGCTCCGATTGGCTGCCCATGGCCCACGTGATCCCAGGGGACGCATCGAACTAACTGCACCCCTGGGATATGCAAGCACTGCGCGCCGGCAGCTGGACCAGGCCCCGGATCGGAATTCCATGGGGCCCTACAGCTCAACGGCCGGCGCGCAAGGTAAGTGCAGATCGGGGGCTTGCACCCGCGGGAAGCCCCCAACCCGAATTTCTGGGCCAGTATGTGTGATGCGATTAGCATAACAATATGGAACACCAATTAGAACAATAGTAACACAGAATGAACTATTATGAGTTCTTTCGTTAAGTAGCAATGAGTGGCACGATGGTATAATTGATTTTAAAGTATACAGGTCTTATATAATCTGTCACTAAAACCAAATGCAGCAATCAGAGAATACAATGAAGATAGAACCAGGGAAGACATTAATTAAACCAGAAAGTAGTCTCTCAATCCAACGCAATCCCTTTCATTCACATCTAATCCCATCCCTATACTATCAGTTTTATCACAAGGTCTTCTCTATCATTTTATAGCCACCAATTTCTGCTATGTTATCATATAAATACAATCGGTCTCAAAAATAATCAGTGACTCCCATGAATTGATTAAAATATTTATACCATTTTCATACCGAATAACAATGATGTATGAAATGCTCCTATCCATACATTGTAACCTGAAAATCAACTCCCCTCTCTGAAATCAATCTCATCAAATTCTACAGACTAACCACAAAACAATGGGAAACTTCAAAAGTACAAAGTAACCTACAATCTTTTAAGCTTTCTTGCCCCAATAAGTGTAGGCAGAAGTGATAGACTGAGTTGCTATTTGTACCATATGCTCATTGTGAGGCAACTTTAATATTGTGCTTGAGATGGCAAATAATACAAGCACCAAAAAGGCGAAAGCATGCCTAAAAGAGTGATTTACACAGTAGCAAGAGAAAGAAGAAGCAAAAAGAATGTTTAGTAAAAATGCAAAGCTGTCTGAAAGCCAAACTCCATTGCTGGGTTAAAATGTGAGTAAAACACAGCACCTCCTACTCTTAAAATACATTTTTAGAGCATGGAACACAAGCAGTGATTAATTATTGTTGTATTCTTGGACTTTCTTAAACAATCTATTAAGTTTAACAATAACAGAAAATGCTGGAAAAACTCAGCAGGTCAGGCAACACCCGTGGAGAGAAATTTGAGTTGACGTTTCGGGTCGAACCCTTCTTCAAAACTGGAAAGAAAAGAAAATAGATCGAAGGCAGGGCTGCGATCGGACAAAAGAAGTAAAAGAAACAAAAGCAGTAAAAGAGACAATTAATCCAGAAAGTAGTCTCTCAATCCAACGCAATCCCTTTCATTCACATCTAATCCCATCCCTATACTATCAGTTTTATCATAAGGTCTTCTCTATCATTTTATAGCCACCAATTTCTGCTATTTTATCATATAAATACAATCGGTCTTTAAAATAATCAGTGACATCCCTTCTCATGTTTGATCAGGTATCTGCCAAGACTCGGTTTCACAGCCACATCATTTTCCTCAGCAACTGTCTCCGGTTCCGACTTATTCCACGTGGATTCCAACTAAACTTCCACCCTTCGTGCTTCGGATCCACCCAGGATTACAAATATCTCCAAGATATTCATCGTTCCTCGAACTACTGCTCTCGCCGCATCCTGAGATCCACGCTCAACGCCATGTGACGCCACATGAACAACCTCGACCTCTCTCTTCAGCAACACTGGCGCACTCTATCTCAAAGCTGTCCGGGTCCACAGTTCCATTTCATCCTTCGACTCATCCGACGCTTCAACAAAAAACGTTTTTTCTTCCTTTCCGATGTCAAGGATCGCAAGCTTCATCAACTCTTGGACACCAACGCCCCTCCGGAACCTTCTTCCCCTTCACTTTCCTCTGACCCCCCTTCTCCCAATCTCACCCCCTGCCGCGTTTTCACTATCCCCTCTGACCTTCCACTCTCTGACCCTGAACGATCAGTCTTCAGCAAAGGCCTGAGCTTCATCCCCTTACGCCCCCACCTAATGAATTTCGAGCTCGGCACAATGTTGAGCTCTTTTTCTGCCGCCTTCGTCTCCGTGCCCACTTCTCTGGCCAGGAGTCTTCCCCCCGCACAAATGACCCGTTCTCCCGCTTGCAGAATTCCCGTTCTTCCTGGACCCCTCCCCCTGGCCTCTTACCTCTCTAGATCTTTTCATCGCTAACTGCCGCCGTAACATCGTCCGTCTCCATTTCTCTGCTCCCCTCACTCACTCCAACCTACCTCCCTCTGAACTTGCAGCACTCCATTCTCTTAGATCCAACCCTGACATTGTCATTAAACCCGCTGACAAGGGTGGTGCTGTTGTTGTTTGGCGTACTGACCTCTACCTAGCGGAAGCTGAACGCCAACTCTCCGACACCTCCTCCTACCTCCACCTGGACCATGACCCCACTACCGAACATCAAACCACCGTTTCCAAGACTGTCACTGACCTCATCTCCTGTGGAGATCTTCCTCCCGCTGCCACCAACCTCATAGTTCCCCAACCCCGCACAGCCTGCTTCTACCTCCTTCCCAAGATCCACAAACAGGACTGCCCTGGTAGACCCATCGTTTCAGCCTGTTCTTGCCCCACAGAACTTATCTCTTCCTATCTTGACTCTATCTTTTCTCCCCTTGTCCAGTCTCTTCCCACCTACATCCGCGACTCTTCGGACGCCCTCTGCCACTTTAACAGTTTCCAGTTTCCTGGCCCCAACTGCTTCCTTTTCTCCATGGACGTACAATCCCTCTACACCTCCATCCCCCACCAGGATGGCCTGAGGGCGCTCCGTTTCTTCCTTGAACAGAGGCCCAACCAGTCCCCATCCACCACCACCCTCCTCCGCCTGGCTGAACTTGTTCTCACATTGAACAACTTCTCCTTTAACTCCACTCATTTCCTCCAAATCAAAGGTGTTGCCATGGGTACCCGCATGGGTCCTAGCTATGCCTGCCTTTTCGTGGGCTATGTGGAACAATCTTCGTTCCAGTCCTACTCGGGTCCCCTCCCTCACCTCTTTTTCCAAAAACATTGATGACTGTATCGGTGTCGTTTCCTGCTCTCGCCCCGAACTAGACAATTTCATTCACTTTGCCTCCAATTTCCACCCTTCCCTCACCTTCACATGGTCCATCTCTGACTCTTCCCTCCTCTTCCTCGACTTCTCCGTCTCCATCTCTGGAGATAGGTTATCGACCAATATTCACTACAAGCCCACTGACTCCCACAGCTACCTGGACTACACTTCCTCCCACCCCGCCTCCTGTAAGGACTCTATTCCATTCTCCCAGTTTCTCCATCTCCGCCGTGTCTGCTCCGACGATGCCACCTTCCACACCAGTGCTTCAGACATGTCTTCCTTTTTCCGCAACCGAGGATTCCCCTCTACCGTGGTTGACACTGCCCTCGGCCGTGTCCGTTCTATCTCCCGCACTTCTGCCCTCACCCCTGCCCCTCCCTCCCGGAACCACGATAGGGTTCCCCTTGTCCTCACCTTTCACCCCACCAGCCTCCACATTCAACGGATCATCCTCCGGCATTTCCGCTACCTCCAAAGTGATCCCACCACCAAACATATCTTCCCCTCCCCTCCCCTTTCAGCATTCCGTAGGGACCGCTCCCTCTGAGACACCCTAGTCCACTCCTCTATCACCCCAAACAGCCCTTCCCCTTTGCCTGGCACCTTCCCGTGCAAGCAGAGGAGATGTAACACCTGCCCCTATACCTCCCCCCTTCCCACTGTCCAGGGCCCCAAACACCCCTTCCAGGTGAAGCAACGATTTACTTGTACTTCTCGCAATCTAGTATACTGTATTCGCTGCTCACGATGCGGTCTCCTCTACATTGGGGAGACCAAACGCAGATTGGGTGACCGCTTTGCGGAACACCTCCATTCAGTCCGTCAGGGTGACCCCGAGCTTCCGGTCACCTGTCATTTTAGTTCACCGCTCCATTCCCACTCGGACCTCACCGTCCTTGGCCTCTTGTATTCCACGGAAGCTCAACGTAAACTCGAGGAACAGCACCTCATCTTCCGATTAGGCACTCTGCAGCCTTCCGGACTCAATATCGAGTTTAACAATTTCAGATCATAACCTCGGCCCCTATTACATTTTTACTTGTAATTTTTCCACTCCTTTCCCCATCCCCCCCCGTTTCCTTTTGTTTCTCTCTCACACCTGGCAGCTATCTCTTGCCCTGCCAGTACACTTCACACCTAATCTCAGCCTATTACCATCTCGTCTAGCTTCGAATACCTTTCATTGTCTCTTTTACTGCTTTTGTTTCTTTTACTTCTTTTGTCCGATTGCAGCCCTGCCTTCGATCTATTTTCTTTTCTTTCCAGTTTTGAAGAAGGGTTCGACCCGAAACGTCAACTCAAATGTCTCTCCACGGATGTTGCCTGACCTGCTGAGTTTTTCCAGCATTTTCTGTTGTTATTTCGGATTTCCAACATCTGCAGTATTTTGCTATCGTATTAAGTTTAACATTTTGTTGCTCTGAAAATGTAACATTATGTTACTGCAGTTTCCTGTTAAGAATGGAAACTTTCAGTGAAAGTGCAACTACAAATAACAAGGAAACATGTGTGAAAAATATTCCGAGGGACTGCCTAAGAAGATATCAGTTGTAAATGACATCAAAATGAATGATCCTCTCACCTAAATTAATGATTTGAACATTCAGCCAGACAAAAGGTAGAATTTCTAAACAAGTGTAATCTTTGAATTTGATTTCTTCAATTTTTCACCTATTACCCTCTCCCCATCTCATGAAGGTGGTCGTTCATACTTGGACTATGGTTCCACAGGTGCCAGTGGGCTGCCAGTATCCTATTCAACTATGTGTCATTCATTTGTAGACCTAAATATTGAGTGTGAACATCCAGCTGTGAACATCCCAGCCTAATCCTGTTCTCACACAACATGCACATGTGTTCAATTTCAGCAGCAGTTACTGGATAGTGTTCAGGAATCGGGCCATCCCCAATTCCCCCTCCCTAGCCCAAGGACACTGAGGCTTTTATACAGCCACCTTTTTAGTACGTATTCTGGGACACTTCTCAGGCACTACCCTCAGGTACATTATAAGTGTTGTTTTTCCAATATGGTACACGGGGTGGTTAAGCATTTCCTCAATAATAATTAAGACATCCATAAGCTTAGCTAATCCTTTTCACAGTACTGAACGTTTCCTGTCAGACAATTACTCCATGTATTGAGGACATCATGGAAATGATTCTGATGAAATGTTGGCCCAGAAATTTCTGGAAAAGTGCATCTCGTGGCGAGGGAAGTGAATTGGACTTTTTATCTCACCCTCCAGAAGACACTATATTTTTGTACCGCAAATTGCTGGAAATGTGAATTGATAACGGTGCAACAACATCATCATCACATCTGGAACCTCATTGAGGTCGTGCCCAATGGTTTATCTCCCTAACCAATGAAATTTAATGATAGAGAAAGAAACCGAGCGAACGACGGTAAAGGAAATAGGGTGAATTAGAGTCAAATAAGATACAGAAAGAGAAATAAAAAGAGGGAAAGAAAGAAAGTATATTAAGAGGCTGAAAGGATAGAATCATAGCATGATACAGCACAGAAGGAGGCCATTCTTCCCATTGTGCCCATGCCTGCTCTTTGAAAGAGCTATCCAATTAGTCCCACTCCCCTGCCCTATATCTATACAATTTTTTCCCCTTCAAGTATTTATCCAATTCCCTTTTGGATGTTATTACATAAACATAGAAACATAGAAGATAGGAGCAGGAGTAGGCCATTCGGCCCCTCGAGCCTGCTCCACCATTCTATGCGATCATGGCTGATCATCCAAATTCAGTACCCGGTCCCTGCTTTCTCCCCATACCCCTTGATCCCTTTAGCCTTAAGAAATATATCCAACTCCTCCTTGAATATATTTAATGTATTGGCCTCTACTGCCTTCTGTGGTAGAGAATTCCACAGGTTCACCACTCTCTGGGTGAAGAAATTCCTCCTCATTTCTGTCCTAAATGGCCTACCCCTTATCCTTAGACTGTGACCCCTGGTTCTGGACTCCCCAACCATCGGGAACATCCTTCCTGCATCTAGTCTGTCCAGTCCTGTCGGAATTTTATACGTTTCAATGAGATCCCCTCTCATTCTTCTAAACTCCAGCGAGTACAAGCCCAATCGACCCAATCTCTCCTCATACGTCATTCCTGCCATCCCAGGTATCAGCCTGGTGAATCTTCGCTGAACTCCTTCCATGGCAAGAACATCCTTCCTCAGATAAGGCGACCAAAACTGCACACAATACTCAAGGTGTGGTCTCACCAAGGCCCTGTACAACTGCAGCAAGACATCCTTGCTCCTGTACTCGAATCCTCTCGCTATGAAGGCCAACATACCATTTGCCTTCTTAAGCGCCTGCTGCACCTGCATGCTTACCTTCAGCGACTGGCGCAGAAGGACACCTAGGTCTCGTTGCACTTCCCCTTCTCCCAATCTATTGCCATTCAGATAATAATCTGCCTTCCTGCTTTTGCCACCAAAGTGGATAACCTCGCATTTATCCACGTTATATTGCATCTGCCATGCTTTTGCCCAATCACCCAACCTGTCCAAATCATCCTGGAGTTTCTCGGCAACCTCCTCACAGCACACACGCCCACCCAGCTTTGTGTCATCTGCAAATTTGGAGATAGTTCCCTTGTCTAGATCATTAATATATATTGTGAATAGCTGGGGCCCAAGGACCGATCCCTGCGGTACCCCACTAGTCACTGCTTGCCACTCGGAAAAAGACCAGTTTATCCAACTCTTTGCTTTCTGTCTGCCAACCAGTTCTCTATCCAAGTCAATACCTTGCCCCCAATCCCATGTGCCTTAACTTTACACACTAATCTCTTATGTGGGACCTTATCAAAAGCCTTCTGAAAGTCCAAATACACCACATCCACTGGTTCTCCCTTATCTATTTTACCAGTTACATCCTCCAAAAAATTCCAGTAGATTAGTCAAGCACGATTTACCTTTTGTAAATCCATGTTGACTTTGTCCAATCCTGTCACTGTTTTCCAAGTGCTCTGCTATTACATCTTTTATAATGGACTCTAGCATTTTCCCCACTACCGATGTCAGGCTTACCGGTCTGTAATTCCCTGTTTCCTCTTTACCACCTTTTTTGAATGGTGGGGTAACATTATTGAATCTGCTTCCATCAGCCTTTCAGGCAGTGCAACTCGCTGCATAAATGTTTTTTTCCTCATGTCGCCTCTGGTTCTCTTGCCAATTACCTTAAATCTGTGTCCTCTGATTACCGACCCTTCTGCCACTGTTAGCAGTTCCTCCTTATTTACTCTATCAAAATCCTTTATGATTTTATATAGGTTTAGCATAATTTCCTGGCTTTTGTACTCTAAGGGCTGGATTTTCCCAGCCCTGAGGAGGCGGGTTTGGAGGCGGGGCTGCTGGGAAAATGGGAAAAATTGGGAGCAGGTCCCAACCCGCCTCCGAACTATCTTCCCGGGAGGCGGGTCCTCGACTCGCGCAGGGACCCGTCCCCTAGCAGTGGGAAGGGGATTAGAGCCAATTAACTGCCTGCTAGGTGAATTCTTCAAGGGAGAACCAGGCCAAATACAATAAGTTAAGAGGGGAAGTGAATACGAAAATAAGATTGGCAAAGAGAAAATATGAGAGTAGAATGGCGGTTAACATAAAAGGGAACACAAAAATCTTCTACCGTCATGTAAACAGTAAGAGGCAGGGTGGGGCCTATTAGGAAAAAAGGTGATATATGCTTAGAGGCGCAGGGCAAGGCTAGAATACTCAATGAGTGCTTTGTATCGGTGTTTACTAAGGAGGTGGATGCTGACAAAATATCGGTAGAAGTGGAACAGGTAGAAACAATGGAAGGGGTGAAAACTGATAGACAGGATGTACTAGAAAGGCTGGGTATGCTTAGAGTGGACAGGTTGCCTGGTCCAGATGGCTTGCATTACAGGTTGCTAAGGGAATTGGGGGAGGAGATAACGCAAGGGCTTGCCATAATTTTCCAATCTTCCCTAGATGCAGGGGAGGTGCCTAAGGATTGAAAAGTGGCAAATGTGACACCATTGTTCAAGAAAGAGTGTAAGGACAATCCTAGTAACTACAGGCCGGTCAGTTTAACATCACTGGTGGTTAAAGTTTTAGAAACAATAATCAAGGAAAAAATTAATGGGCACTTGGAGAGGCTTAAGCTAATTAAGGAGAGCCAACATGGATTTGTAAAAGGCAGATTGTGTTTGACTAATCTAATTTAATGTTTTGATGAAGTAACAGGGAGGATTGATGAAAGGAATGCAATGGATGTCTACATGGATTTTAGGAAGGCATTTGACAAAGTACCACATAGAAGGCTGGTTAACAAAATTGATCTCATGGTGGGTCAGTGGCAGCTTGGATAAGGAATTGGCTTAAGGACAGAGAACAGCGAGTTGGGGTAAATGGCTGTTTTCAGACTGGAGGATGGTAGACAGTGGTGTTCCCCAAGGGTCAGTGCTGGGGCCACTGCTTTTTTTGATATATATATAAATGACCTGGATATTGGAATACAGAGTAGAATTTCTAAATTTGCCGATGACACCAAACTTGGGGGTGTGGCAAACAGTGAGGATGATACCAATCGACTGCAACAGGACATAGAAAGGCTAGCAGAATGGGCAGACAAGTGGCAGATGGAATTTAATACGGAGAAGTGTGTGGTGATGTATTTTGGCAGAAGGGACAGGGAGAGGCAATATACACTTAATGGCATAGTTTTAAAGAGTGTGCAGGGACAGAGGGACCTGAGAGTTAATGTACATAGGTCCCTGAAGGTGGCGGGATATATTGAGAGAGTGGTTAGCAAAGCATATGGGATCTTGGGCTTCATAAATAGAAGTATTGAGTACAAAAGTAGAGAAGTTATGCTGAACCTTTATAAAGCGCTGGTTAGGCCACAACTGGAGTATTGCATCCAGTTCTGGTCACCACATTTTAGGAAGGATGTGAAGACACTTGGGAGGGTGCAGAGGAGATTTACCAGAATGGTTCCGGGGATGGGGCATCTTAGCTATAAGGACAGGTTGGAGAAGCTGGATTTGTTTTCATTAAAGCAAAGGAGGTTAAGGGGTGATCTGATAGAGGTGTACAAGATTATGACGGGTTTGGATAGGCTAGTCGGGGAAAGGCTGTTTCCACTAGTTGATGGTACAAGGACTAGGGGACACAGATTTAAGGTATTGTGCAAGAGATACAGGGGGGACGTGAGGAAAAACTTTTTTACGCAGCGAGTGGTGAGGACCTGGAACTTGCTGCCAACGGAAGTGGTGGAAGCGGAGACACTCGGGGAGAAATTCAGTATCACCACGTTTGGGGAGTTATACTCGAGTGGGTGCGAAATTTAGCGCCCGGCGCAAATTATCGCCACCTACAGCTAAATTGACCTGCTTCGCCCCAGGAGGTGCTTGGAGCACTAAAACAGGCACTGCACGACTGTCCTAAGGCGCTAAGCCGGAGAAGCGAGGCGCTACCACCGAGGGCAGGTGCAGCGCAGGTGCGGCCAGTGAGCGATTGCACGCAGACACGCTGGCGCTGGTCAGCTCTTAAAGGGGGAGGGTCGATCTTGGATTGCAGCCACACCCTGCACATCGGAGCCCTGATTCTCGGCCTGGACAGACCTGCTGCCACATTCTAATGCCTAGGACCATGGAGAGGGCCAGGGAGCGAGCGCAGCGGTTCAGTGAGGGGGCCCTGCAGGTTTTGGTTGGTGCGGTGGAGTGCAGGCGATCTATCCTGTTTCCGGACAGTGGCAGGAGGCCACTGCCCACCGATTATCGCAAAGCTTGGAGGGAGGTGGCTCACAGAGTGACCTCCAGCAGCATGGTGCCTAGGACCCCTGTGCAATGCAGGAAGAAGTTCAACGACCTCACTCGGGTCGTCAGGGTGAGTACCCTTTTCAGTATCCTCTTCATCCCTGCATGTGCACCTCACTTTATGGCCAAAGGGTCCTGAAAGCCCCAATGCCCAGCCCTCATCCAACACCTATGGGCCTTTCATGAAACTCACATGCACATTCAGCACTTTACACACTGTAAGGGCTATTCGACCATGGGATGCAGTGCAGCCAAGATCAGGGCTTCACACTGTAAGGGCTATTCGACCATGGGAGGCAGTGCAGCCAAGATCAGGGCTTCACACTGTACTCAGAGCTCATCTTTTCTCTTGCAGGGCAAGCTGGCCCATAACAGGAGGCAGCAGCAGCGGACCGGGGGAGGCCGGCCTCACCTTCAAGACCTCAGTGATCTGGAGCAGCGAGTCCAGCGCATTATGGCAGGCCAGATGATTGGCCCCGTCGCCACTGGAGATGCCGACCCCGTTCTGGACAGCAATGGTAAGGTCATCCCCTTTTTGACCTCTCTTCTTCCACTTGTGCCTCACACCAGCATCCTTTGCCACTATCGAACGAATGCAGTACATTGCAGCACTCATGCCTCCCTCGCTGTTGCCCTGTCCTCACGCTAAAGCAACTCTTGTACCTCCCTGCTTTCAGATGCTGATTCGCCAGGTGAGGAGGCGGGCCCTCAAGCTGCCACTGTGAGTGATTCTGAAGGCGAGGAGGAAGAGGAAGCTGGACCATCAGTGCCACCCTCAGCCGAGGCAGCCCATGGCCATAATGGGGACACGTCTTCCCTGGAGGGGAGCAGGGGGGAAGGGTCTGAGGAGGGTGAAGCTCTGGGGCCCAGCGGGCTGCAGCAACGCGGGGGGGCGGGTAGGGAAGCTCGGTGGGCTTCTCCCCGGAGGGAAAGTCTGGCCTCCAGTCCTGCTACAGTGAGCGTAGAAGAGGTGTGGCTCCTCGCTGAAATGGGCGCCCAGGCGGAGCAGAGGCACACTGAGCTCATGGCTGCAGTGGCAAGGATGCCCGAATCCATTGAGTCACAGGCAAGGAGTATCCAGGACTTCGGTGCAGCACAGGCAAGGAGTCTGCAGGACTTCGGTGCAGCACTGGCAGTACAGGCGGCTTCCACGCAAGTGCTTAGTGGTGCAATGCAGTCAGTGGCTGGTCTGACGCAGAAGCAGATTGAGGCCACACGAGCACTGACTGCTGCCACCCTCGCTGCATCGGGCATGAATCGCGGGGGCCCTCGCTGCACCGCAGAAGGCCAGCAGTCTGTCCTTCAGCAGATTGCTCCGCATGCTGCAGTGCTGCCCCGTGGGAGTGCCAGTGTGTCGTCCGACCAGGGAGTGCCTGTCCTCTGTCAGGATGGCAGCATTCCTGCTGCCAACACTGTCACTTCTCCACTGCAGCTGCCACCCATGCAGAGTTGGAGCAGTCAGCAGCCGGGCCCTCCAGGCCCAGAGCTGGTCCAGGCCGTCTCTCAAGGGTATCTGCCGACTCAGTTTCTGACACTCAGCAGCCTTCCCCCAGCCTTGCTGCAGCCACTGGGGTCCCATTGCAGAGGAGCTGCAGGGTGGGAAGGGGCAAATCTCGCAAGCGAAGCAGATTACCCTCGAAGGGCAAAAAGTAGGTGGTGTGGCAAAATGCTGTTAATTTTTTTAGTGAAGGCCGAGGATCATGGTCATTTTTTGTTAACTCTTTTGTTCATTGTCTCCAGGTTGTGAGAGCCAGTTATGTGTCTGACTGCTTTTTTTTGGGTTTCTCTCTATTACTTTGTCATGCGGGAAGGGCACAGAGTTTGTTAAATAAAGAAGTGTCTTTATTCAGATTGTGCATATTTGCTCTTTGAACTATTTGTTGCCTTGACCAGCTCAGGGGTTGCGGAACGATTCCATTCATGTTCTTTCAATGGCACAAGCCATTCCCTCAGAGGGGGCCTAGAACCGACTTGCAATAAGCCGCTGACAGACGGCCCTTGCACTTTGTGCCTCCCTCCCGCCTTGGTGCTCCTCCTCCTCCTCCTCCTCCTCCTCCTCCTCCTCCTCTGCTGGTGCTGCAATGTCTGCTGGCAGTGGCTGAGTCCTGAGGATTGCCAGGTTATGCAGCATGCAGCACATTACAACGAAATGGGAGACTCGCTCAGGCGAGTACTGAAGGGCTCCCCCAGAATGGTCCAGACAGCGGAACCGTTGCTTTAGCACGCCGATTGTGTGCTCAATGATGTTCCTGGTCGCTTGATGGCTCTCATTGTATCGTTCTTCAGCAGAGGTGCTGGGCGCACGGAGCGGGGTCATCAGCCAGGTGCACAGAGGATAGCCCTTGTCTCCGAGAAGCCAGCCTCCTGGGTGAGCCGGGGCTTCGAAAAGGTCTGCCACAGAAGTCTGGCGCAGGAGGAAGGCATCGTGGCTGCTGCCTGGAAAGCGGGCATTGATAGCTAGTATCAGCTGTCTGTGGTCACACACCAACAGGACGTTCAACGAATGGAACCTCTTCCGGTTGCGGTAATCCTCGGCATTCTCTTGCGGCGCCCGCAAAGCCACATGCGTGCAGTCAATGGCGCCCTGGACCATGGGGAAGCCCATTATTCTTGCAAATCCCATTGCGCGCTCTTGCTGCTTGTCCAGGGTCATGGGGAAGGAAATGTACTGACGTCTCCTTTTAAAGAGGGCATTCGTGACTTGGCGGATGCAGCAATGCACCGTGAACTGGGAGGCATTGGCAATGTCCCCAGTAGCGGATTGGAAGGAGCCGGTGGCATAGAAGTTGAGAGCCACTGTCACCTTCACTGCCACCGACAGAGACGTCCTGCTCCTCAGTTGAGGCTGCAGATCTGGCTGAAGCAGATGGCAGAGCTCAGTGACCACCTCCCTGCTGAATCGAAGCCTCCGAAAACACTGCTCCTCAGACATGTTGAGGTAGGAGAACTGTTGGCGGTATACCCTGGGAGGGTAAGGCCTCCTGTGCCGACGCCTGTTGGCCCTCCTCCGTCTGGCCATGATTGGCACTCTCTCTCGGCGTCTCTGAGCCCTCTCAATGCAATGGAGAAACCCAATGTTTCCACCCATTGCAGCCCCCATAGTATGTGGCCACTCAAGGTTATGCCACTGAAAAATCAAACCAACTACAAAGTTCTGGGCCGAAGCCAGAAGTACCTCTGTGAGCGCTGACTCAATGCAGAAAGCTCTCTCCCTTTGTCTCTCTGCAAATCTCTCTCTCACAGAAGTAGTGGTCCAAAAATGGCTACCACAAAGAAGCCAGGAAGAGCCCCCTTTAAATAGTGCCCCCCGAGCCCCACAGCGACTGGGAACCGTTCCAGTCAACAAGTCGCTGGGAGTGCCAGGCGGAAAGGAGGGGGGCGCCACTGAAGTTCCAGTTCGGGGCACCCCAAGGGCGTTGCACCATGAAATGACGTCAGGATCTGCCCGTGCAGCTGAGTGGGCATTGCGGTTTTGCGCCACTGCTAAATGTCCGCTCAATGTCGCGAGAGGCGCAGGTCTCGCCGTGCCCGGGCGCTAGCCGCTTCGCGCCCCACTTATTGCCCTCTTAAGGCGCTAACGGGTGGCGCTAACAACGGAATTTCTCCCCCACAATGTTTTCAATGTGAGACTGGATAGGCACTTGAGGGAAATAAACTTGCAGGGCTACAGGGATAGAGCAGGGTAATGGAACTGATTGGATTGCTCTACAGAGAGCCATCATGGACTCGATGGGCTAAATGGCCTCCTTCTGTGCTGTTATGACTCTACTAGGCCTAGAAATTCAGTATAGCCACGTTTGGGGCGCTATGGCCAGGCGTTCGCTAACTTTTGCGCCCGGCGCAACTTAGCGCCACCTTCGCCGATATCCAGTTGCTTCACCCCAAGAGGTTGTTGCTGTGCTAAAGCAGGCGATGCACGACTATCATTAGGTGCTAAGCCGGTGATCCGGGGCGCAAACACCGAAGGCGGGCGCAGCGCAGGTGCGGCGAGTTGCTCATTGAGGGCAGACAGTCAGGCGCCGGTCAGCACTTAAAGGGGGAGGGTGGAATTGTTTGGCTGCCATGCCCTGCACACTGCAGCCCTAAGGCAAGGCCTGAACACTGTATTGATTTCTTTGTGGGTTCAATGACGAGACATTTATGAAAGAGAATGAGTTTTAATCTAAAGTCTGTTCAACTCTTTTAACAGCATTTACAGGAGACATCAGGCTAGTGATGCATCTAGAACAAAACTGAAACTAAACTAAACTGCCTTGCTTGTCTCGGTCACATGCCCTCTGCTGGTCAGGCACAAGCAATCAATACATGCAATCATGCTGGTAAGGCATCATAATCGAACAGGCAAATACCATCTCTATTTGCTGATATCATTACATCTCCTTTTCTTAAAACAAAAGTATTTTACTTTTAACTAACAACATGTTTTCTTTGTATTAATCTGCATTTTAACTGTAACACTTAATGAACTTACATTATCATTATCATGATCAAGGTTTTTTCACCTTGCTTTGTGTGTTCACATGAAATATGTCAATACACTAGAACTTGAAGAAAGAATAAGATAACATTACTTCCTTCTATAACAATAGTCCTTAAATTTGCTCAATGAGTCTCTCAGGAGGCTTCACGTGTCTTGAGGATTTTCTGATTGATTGTCCTTGAATCAGAGTTGTTGCCTCAGATGATGTGTTCTCAGCTGTGTGATCAGGTTGTTCAACAGTATCAGTCTCTTGACCTGCTGTGGCTGGTCCCATGAGAAGATCGCAACGATTTCTTCTCAGAACAGCACCCTCATCTGTCTGAATGGTGTATGATCTTGGTTGAACTTCACTCAGGACAGTTCCCTTCTGAGTCCATGTGTTTGTTTTGTCTTTGAACCTTACTTGGTCACCAATGTGGAGTTCAGGTAGGTTTTGTGTTCCTCTGTCATAGTAGTACTTTTGCTTTTCTTTCTGTTGCTCTTTGAACTTCCTCACTTTCTCCCCCTCTTTTGTTTTCAGGAGGTTCTCCGGGATGGGTAGGTTTGACCTTAGCCGACGTCCCATCAGGAGTTGGGCTGGTGACATACCACACTCGAGCGGCGTTGTGCGGTATACAAGCATGCTCTGGTAGAAGTCAGTTCCACTGTCTTTTGCCTTGTACATCAGTCTTTTCACTGTCTGGACCGATTTTTCCACTAGACCATTGGACTGTGGAAAGTGAGGACTTGACGTTGTGTGGACAAAGTCCCACTCTTTGGCAAAGTGTCGGAAACTTGCATTGTAAAACTGGGGTCCGTTGCCTGTGAAGACCTCGCTTGCCACGCCATGTCTGGAGAATATGGCTTTCATACATGTTATCACAGCATCTGCAGTGGTGGTGTACAGTCTACAAACCTCTGGATACAGGGAGTAATAGTCTGTGACTACAAGATAGTCCTTCCCTTGACATACGAATAGGTCAGCGCCTACCTTCTGGTAAGGTCTGTCTGGCGCTGGGTGTGGCTTTAGTGGTTCTACTGGATTGCTTGCTTGATATTTCAGGCATATTGTGCAGTTTGACACCTCATTTGTCACATCTTGGTTGATTCGTGGCCAGTACATCACCTCTCATGCTCTTTTCTTACACTTTTCGATTCCCAGATGTCCTCCATGGATCTTTTTTAACATCTCTTTTCTCAGACTCTTTGGGATAACTATTTTACTTCCTTTGTAGATGATGTCTTCGACCACTGATAGTTCCGCCCTGCAGTTCCAGTACTCTGCCATGTCAGGTGAGCAGTCTTGCTTCATGTTGGGCCATCCATCCAAGATGCTTTTTCTCAGTCGTCTCATTGTTTCATCTTTGTTTGTCTCAGTCTTTATGAGCTCCATTTTTGCATCTGCTATGGGCAGTGCACTTGTGATCATGTCCACATAGGCGTTCACTTTTTCATCCATTGTGGTGTTTGCGGGCTCACTTGGGTCAACAGCTCTGGACAACGTGTCTGCTGTATACATCAGCTTACCCGGTGTGTACGCAACATTCAGTGTATAGCGTTGCAGCCTGATCATCATTCTTTGTATTCTAAGCGGACAGCTATTTAGTGGCTTTTGGAACAATGCAATCAAGGGCTTATGGTCAGTCTCTACACTGATTGCTTGTCCTGCCGCAAACTGGTGAAATCTTTCACAGGCGTATGTGATGCTGAGCAGCTCCTTTTCTATTTGAGCATATCGCGTCTCCGCGTCTGTCATTGAGCGCGATGCATATGCAATAGGTTGCCAGTAGTCATATTTTTGCAGAAGAATGGCACCGAGCCCACTCTGTGATGCATCTGATGATATCTTGAAGGGTCTCGCTGGGTCATAAAACCTCAGAACTGGTTCCTCTGTGAGCAGTTTCTTTAGATCGCTCCATGACTTCTCATGCTCATGATTCCATTCCCATTCTATGTTCTTTTCAGTTAGTCTTCTCAGTGGCGCCATCTTTTCTGAGAGGTTGGATATGAATTTCCCCATGTAGTTGATCATTCCATTAAACCTCTGCACGTCCTTTTTGCATTGTGGCTTTGGCATATTCTCAATGGCAGACACCTTTCTGGGATCTGGTCTGATGCCCTCACTGCTAAGGATATCTCCCACGAATGTCAGTTCTGTCACCCCGAGCTGGCATTTCTCCTATTCAGCTTCAGGTTTGTTTTCCTTGTTGCTTCCAGCACTTTTTTCAGTCTCTCGTCATGCTCAGTTCTCGTGGTTCCCCATACTATGATGTCATCCATTGATGTATCAACTCCCTCCAGGTGCTCATAGATCATATGAATTGTTTTTGTGATACACTTCAGGAGCTGAGGTAATGCCAAATGGTAACCTTAGGAATCTGTATCTGCCAAATGGACTGTTGAACGTGCACAGTCTTGAACTTGCCTCGTCCAGCTTCATCTGCCAAAATCCTGATGATGCATCTAACTTGCTGAAATACTTTGCATTTGCAAACTGTGACATGATTTCCTCACGTGTAGGAAGCTTGAAGTGCTCTCTCTTTATTGCTCTGTTTAGATCTCTTGGATCCAGGCAAATTCTGAGCTTTCCATTCTTTTTGTCCACTACGACGAGGGAACTCACCCACTCAGTTGGCTCATCTATCTTCTGAATCACGTTCAGGCTTTCCATCCTGTCCAACTCTGCCTTCAGTTGCTTTTGAAGAGCAAACGGAACTTTTCTGCATGGATGTATGACCAGTGTCATACTTTTATCTACTCTGATCGTGTGTTCTCCTGGAATGCAGCCTAGACCCTTAAATAGGTCTTTGTACTCTTTCATGAGTTCATCATAGACTGTCTCTCCTTCGCTTTCCACAACGAGGACTCTCTTTACCAGGTTCAGTCTCTCACAGGCTATTAAACCTAGTATGGCTTGCACATCCTTTGGCACCACGATTAATGCTAGCGTGTGCTCTCTGTCCTTGTGTGTTACTTTGACAATGCATCTTCCTTTCACTGGTATATCAGTACCTGAGTATCCTGTCACTTTCACTTTTATTCCATGTATCTTTGGTCTGGGTCTAATTTTCTTAAAATCAGTCTCTGATATCACATTAACTTGTGCTCCAGTATCCAATTTAAATGGAATATGTATGTCATTCACTTTTAGTGTCAACATCCAGTCTCTTTCTTCTTTTTTGTTTTCAGACGCAACATCTACATAGAACTCCTCTATGTCGCTTTCATCTACTGCATGGACCTTGCTTTGTTGCATGGTTCTTACAGCAACGGGCATAATGGTTGTTCTTGTTGCAACTATTGCATGTTTTACCATATGCTGGACACTTTCTTGGTGGATGCTGTGTACCGCATCGACTACATGACTTTCGATTGTCCCTTTGATTTTCGTTCGCTGGCCACGCCTCTTTTTTCACATTGGCGCTCTTTTTGTTAAACGGTTTGTGTCCGTTCTTACTCACTGCATCCACATTGCAGCTACTGTCACTGAACAGCTCCTTTGCCTGCAACTTCACAGTCTCTGTAGCCCTACACAGTGCTATGGCTTTTCCCAGGTCTAGATTTTGCTCTCTTAGCAGTCTTTCCCTTAGACCATTATCTGGAATACCACACACCAGTCTGTCTTTTATCAGCGAGTCTGTCAGTCCCCCAAATTCACACGATTTGCTTCTGTTTCTCAGTTCAGTCACATACTGATCAATAGTCTCACCCGTTTTCTGTACACATGTGAAAAATCTGTGCCTCTCAAACGTCACGTTACGTTTAGGTATGCAGTAGGCCTCAAACTGTTCCATTATTTTATCTAGTTTCATTTTGTCTCCATCAACAGCGAATGTGAAGTTATTATACACCTCCAGCGCTTCATCACCCACGACATGTAAGAACAGTGACGATTTCTTTTTATTACTTTTCTCGTCAGCTCCAATTGCCGCTAAATACAATTCCAAACGTTGTTTGAATCTCCTCCAATTTTCAGCCACATTACCTGTCAACTGAAGCGTCGCCGGTGGGAGTAAACCTTCCATTTTTCACTTCGTTAGCTATTCTCTAATGGTAAGTAACGATGTTCTCTTTTGGCTTGCTAATTTGTGGAGAGCTGATTTAACATCAGATTTTTTCTCTTCATCTCTTTCAGCCACTTCTGACACCATGTATTGATTTCTTTGTGGGTTCAATGACGAGACATTTATGAAAGAGAATGAGTTTTAATCTAAAGTCTGTTCAACTCTTTTAACAGCATTTACAGGAGACATCAGGCTAGTGATGCATCTAGAACGAAACTGAAACTAAACTAAACTGCCTTGCTTGTCTCGGTCACATGCCTTCTGCTGGTCAGGCACAAGCAATCAATACATGCAATCATGCTGGTAAGGCATCATAATCGAACAGGCAAATACCATCTCTATTTGCTGATATCATTACAAACACTGCTTCTGGAACTGCTCCACGCCCAGGAGAATGGAGAAGGCCAGGGAGAGAGTGCAGCGCTTCGGCGAGGGTGACCTGAGGCTGCTGGTTGGCGCAGTGGACCACAGGCGCCATATCCTCTTCCCTGATGGTGGCAGGAGGCCGCTGGCCGCCGAATATCGGAAAGCATGGAGGGAGGTGGCAAACGGTCACGTCCAACAGCGTGGTTGGCAGGACACCAACCCAATGCCGGAAAAAATTCAATGACCTCACTCGGGTTGTGAGGGTGAGTACCCTTTCCAGTATCCTCCTCATCCCTGCATGTGCACCTCACTTTATGGCCAAAGGGGCCTGAAAGCCCTAATGGCCAGCCCTCATCCAGCAGCTATGGGACTGTCATGAAAAGCACTTGCACATTCAGGACTTTAGACACTGTCAGGGCTATTAAACATGGGAGGCAGTGCGGGCAAGATCAGGGCTTGACACTGTCAGGGCTATTCGACCATGGGAGGCTGTGCGGGCAAGATCAGGGCTTGGCACTGTACTTAGAGGCTGTCCTTTCTCTTGCAGGGCAAGCTGGCACATAACAGAAGACAGCAGCGACAGACCGGGGGAGGCCGTCCTGATCTGAAACAGCTGAGCGACCTCGAGCAGCGAGTGGAGCGGATCATGGCAGGCCGGCTGAGTAGCCCCGTCGCCACTGGAGATGCTGACCCTGTTCTGGGCACCAATGGTAAGGTCATCACCTTTTTGACCTCTCTCTTTCCACTTGCTCCTCACACCAGCATCCTTTGCCACTATCGAACCAATGCAATGCACAGCAGCACTCATGCCTCCCTCGCTGCCGCCCTGTCCTCACTCTAAAGCAACTCTTGTGCCTCCCTTCTTTCAGGTGGTGACTCGCCAGGTGAGGAGGCGGCCCCTCAAGCTGGCACTGTGTCCGAGTCAGACATAGAGGAGGAGGAAGAGAAAGCCGGCCCATCAGGGACACCCTCAGCCGAGGCAGCCCATGGCCATGATGGTGACACGTCTTCCCTGGAGGGGAGCAGGGGGGAAGGGTCGGAGGAGAGTGAAGCTCCGGGGACCAGCGGGCTGCAGCAACGCGGGAGGGGTGGGGAACCTCGGCGGCCTTCTCCCCGGAGGGTGAGTGCGGCCTCCAGTCCTGCTACGGTGAGCGCAGAGGAGGTGCGGCTCCTAGCGGAAAAGGGCGCCCAGGCTGAGCGCAGGCACACTGAGCTCATGGCTGCAGTGGCAAGGATGCCTGACTCCATAGTGTCACTGGCAAGGAGTGTGCAGGAATTCGGGACAGCACAGGCCAGGAGTCTGCAACAATTCAGTGCAGCACAGGCAAGGAGTCTGCAGGACTTTGCGGCAGCACAGGCTAGGAGTCAGCAGGACTTCACTGCATCACAGGCGGCTTCTAGCCAAGTGCTCAGTCATGCCGTGCATTCACTGGCTGGTGTCATGCAGACACAGACCAGGGCCACACGGGCACTAACTGCTGCCACCCTCGCTGGATCGGCCAGGCATCGCCGGGGCACTCGCTGTGCCGCAGCAGCCCAGCAGTCTGCTTCAGCAGATTGCTGTGCATGCTGCAGTGCTGGCCTGTGCGAGTGCCAATATATCAGCCGACCAGGGATCTGTCATGTTGGCAGCATTCCTGCAGTCAACACTGTCACTCCTCCATTGCAGCTGCCACCAGCCGTTGGACAGACTGATGCTGCCCAAGCAGAGTTGGAGCAGTAGGCAGCAGGCCCCTCCAGGCCCAGAGCTGGTCCAGGCCGACCCCCAAGGGCATCTGCCGTCTCACCATCTGACCCTCAGCAGCCTTCCCCCAGCCTTGCTGCAGCCACTGGGGTCCCATTGAGGAGGAGCTGCAGGGTGGGTTGGGGCCAGTCACGGAAGCGAAATGGATCACCCTCGCAGGGGAAAAAGTAGAAGGTGTGGCCAAATGTTTTATTTTATTTATAAAGGCCGAGACTGCTGTATTTGTTTTAGATATAAAGGCCGAGACTGGTATATTTCTTTTATATTTAAAGGCCGAGACTGGTATATTTGTTTTATATTTAAAGGCCGAGACTGGTATATCTGTTTTATTTATAAAGGCCGAGACTAGTGTATTTCTTTTATATATAAAGGCCGAGACTGGTGTATTTGTGTTTTTGGGGGGGGTTTCTCTCCATTAGTTTGTCAAGTGGGAAGGGCACAGAGGTATCACAGTAAAAAAAATTCTTAAATCGCACTGTCCATGTTTTCTTTTGGAAGTCCTGGTTGCCCTGCTCAGCTGAGGGCTTGTGGAGCGGCTACATTCATCTTCTGCCATTGGCACAAGCCATTCCCTGAGAGGGGGCCTAGAACCGAGTTGCAATAAGCCACCGACAGGCGGCCCTTGCACTTTGTGCCTCCCTCCCATCCTGGTGCTCCTCCTCCTCCTCCTCCTCTTGTGGTCCTCCAATGTCTGCTGGCAGTGGCTGAGTCCTGCGGATAGCCAGGTTGTGCAGCATGCAGCACACGACAACGAAATGGGAGACCCGCTCAGGCGAGTACTATAGGGCTCCCCCGGAACGATCCAGACAGCGGAACCGCTGCTTCAGCACGCCGATTGTTTGCTCAATGATGTCCCTGGTTGCTTGATGGCTGTCATTGTATCGCTCTGCAGCAGGGGTGCTGGGCGCGCTGAGCGGGGTCATCAGCCAGGTGCACAAAGGAAAGCCTTTGTCCCCGAGAAACCATCCTCGTGGGTGAGGCTGGGCCTCGAACATGTCTGCCACAGAAGTCTGGCGCAGAATGAAGGCATCTTGGCTGCTGCCTGGAAAGCGGGCATTGACAGCTAGGATGAGCTGCCTGTGGTCACACACCAACTGCACGTTGAGCGAATGGTAGCCCTTCCGGTTGCGGTAATCCTCAGCATTCTCTAGAGGTGCCCGCAAAGCCACATGCGTGCAGTCAATGGCGACCTGCACCATGGGGAAGCCCGCTAATACTGCAAAGCCCATTGCACGTTCTTGCTGCTTGTCCACGGTCATGGGGAAGGAGATGAACTGACGTCTCCTTCTGAAAAGGGCATTGGTCACCTGGCGGATGCAGCAATGTACCGCGAACTGGGAGATGTTGGAAATGTCCCCAGTAGTGGATTGGAAGGAGCCGGTGGCATAGAAGTTGAGAGCCACCATCACATTCACCGCCACCGACAGAGACGTCCTGCTCCTCAGCTGTGGCTGCAGATCTCCGCGAAGCAGGTGGCAGATCTCAGTGACCACCACCCTTCTGAATCGCAGCCTCCGAACACACTGCTCCTCAGACATGTTCAGATATGAGAACTGCTGGCGGTATACCCTGGCTGGGTAAGGCCTCTTTTGCCGACGCCTGTTGGCCTTCTCCATCTGGCCATGACTGGCACTCTCTCACGGCGTCTCTGAGCCCTTTGAATGCAATGGAGGAGCCCAACGTTTCCACCCATTGCAGCCCCCATTATATGTTTCCAATCAATGCTATGACACTGAAGTTAAAGACAAGTGCAAAGTTCTGGCCTGAAGCAACAAGTACCTGTGCGAGTGTTGAGCCAACCAGAAAGCTCTCTACCTTTGTCTCTCTCCAAATATCCGTCTCTCACAAAGAAGGAGTGGAGCAAAATGGCTGCCATTTATGCTGCAGGAGGAGTCCCCTTTAATTAGCGCCCCACAGCGACTGGGAACCGTTCCCCTCTACCAGTTGCGGGGGGCGCCAGGCGCACAATAGGCCGGCGTCACTAAATTTCCAGTTTGGGGCGCACAAAGGGCGTTGTACCATGAAATGACGTCAGGATCTGCGCGCGCAGCTGAGCGCGCACAAAGGTTTTGCGCCGCCGCTAAATCTTAACTGAATTTCACGAGAGGCGCAGATCGGACCGCGCCTGGGTGCTAGCCGCTTAGCGCCCCACTTCTCCTCCTCCTAAGGCGCTAGCGGCTGGCGCAAACAACTGAATTTCTAGGCCTATGACTCTTAGCCAATTTTGTATCAACTCAGCCACTGCCCCTTTAATCCCATGGGCTTCAATTTTGCAAACAAGCCTATTACGTGCCACTTTATCAAACACCTTTTGAAAGTCCATATACACAACATCAACTGTACTGCCCTCATCAACCCTTTCCATCACTTCATCAAATAACTCAATCAAGCTAGTCAAACATGATTTGCCTTTAAGAAATCCATGTTTGCTTTCATTAGCCCAAAATTTTCCAAGTGCCAGTTAATTTTGTCCCAGATTATTGGGAGGAATTTTAACGTGGCTGATGTAAGATTCGCGAAATTTTCATAAATAATCACGCAGGAAATTAGGGTTAATAAAACAGCTTTATTGACCAAACGAAGCTTGTACAGAGAAATCTTTGATAAAAGGGCACACAAAATGGCCGCCAGACCTCGTGACCAGCTTCTGGGACCATTTGAATTTCTGTTACTGCAAACCAGACAGGCTTGTGGATTGAGGACATTAAAGCCGGCGAAAACCAGTTTCGGAAAACCGAAACTCATGGAACTGAGTATACATATTGATTAGATTATAAGTACAGGACAGATTTGGGTAGCAGGATGAGACCCATCAAGAAATGGGCGGACAATTGAACGAACACTTTAACCCATTTACTGTACAAAGAAAAGCCGTTTAACAGCCATCAAGGGCAATCTCCAGACCGATCAATATACAAGCCGAGTTACGGTGACAAAGCAAAGACATTATCGGCCCAGGAAGGCCAGTTAAGCTATCATCGACTCCCGTTATGAAGACAAAACACCCCTGCAGAGAGTTCTGCCCGCCAAAATTATTACAAAGACAGGACTATGATTTAGCGGGAGATAAGAATGGTTCCAAAAAGTATAACTGTGGATTGAGTAAAGTCCATCAGTGAGTTCTCCATCGGTACGCTTCGGGACAGACTCCATCGGAACCAAGCAGCACTTCGGTTCGGACCGTGTTCGGTGCTCGGGCAGGCAAGGCCCGGCCACGACGAGAAGACGACGAGGGTGGCCCGAGTACTTTTGTCGGGAGATCATCGACGACCCAGGCCGAAGAAGAAGACACCCTGTACTCCAGCTCTGCTTCAAATCAGAAGGACAATTATGACTGTATAAAGAAAGCTTTTTGGGACCAGCGTCCCGCCCCGAGTAA
Source organism: Somniosus microcephalus (assembly GCF_052327205.1). Lineage (NCBI taxonomy): Eukaryota > Metazoa > Chordata > Chondrichthyes > Squaliformes > Somniosidae > Somniosus > Somniosus microcephalus. The sequence continues at coordinate 62,516,336 of NC_140996.1, read as the reverse complement.
GACCATCGGGAGATCGACGACCCAGGCCGGAGAAGAAGACACTCAGGGCCCGGCACTCCAGTGTCTCAACATCACACCGGTAACGGATTCATCCGTGGCGAGCGCTCACCAAGGCTGTACCGGCTGCCTACATCGCAGGAGAACCAAGAGGAAAACAAGCTGCGCCAGAACTTTCCAAACCCACGTGACGACGGAAAGCTGTGTCGAAAGGCTGCAAACCCCTTTTCGCAATTCTTAAAGTGGTGAGCATGATCCCGAGTTCCTCAAATCGAAACTTAGTTAGGTCTAGGGGAGGGGGTTAAGGGTAGTTGTAATGTGTTACCCCTTTTACGATGTGCCGTGTGTTCCCCATTTCCATAGAGTTAAGTTTATAGATGTGTGCATGCTTGTAGTTGCTCTAATCTGTGCATATGACATGTATTTTATAATGCTGCAAACTGTTCAATAAAGGCATCCATTTCGTGCTATTCGACCTGGTCTATTGAGTTTTTCTGCACTACAGCTCCCTGCATCTAAGTCCAAGGTCTAGGACCATAGGGGCGAGTGGGTCGAACCACTCACGGGTAATTATTGCAAGAAGCCTGGCAGGAGACCAGAGCAAGTAAGAGAAACCCCCTACACTGAGCACATGGGTTTGGGTGCGGATGAGGGGGTTTGAGTCCTGGAAAAATGCGAGTGTGTCGGGAAGCTGGCTCCAACTCATCGACTTCCGCATTTAACTGCAGCGCGTTAGGCTGCATGCGCACAACCATCTGGAGTGAGGCGGGTTGTCAATTTGAATAAGTTATCGCTCAATTACAGCGATAATAACGTGGCTTTTGCAATTTAACTGTGGGTCCACGAGTTTTCTGAGATTCCTGGAACTCGCCAGTGAATGCAAGGCGAGAACGCAGCGGCAATTGAGGGAGTTGAAGAAATGACAGGGAAATATGTCAATAAGTACTGACACCTCACAGCTTATTTCTTGCCTGCTTGTGTGAAAGGCTTTGTTCACAGTACTTGTGCTAAGAAGTCACTTTTACAACGTTGAAGCAATGTTCCCTCTAATTTGTTTTGATGCTGCGTGGCCCCTTTAAGGGGTCCACTCAAAATACTGTGCATGTGCGGCTTTTGCATTGAAAAGCTGGCAAGCTGGTTGTGCAGGTTCCTTGGAGTACTGCACGGCTGCGCAGCTTAAAGGGAACATTGCTTTGGTGGTGTCATCTGCACTTTGGAGGTTTGTATGTCTGATCTGCACTTTGGAGCTCTGACCTATCAGATCAACATGGGTGCCGCTTATGCTGTGTTACTTTAGACCTCAGATGAGGACCAAGATCAGCAGCACCAGAAGGAGCACCAGCAGGAGCAGCAACAGCCTGCTGCTCACAGACCTGCAGCTCTACAGGAGAGAGGATATCAGCAGAGAGGTGCAGCTCGTAGGAGGCCATACCCGCCACACAGGGTCTACAGCCAGAGGATAAGCTACCTCGACATGTCTGAACATCAGTTTCTCAAGAGGCTCAGGGTGTTGTGTCAGGTGGTGGCAGACATTTGCAACCTGCTGGAACAAGACCTGTGCCAACTAGACCTGGTGGCCACGCTTTACCAGTGGTTGTCAAAGTCACCACTGCCCTCAAATTCTTTGCCTCTGGATCCTTCCAGGGATCTGCTGGAGACATTTGCAAGATCTCGCAGTCAACGGCCCACAAATGCATAAGACAGGTGACTGATGACTATTTTGTCATTACATACACTTTTCCTGTGATGACACCAGTCAGAATGAGTGGGCGTTTGGGATTGCGGATCTGGCTGGCTTCCCACAGGTACAGGGCTGCGCACATGTGGCAATTAAGGCACCCATAGATCACCCAGGAGTGTTCGCCAACCACAAGGGCTTCCACTTCATCAATGCGCAGCTGGTGTGCAACCACAAAAAGATCTTTCCGCAGGTGTGTGCAAGATTCCCAGGCAGTTGCCATGATGCATTCATCCTGTGGCAGTCCACTCACCCTGATCTCTTCGTACCTCGAAGCAGACTTACCGGTTGGCTGCTCGGAGACTGGGGATACCCACTTAAAACGTGGCTAATGACACCTGTGAGGAACTCAACCAATGAGGCCCAGGAGTGATACAATGAAAGCCATATGACAACCAGATGTGTCATTGATCAAGCCATCGGCATGCAGAAGATGCACTTCAGATGCCTGGACAGGTCTGGAGACACCCTTCAGTACTCACCAACTAGGGTCTCCAGAATGGTCATGGTGTGTTGCGCCTTTTTCAGTTCTTTTCTGTACTTTTTGTAATCAGCTTGGTTCTCTTCTGAATTATGAACCTGACATTTTTCATAAGCCTCCTTTTTCTGCTTCATTTTAATCTCTATGGCCTAGAAATTTGATAGTGTCCATTTTTGAGCGCCTTACCCGCAGAGTGCTAACAGCCCGCGCTGAAATCGGGAGATCCGAGGAGCCATGGATTTTGTGCCTCGGACCACATTATCATGTAGATGGTGCAGCAGTAGGAGCCCGCACAGGTTCATGTGCCAATTTTCAGGTAAGTGATTGGGTTGGATCACTGGGGGTCTGGAGGAGGAATGTCTGGGCCTCAGAATCGAATCGTACTGCTGTCGGGGGTCAGGTAGGAAGATTGCAGCGTATTGCTGGAGTCTTGTTGGGGGTTCGGGAGTGCTTTTGGGGGGGAGGGGCGGCTCAGAGTTTGGGGCCGGGGGGGGGATTGCGGGGTGCCTGGAGGTTGGAGTCAGGTGTGAAGTCGGGGATCTCGGGACCGGGAGTGATGGTGATTATGGTTAAGTTCTTACTTTCTTTAATTCTGTGCTGTTTAGCGTTGGTTTTCCCTGAGGCAATGAGCACTGGCACTGGCTGCCTCAGACACACACCAAAGTTGCAAGAGGGAGCAGAAGCAGGTGTTAGGCCCTTTATTTGCATATGTTAGTGGCCTAATGCCTGCTTCAGACATGGGGAAAGGACGCCTCTTGTTTGGTCTTTACCAAAATGGCCACCGGCGCAGCCCACACCATACGTGTGTGTGTGACGCAGACACCATTTTGGACACAAAATGACACTCGGAGCACCAAAAAACCAACTTTCAAGCCCATTATCTTTAGTCATCCAGGGAGCCCTAGCTTTGGATGTTCTTCCTTTCCCCCTCATGGGAATGTGTCAAGTCTGTACCCGAACTATCTCCTCTTTGAAGGCCTCCTATTGCTCATTTACTATTTTACCTGCCAATCTTTGATTTCAATCCAGGCCCCTTTTCAACTCACTGAAATTAGCTCTCCTGCATTTGATTTTTCCTTGTCTGTTGTGTATTTTGAATGTTGTATTTGAATTGTCCCACATAGCTTACCGTAGTTGTGATGTGCAATGCACTATGGGAAATAGAGTGCATGAAGTGGAGAAGATTCTCTGGAAAGGTGGCTGTTAACTGAACTCTGTCTCCTGCGTACACTTTTAATTGTTATATAAGCAAGGTTATTAAACTCTTGAGATTTAACAAAAGTGGCGACGAGGGCGTCTGAACTTACGTGGCTCTGCTGTGCGGAAGATAGTCGGGTTTTGTAATGTATGTAATGTATATATACCTTAAGGGAGAGAACTACTTTTTACAGCTCCTGTATACTGTAGTACCGGCAGTGACCACACCTGTATATAAACCCTGAGTAGTGATCTGTACAGTCAGTTCTAGAGTAACCCTCATTCAGTAAACTCCTGTTGAATCGTTCCCTGCAGTCTGTTGTCTGATTATTGAAGGACACAACATTAAGATACACAGATATAACATTGGCGACGACGCAGATTCGAACCTACCTGCAACTCTGCATCACCTCCCAGGGATTCGCTCCTGGAGAACAATGGAAGGAGGTCGAGTCCAGAAGCACGGGCGTCGACCACGGGCAACCACCCAGTCATCCAACGGAGATTTGAGCATCGCAGGGGAGGCTGTCGAGAGCCAGGCTTGGCTTTCCAGTCAGGGTGGTCCAGTGAAACGGGCTGGCAACAGATACTGCGCAGACCCTTCCCGGACAGCGGCAGCTAGAGCCCGACCGAGCGGCACAGAAAAAGGCCGAGCAGCGTTGACGGGGGAGAGAGAGAGGGCAGAGCGCACAGGGCGCAGCCGGTGTTCAGGACCGAGCGGCGTCAACGGGGGAGAGAGACGAGAGAGAGCAGAGCGTAGCCGGTGGTCAAGGGCCGAGCAGCGTCAACGGGGGAGAGAGGCGCGCAGGAAAACGCGAGGTGCTGCCATTGACACGAGGACCGCAGAGAGCGGCATTGGCAGCAGCGCAGGAGCAGCGCACGAAACCCACAGGGCGTCGCCATTTGCCACAAGGACCGCCGAGAGCGGCGTTGGCAGCAGCGCGGGAGACGCCATTTTAAGCCAGTCTAACCACACCCAAAAATGCCGAAAATGGCAGTATCACAGCGTTCGACAATGAAGTCGAAGATTGGACGACATATGTCGAACGCATAGAAGTATACTGCAAGGCGAATGAAGTGCCAGATGACAAGAAAGTGCTGGTACTGTTGAATTCAATGGGTGCAAAAATGTATGGCTTACTACGAAACCTAGTAACCCCAGAGAAGCCGGTAGAAAAGGATTTTGAAAACATATGGCCTAGAAATTCAGTTCGGACGCTCTTGCGGCGCTAAAGTTGGGCGCTCGGCAAATTTAGCGGCTGCCGGAAAGTGCAGGCGACCTCGCCGAAATTCAGTAGATTTGGCCAACCTTTTGGCCGAGCGCTGCAATAGGCGTTGGAACCCTGTGTTCAGGCGCTAATCCGGCGATGCGGCCTGATAACGCCGATTCCGGGCGCAGCGCAGGTGCGATCATGTGCTGAGTGTCAGCAGACACCCTGACGCCGGCCAGCTCTTAAAGGGGGAAGGGTCAACTTTGACTGCAGCCACGCCCTGCATGCTGTAGCCCTGCAACTAGGCCTCAGCACTGGTTGTGTCCCAAATCAACGCCTGGAGGTAATGGAGAGGGCCCGTGAAAGAGCCCAGCGGTTCTCTGACCATGCGCTGGGTGTGCTCCTTCATGGGGTACGCAAGAGAAGACGGGTCGTGTGCCCGGCTAGTGGCAGGAAGGCTCCCAGGAGCAAGTTCAGGGAGGCCTGGACCAAAATTGCCCGGAGGGTCTCCTCCAACTCCGATGTTCCCAGGAGTGCGGACCAGTGCCGCAAGAAATACAATGACCTATGTCGGCTGGTCAAGGTGAGTACCCTTTCCAGTGTCCCCCTCATCCTTGCATGTGCACCTCCCATTAGGGCCAAAGGGACATCAAAGGTCTAATGCCCAGCCCTCCTCCCGCTGCAATGGCACTTGCATGTTAATCAATAGCTCTTTCTGCACTTATCACACTGTCCAAGCTATTCCACCATGGGAGGCCTCACACACAGCAACAGGGCACCACACTGTCCAAGCTATTCCACCATGGGAGGCCTCACACACAGCAACAGGGCACCACACTGTCCAAGCTATTCCACCATGGGAGGCCTCACACACAGCAACAGGGCACCACACTGTCCAAGCTATTCCACCATGGGAGGCCTCACACACAGCAACAGGGCACCACACTGTCCAAGCTATTCCACCATGGGAGGCCTCACACACAGCAACAGGGCACCACACTGTCCAAGCTATTCCACCATGGGAGGCCTCACACACAGCAACAGGGCACCACACTGTCCAAGCTATTCCACCATGGGAGGCCTCACACACACCAACGGGGCACCACACTGTACTTAGACACCCTCCTTTCTCTTGCAGGCCAAGCTGGCGAGGAACGCCAGGAGCCTGCGTGTCGCTGGTGGAGGCCCTCGCGATTACCAGGAGCTAACGGTTCTGGAAGAGAGGGTGGCCCGACTGCTGCGTCACCCGGTGATTGGGCCTGTGGTGCTCGGCGACGCTGACCCTATACTGGAACCCACTGGTAAGGACAGGACCGGGTGCACCTCTCTCCTTGCCCTCGCGCATCAGATCTACATCCTTCCCCACTGGCCGAAAAATGCGCATAATGCACCAGTGCGGCCTCCCTCGCTGTCGGCCTGTCCTCACTCTAAAGCTACACTTGTGCCTTCCTGCTTTCAGCTGGTGAGGAGGAGGTGCTCCCTGAAGCCCACACAGCCAGGCCCTCGGAGGAGGAGGACGTCGAGGAGCAGCAGGAAGGCGCCACCTCGGGGGAACCCTCCTCCGCTCCAGGAGATGGCAATGAAGGGGAGACGTCTGGCGTGCCGGAGAGCCAGGGGGAGGCGGGGGAGGGGAGCCCCGAACCTGGTCCCAGTGGCATGGACGCACGCGGCAAGGCTCCGGCGGCACGCCAGCCTTCTGCCCAGAGGGGGGAGGCACCCTCCAGTCCGGACTCGGACGTCGCCCAGGAGGTGCGCCTCCTGGACGAGATGTCGGCGGCGTCGGAGCGGCGGCACGTCGAATTCATGGAGGTGGTGGCACAGATGCCTCACGCCATCGAAAGCCTCGCACAAAGTGTGGTGGCTTTCGGCCAATCCCAGGCCAGGGGGCTGGAGCAAATCGCAGCAGCGCACGCCAGGGGGGTGGACCTCCTTGTGGCAGCGCATGAGAGGGGGGTGCAACAACTCGAGGCAGCGCAGCACGCCAGTCGCCAGCTGAGAGGTGCTGGGCAGACAATGGCACTGCAGATGCGGGCACATGCCGGCGCAGTTGGGGCACTGACTTCTGCCACCCTCGCACTGGCGCGGAGGCGTCGCCAGGCCAGCCGCCGCCCTGCTGCCGCACACCGGTCTGGCGACCAACAGTTTGGCGCGCTTGCTCCCCGGCCAGGCCGCCCGAGTGCACGTGTGTCTGGCGAGCAGCGCGCGCCTGGCATCACCCACCTTGTCCCCATTGGTGCAGGCGAGCCTGCCACTCCCCCAGCCAGGGTGCAAGGAGCTGCTGCAGGCAGTGAAGAGGGCCACCCACAGCTGCAGCAGCCACCAGCCGGCCCCTCCCGGGCCCGCCCTCGTGTAGGCCGACCCCCAAGGGCATCTGGCGAGACGCCTTGTCGCCCTGAAGATCCTTCCCCCAGCCTCGCCACAGCCTCACGGCCCAGCTTGAGGCGCAGCAGCAGGACGGGCCGGGGCAAAAGACGGCTGTCGACGGACTCGCCCTCTCGCCACACCGAATAGAGTGTGGTGAGCGAGGGTTTGGGTGATGCGGGGGCTTCTGTTCTGGGGGGCATTATGTTGTTTGGTTTTATGGGGGTGTTTGTGTTGTGGGGGGGGCTTGTTTTTGTTAGGCCAGTGAGGAAGGCCATTTGGATGTTGATGTTTTGTTAGTCCTCCCCAGGTTTTGGGAGTGACAGAAGTTTGTGACTGTTTTTTGGGGGTCTTCTCTGTTTTGCTCTTCCATGTGGGAAGGGCCCTGAGTTTTTGAAATAAAGATGTTTATTTATTCACCATGTGCAGGTGTCATGTTTCAAGTGGTTGTTGGGTTAACCGGCTGAGGGCTTGCGGAGCGGCTGCCTTCAGCTGCGTTCAGTGGCCCAGGCCATTCCCTGACAGGGGGCCTAGAAGTGTCGAGCAATAAGCCCCCGGCGGACGGCCCTTGGACCTTGTCGCTCCCTCCTGGCCTGGTGCTCCTCCTCCTCAGGGTCCTCCTGCTCGTCCTCCTGAGGTGGTGGGGCAATGTCAGGTGGCAGTGCCTGAGTCCTGCGGATAGCCAGGTTGTGGAGCATGCAGCACACCACGACGAACTGGGAGACTCTATCCGGCGAATACTGAAGAGACCCGCCCGAACGATCCAGGCAACGGAACCGCTGCTTGAGGACGCCTATCGTTTGCTCTATTAGGTTCCTTGTGGCTTGATGGCTTTCGTTGTATGCCAGCTCCGCTGTGGTCCTGGGCGCGCGGAGCGGGGTCATGAGCCATGTGCACAAAGGGTAGCCCTTGTCCCCGATAAGCCATCCCCTTGGTGGAGGCTGTGCCTGGAACATGTCAGCCACAGTAGTCTGGCGCAGGATAAAGGCATCGTGGCTGCTTCCTGGGAAGCGGGCATTGACAGCTAGGATGCGCTGCCTGTGGTCACACACCAGCTGCACATTTAGGGAATGGTAGCCCTTCCGGTTGCGGTATTGCTCGGCATTGTGGATAGGTGCCCGCATAGCCACATGCGTGCAGTCAATGGCGCCCTGCACCATGGGGAAGGCCGCGATCCTGGCAAATCCGACTGCACGCTGCTCCTGCTTGTGTTGGGTCATGGGGAAGGAGATGAATTGGTGCCTCCTCGCGAAAAGTGCTTCGGTGACCTGTCGGATGCAGCGATGCGCGGCGAACTGGGAGATGTTCGCAATGTCCCCAGCAGCGGCTTGGAAGGAGCCGCTTGCATAAACGCTGAGAGCCACCGTGACCTTCACTTCCACCGAGAGAGACGTCCTGGACATGAGCTGTGGCTGCAAATCTGCGTGAAGCAGCTGGCAGATCTCTCCAACCACCTCCGTTCTGAAGTGCAGCCTCTTAACACAATGCGCCGCAGTCATGGTGAGATATGAGACCTGCTCCCGGTATTGCCTGACTGGGTAAGGCCTACGTTGGCGACGCCTAATGGCCCCTCTGCGTCTAGGCATGCCTGGCCCTCTCTCAAAGCGTCTGCGAGCCCTTCGCACAAAATGTAACAACTGAGGGTTGGCCCCCCATGCAGCCCCCATTACAAAGTTCCAAACAGCAAAATCACAAGGATGCAAATGTCAAAGCACTGGCTAGAAGCCAAAAATACCTCTCCTATGGTGTCCGAAATCAGTAATCTCTGTGCCTTGCTCTCTGTGCAGAAATCCAAAGCAGTAAAGTCATTGCAGCAAAATGGCTGGCTTTTATGGGTGAGTGGATGTGCCCTTTAATTAGCGCTCCCCGAATCCCGCAGGGCCTCTGTTGAGTTCCATTTCACAGTTCTTAGCAGCGCCACACCCACATCGGCCGGGCGCCACTGAATTCCCGGTTTGGGGCGCACAAACGGCGTTGCACGACGAAATGACGTCATAAGATGCGCGCGCAGCTGAGCGGGCGCTAACACTTTGCGCCAGCGCTAAATCCCACCTGAATTTCGGCGTAGGCGCAGATCCGGCGGTGCCTGGGCGCTAAGTGGCTAGCGCCGGAAATCTGGCGCTAACGGCTGGCGCAAACAGCTGAATTTCTGGGCCATAGTGTCAATCCTACAGGACCACTTAAACCCCACACTGCTGCTGATAGCAGAAAGTTTTAAGTTTCACAAAAGGAACCAGCATAAAGATGAAAGTAATGCTGAGTATTTAACGGAACTGCGCAAGCTATCGAAACACTGCCAGTTTGGAACGGGACTAGCAGATACTTTAAGGGACAAGTTTGTGTGTGGGCTTCAAAGTGAAGAAACCCAGAAACGGCTTCTATCAGAAAAGGATCTTACGCTGGACAAGGCTTTCAGCATTGCAGTATCACATGAAGCAGCAGCACGGGGTGCTGCAGAGATACAATGGAGACCGCAAGAATATGGCACAAATGAAATGTCATACGGAACAGTGAAGTGCTATCGCTGCGGCAGAACAACATACGACCATAATGATTGCTGGTTCAAGGATAAAGTGTGCAGACAGTGTGGAAAAGTAGGACACATAGCAAGAGTCTGCAGGTCGGGAAAGAAAACCAGCAGCAAGAAATCTCCACAGGAGAAGTACAAGAAGGTACATAAGGTGACAGAGAGTAGTTCAGACGAACAGAAGAGTGATACAGACTCCGGAAGCAAGGAGCTGGGTTGTCTGAAACTACATAATGTGATCAAAACGGAGGATCACCAAACTATCTGGGTCACGCTCAAGATAGCAGGAGTCCAAGTGAAAATGGAATTGGACACAGGATCAGCCCTAACAGTCATAAACCGAAGGGACTACAAGCGGCTATTCTCACATATACCCTTGAGAGATACAAAGATTGTCTTGAAGACGTACACGGGGCAAAAAAGTCTACCTCAAAGGAAAAATAAGGGTGAACGTTATATATAACGGCAAGGAAACATCAAAAATGGACCTATATGTATTGCCAGATGGAGGACCACCACTACTAGGACGTGAATGGATCCGAAAGATACAGCTAGATTGGCATTCCATACAAGCACTGACTGTAGATGCCAAAAAGGATGACGACGTCACACCTGGACGACTGTCAAAAATGCTAACTGACGCACAAGAAGTGTTCCAGCAGGGACTCGGAACACTAAAAGGCATAACAGCGATGATCAAAATAGAGGCCCAACGTTTTTTAAGGCCAGACCGGTACCTTATGCGATCCACCCAGCCGTCGAAGCAGAGCTGGAAGGTTTGGAACGTTCAGGAGTACTGTCCAAAGTGGACTGGAGTGAGTGGGCTACGCCCATCATTCCTGTAATGAAGAGGTCGTTGAGTAATACGCCTGGGGAACCAAAGAAGGTTCGCATCTGTGGGAACTTTAAGGTGACAGTGAACCCAGTCCTTCACACTGTACAATATCCGCTTCCGCGGATGGAAGATATTTTCGCCTCGCTATCTGGAGGGAAACGCTTCACTAAGATTGATCTGGCCCAGGCGTACCTGCAAATGGAGGTAGAAGAAGCCTCGAAACAGTACCTCACGATCAACACTCATAAAGGTCTTTACCAATACAACCGGCTGGTGTTCGGAGTAGCATCAGCTCCGGCTATTTGGCAAAGGGCAATGTAACAAGTCCTGCAAGGGATTCCAGGGACCCAGTGTTATTTGGACGACATCCTGGTCACGGACGAAAATGACAGTGATCACCTTGCCAACCTGGAGCAGGTGCTCACTAGATTGAAGGAATATGGGCTCCGAGCTAATCGCCACGAATGCGAGTTTTTCCAGAAGCAGATCTCGTATTGTGGCCATGTTATTGATAAAGAGGGGTTACATAAGTCCCCTGAAAAGATTGAGGCAGTAGTCAAGGCTCCAGCACCAGAAAATGTGTCACAACTGAGGTCGTTCCTCGGGCTGGTGAACTACTACCATAAGTTCTTGCCGAATTTGTCTACCGTACTACACCCACTGAACACCTTACTGCAAACGGGGGTACCATGGAAGTGGAGTGATGAATGTAAACGAGCTTTCCAGAAGAGCAAAGCATTGATCACATCAAAAGAGGTGTTGGCTCATTTCAACCCAGCACTACCAATTCGGTTGGCATGTGATGCATCACCCTATGGCATTGGAGCGGTGCTGTCGCACAAATTCCCAGACAGCTCGGAGAGGCCAGTAGCCTTTGCGTCTTGGTCACTAACCTCAGCCGAGCGTAACTATGCCCAGATTGCCAGGGAGGCCCTCAGCCTAGTGTGGGGAGTGAAAAAGTTCAATCACTGTCTGCACGGGCAGAAGTTCACCTTGCTGACTGATCACCAACCACTTGTCTCCATCTTTAATCCAAAGAAGGGCGTTCCGGTGATGACTGCGCAACAGCTACAAAGATGGTCCCTTTTTCTAGGGGCGCACCAATGTGAAATCGAGTATAAGGGCACGAAACAGCATGGAAACGTTGATGGGCTATCACGCCTGCCACTGCCTACTGCGGAGGAAGCACCAGCAGTGGATCGTGTCAAAATATTTCATTCGACTGTAATTGAATGCTTGCCAGTAACTAACGCTGGTATAGAGAAGGAGATCCGAAATGACCCGACACTGTCTCGGGTATATGATTTGACGGTGAAGGGATGGCCAGCACATGGTGACTCACTGTTGCCAGCATTCTCATCCAGAAGAGAACAGCTGTCAGTATGCCAGGGGACCTTGATGTGTGGATCCCGAGTGGTAGTTCCACCCAAGTTAAGGGAGAGAGTGCTCAATGAGCTTCATGAAGGTCATCTGGGAGGGGTGAAAATGAAAAGCCTTGCTAGGGCTTATGTGTGGTGGCCGGGGATCGATCAGCAAATCGAGGACCTGACAAAGAGCTGCTCAGGATGCCAGAAGGTCCAAAATGCACCACCACATGCTCCTCTACACCCATGGGAGTGGCCCTCATCTCCATGGCAATGGGTGCATATTGATTTTGCTGGTCCATTCATGGACTCAATGTTTTTAATAGCCGTGGATCAAAATGTCCTCCACTACCACGGAGAAAACTATTGCAGTCCTACGGACCATTTTTGCCAGGAATGGCTTGCCAGAGCAGATTTGCTCTGATAACGGACCACAGTTTGTGTCCGAAGAGTTTCGAAGATTTATGAAAAGGAATGGGGTAAGGCATTACACATCCGCCCCGTATCATCCAGCCACAAATGGATTGGCTGAGAGGTTCGTACAAACCTTTAAAAAAGCAGTAAAGGCCATGTGCGATGACGACATTCCACTGCAGCATAAGGTGGACAATTTCCTGTTAGCCTACAGAAATGCGACACATGCAGTCACCAACCAGGCCCCGGCCATGATGTTCTTTAACCGAAGGTTGAGATCTCGTCTGGATTTGCTCAGACCAAATGTACGAAGAGATGTTGAGAGTAAGCAATTCCAGCACATCAATGAGAAGCCGACAAGGAGCTTCAATGCAGGGCAACCAGTCTTGGCCCGCGACTACTGAACAGAGAAATGGCAACCAGGAACGATATGCACACGGCAGGGGCCACTAATGTACACAGTGGATGTTGGGGAGAATATTGTGAGACGCCATGCTGACCAGATCCTAGAGTCACAGGAACGAGTCAACCCCATGTCTCGGCCATACGTACCTAGTGAGGAACCCGACGTACAGGTCGCATCTACCTCAGAAACAATAGCATTGGAAGCTGATGAGTCAACTGACGACAGGGTGCTAGAATCGCCTCCGCACCAAGAGCGAGACACTCGGGAAAGGCGTTATCCAGAAAGAATCAGGAAGTCTCCCCAGAGACTGAATATATGAATGGACTATTTTCATATAACATTGTATATTAAAAATGTTAATTGTTAAATGAGTATTATGGTACTGTTAATCTAAAAGGGGAGGAATTGTAATGTATGTAATGTATATACCTTAAGGGAGAGAACTACTTTTTACAGCTCCTGTATACTGTAGTACCGGCAGTGACCACACCTGTATATAAACCCTGAGTAGTGATCTGTACAGTTAGTTCTAGAGTAACCCTCATTCAGTAAACACCTGTTGAATCGTTCCCTGCGGTCTATTGTCTGATTATTGAAGGACACAACATTAAGATACACGGACATCAGTTTTTATGTGTTTAAAACTGTTATTTTTGCCGTGGACAGTTAATTAAAGTGAGTAAATCGGGAAGGACATTTATTCAACTGTGAAACGATCTGTGAATTGAAGCACTAAATAACTGATAGTGATTTTAGTTGAGTTCAACACTGGAAGGATCCTTAGTGAATGATAATTAGGAGCCTGAGGGAAGGAAAATGGCTGGAATTATCGGTAACATTGGACCGTTTGATGAGAATGTCGAACAATGGAGCTCTTACACAGAACGGTCTTAATACTTCACACAAGCAAATGATATTGGAGGGAACAAAGTAGTACCTACATTGTTAAGTGTGATGGGACCACAGACTTTCAATCTTTTGCGTACTTTAGTGCATCCAGATAAACCAGGGACTAAACAATATTGCGAAATTGTGGAGATACTAAAAGGGCATTTTTCACCCAAACCCCTAGTCATAGCTGAGAGGTTTAGGTTCCACAGGCGTAACCAGGAAGAAGTAGAAACAGTGACCATGTTTGTAGCTGCACTAAAAAGACTATCAGAGCACTGTGAGTTTAATGACGTGCTGAATGATACTATAAGAGACAGGCTAGTATGTGGTATGAGAACTGAAGCCATACAGAAGAGACTATTAACGGAGAGTAATCTGACTCTACAAAAGGCCATTGAAATCAGTATTTCCATGGAATTGGCAGCTAATGAAGCTCAACAGTTGGGTGCAACAGAAAAAGTGCACAAAGTAAGAACAGAGAGCCAAGGGCCATGCTTCCGTTGTGGCAAAACGGGGCATCTTGCATCTGCATGCTGGTGCGTGGACATGGATTGCCACAGCTGTGGTAAAAAGGGACATATTCAGTGCGCATGCAGAAATAAAAAGGACACAGAGAAAGCGTCAAAGATGGAAGGAAGAAAAAAAACATTCAGACAAAACAGAGGCAAGTGACACTTCAGAGGAGGAACTATTACTGAACGTGCTGACTGTAGCTGGGGATTCGCATGGCTACTGGGTCTCACCCTTGCTAGAGGGGCAGCCTGTGCGAATGCAGATCGATACCGGGGCAGCAGTATCTCTTATGTCAGAGACAGTCTACAAAAAGACATTAAAGCACTTTCCACTTCAGCCAGCTAACATAGCGTTGAAGACATATACCGGTGAAGGAGTAACCATGAGAGGTATCACTGAGGTCACAGTTCAGTTGAATGGACAAACTAGGAAGTTACCACTCTACGTAGTTAAAGGAGACTACCCCTCCCTGCTGGGATGTTCGTGGATGGAGAGAATAAAATTAGACTGGTTATCAGTCTACATGATGTCACACAATGATCTAGGCTTACCCGCCATCTTAAAGAAACATGCAGAAGTCTTTAATGGAGAACTGGGTAGCATGAAAGATATTACTGTGAAGCTTCGTATTAAGCAGGATAGCAAACCCAAGTTCATGAAGGCACGACCCGTACCTTATGCCATCAGACCAAAAGTCAAGGCTGACTTAGAAGCCCTAGTTGAAAGCGGAGTACTAGAACCAGTCAGCGTGAGTGAATGGGCAACGCCCATCGTACCAGTGTTCAAGAAAGGGGGTGGAGTTAGGATATGTGGAGATTTTAAAGTAACTGTTAACCCTGTATTGTCAGTGGAGCAATATCCCCTTCCCCATATTGATGATTTATTTGCAGGACTTGCTGGGGGCCAGAAGTTTAGCACAATCGACCTCCGTCAAGCCTACCTGCAAATGCATGTGGATGAACAGTCACGAGAAATGCTGACTATTGTGACGCACAAGGGCCTATTTAGGTATCGTCGACTTCCTTTCAGAATTACATCAGCTCCAGCGCTTTTCCAACGTGCTATGGACCAGATCCTTAGTGGATTGCCTGGAGTCCAGTGCTACTTAGATGATATCTTAGTTACTGGGTGTGATGACCAAGACCACCTGTGTAACTTGGATGCAACGCTACAGAGACTGAAGGATTACGGACTCAGAGTTCGCAGGGATAAATGCAATTTTTTTTCAGGCATCAGTTGAGTACCTCAGTCATGTGATCGATGCCACAGGCCTTCACAAGGCACCGTCCAAGACCAAGGCAATCGTGGATGCCCCAGCACCTGAAAATATCAGCCAGCTGCGTTCTTTTTTAGGGTTACTGAACTACCATGGATGGTTCATACCGAACCTAGCCTCGATGCTGAGGCCGCTGCATTGGTTGCTATGTAAAGACAAGAAGTGGGAATGGACTAACAAGTGCCAGGAGGCGTTCATGACAGCAAAGGACACGCTCCTGAAGTCAGAGGTTTTGACGTATTTTAACCCTTCATTACCAATACAGTTAGCTTGCGATGCATCGTCATATGGTGTGGGAGCGGTCGTTTCTCATATCATGCCAAACGGAGACGAGAAGCCAATAGCATTCGCATCTAGGACTTTGAACAGAGCTGAAACTAACTACGCCCAAATAGAATGAGAAGCACTGAGCATCATTTTTGGCGTTCGCAAGTTTCACCAATATTTGTACGGGAGACAGTTCACCCTACTAACAGATCACCGTCCTCTCACGACCATCTTCAGGCCACATACAGGGATTCCGTCACTTGCTGCGAGCAGAATGCAAAGGTGGGCGCTGCTGTTGTCTGCACACACATTTGACATTAGATATCGAAAGTCTGACCTGCACGGCAACGCAGACGGTCTTTCCAGGTTGCCGCTGCCTGTCACCAAGCCTATCACACGTAGCATGGACATCTGCTATTTTAGGCAGGTGGAGAACGTGCCTGTTACTTCGACACAGGTCTGATGAAACACCGGAAACGACCCAGTGTTGCCTGCAGTGCTGGACATTATCGTCAGGGGCAAGCTTGACACCGATGACCCAAACCTGAAACCATTTCTCTTAAGGAGAAACGAACTGTCGGTGCAGTCTGGATGTTTGCTGTGGGGGAGGAGAGTGGTTATTTCACCATCGCTACGGCAACCAGTGTTACAGCAACTACACTCTGGACACTGCGGAATGGTTCGTATGAAAGAAATAGCGAGGAGCTACTTCTGGTGGCCGGGTATGGATGGACAGATTGAGGACAAAGCTAAAACCTGTTCCTCATGTCAGAGAGTTTGTAATGTGCCACAGCTTGCACCTCTTCACCCCTGGGACTTTCCGGAGGAAGCATGGCACCGCATTCATGTAGACTTTGCAGGTCCATTCGAGGAGAGAATGTTCCTGGTGTCTGTTGACGCACACAGTAAGTGGCCAGAGGTTGTTATAATGAGGTCCACCACCGCTGAGAAGACCATCGAGAAGTTAGGTGAGGTGTTCAGCCGATTTGGATCTCCGATGCAACTTGTCTCAGACAATGGTCCACAGTGGGTGTCACAAGAAATGGCTACATTCCTGCAGGTGAATGGCGTACAACATATCAGGGCTGCACCATACCACCCTGTGACCAATGGTCTAGCTGAGAGGTTTGTTCAGACCATGAAACACTCTCTAAAGGCATCGCAAGGCCAGGAAACGCTTCATCAGCGCCTGAATAGTTTCCTGTTGAGTTACAGGAACACACCACATGCGACCACAAAAGCATCACCTGCCACTCTACTGCTCAAAAGAGAGCTATGAACCAACTTTGACCTGCTGAAACTGCCAAAGGTGAAAGGTGTGGTACAGTATCAGCAGGACAAGCAGATCAAGCGACGTGAACAACTCTCCAAAGACAGAGTCTTCAGTCCAGGTGAACATGTGTTGGCACGGAACTACAGTGGTGGACCTAAGTGGGTTCCTGCTACTGTCATTGCACAGACTGGTCCAGTATCCTACACCGTACAGACACCCGAGGACATTGTCTGGAAGAGACACACCGATCAGCTTCTACGAAGTGCAGCAGCACCCACTGAACCACCAACAGCAGTTTATCTGCCATTGGGTGATGCTGTGGGTCATCCGCCTTCTACACCTAGAGGCTCACCTTCTGAAGAAGCAGCCGCTTCAGCCCCTATCTCATCAGCAAGGGAGACCTGTATACAGGCACCTCAGCCGCCTACATCTGTGTTGACGTCACCTGTAAGAGACAATGAACTGGAGAGCCAGGTTGACCGCTGGTCTCCAACCAGAGAGCGGCGGCCCCCTATACGTTTGAACTTATAGTTCAGAGGCTTATCCTTTATCTGTGTTTTATTGTGTTATTATTGTGTTTTAAAAATTTTGAATTATTATTGTTTTTTTAAATTTTGTGGTTCTATTGGGACATCTAATGTAAGAGGGGAGGAGATGTTGTGTATTTTGAATGTTGTATTTGAATTGTCCCATAGCTTACCGTAGTTGTGATGTGCAATGCACTATGGGAAATAGAGTGCATGAAGTGGAGAAGATTCTCTGGAAAGATGGCTGTTAACTGAACTCGGTCTCCTGCGTACTCTTTTAATTGTTATACAAGCAAGGTTATTAAACTCTTGAGATTTAACATTGTCCTTTTCCATAACTACTCTAAACCTAGAAAGGAAAAGTAAGAAAACCATTTAAAAGAACAAGCAGAAGAAGAGGGCATTGTAACCCAGTGATGTTTAGGAATTGTTGTATTGGTCTTTGAGAAGTTAATAATGAATGAATGGTAGGGTAGGTGTGCAAAATGTAAGAACATTCTTACTCATATACGGTATCCCAAAATTATTTTCTGAAGGAAATCTATCTAATTTGGGTTTCTGTGTGTCAAAACAACTTTGCATCATGAAAATGATTGCCTTCCGATCTTAACAGGAGTGTGAATGGCAAGATTAGCACAAAGATACTGCGAAGACAGATTAAAAGTATAAAAAACCTCTAGGATCAATTCACTACCTGTTGGAGTGAGATTTCACAGCTTCATTTGTTCCCTTTCTGGGCCTCCAAAGTTGAGTGTCATGTCAGAACCATAAATTACGTTATTAACAGGGTCCTTATGACATGAAGTACCAGCCCTGCGGTGAGATTAATTCGCATTAACAGCGTAAATCCAGCAATTTCAAGACACACAATGAATGTCAATGGTGAAGCTCACAGCAAGGCTGCAACCATTTGGTTTTGGCGAGGCTAATGGCGGAGCAGCTCAAATTGCCCAGAAATTTGTGGAGAATCGGAACTCGTGGCTTATCTCTTCGCCACAAATTGCTGGATTTTTTGTGAACTAACAATGGCGAGCACCATTAATTCACCATTCCCCCCCCCCCCCCGCAATATCAGGGCCATTGTATCAAACCTGGGTTTTCAAAATGTTTTAAAATTTATGTCATTTGTTGATTATGAAATGTATGCCATATTTACATAGGATATACGGCACAGAAACAGGCTATTCGGCCCAACCAGTCCATGCCGGCATTTATGCTCCACTCGAGCCTCCTCCTGTCTTTCCTCATCTAAATCTATCAGCATAACCCTCTATTCCCTTCTCCCTCATATGCTTATCTAGCCTCCCCTTAAATGCATCGATACTATTCGCTTCAACCACTCCCTGTGGTAGCGAGTTCCACATTCTAACCACTCTTTGTCTTGTCAAATTAGAATGGGCCCGTGATTGTGGCCATTAGTTTCCTGCATGTTTTTTTTAATTCATTGATGGGATGTGGGCGTCGCTGGCTAGGCCTGCATTTAGTGCCCATCCTAATTGCCCTTGAGAAGATGGTGGTGAGCCGCCTTCTTGAACCGCTACTGTCCATATGGTGTAGGTACACCCACAATGCTGTTAGGAAGGGAGTTCCAGGATTTTGGCCCAGCGACAGTGAAGGAACGGTGATACAGGTCCAAGTCAGGATGGTGTGTGGCTTGGAGGGGAACTTGTAGGTGGTGATGTTCCCATGCGTCTGCTGCCTTTGTCCTTCTAAGTGGTAGAGGTCACGGGTTTGGAAGGTGCTGTTGAAGGAGCTTTGGCGAGTTGCTGCAGTGCATCTTGTAGCTGGTACACACTGCAGCCACAGTGCGCCGGTGGTGGAGGGAGTGAATGTTGAAGGTGGTGGATGGAGTGCCAATCAAGCGGGCTGCTTTATCCTGAATGGTGTCGAGCTTCTTGAGTGTTGTTGGAGCTGCACTCATCCAGGCAAGTGGAGAGTATTCCATCACACTCCTGACTTGTGCCTTGTAGATGGTGGAAAGGCTTTGGGGAGTCAGGAGGTGAGACACTTGCCGCAGAATTCCCAGCCTCTGGCCTGCTCTTGTAGCCACAGTATTTATATGGCTGGTCCAGTTCAGTTTCTGATCAATGGTAACCCCCAGGATGTTGATAGTGGGGGATTCAGTGATGGTAATGCCATTGAATGTCAAGGGGAGATGGTTAGAGTCTCGTTTGTTGGAGATGGTCATTGCCTGGCACTTGTGTGGTGCGAATGTTACTTGCCACTTGTCAGCCCAAGTCTGAATGTTGTCCAGGTCTTGCTGCATATGGACACGGACTGCATCAGTATCTGACAAGTCTCGAATGGTGCTGAACAGTGTGCAATCATCAGCGAACATCCCCACTTCTGACCTTATGATGGAGGGAAGGTCATTGATGAAACAGCTGAAGATGGTTGGGCCTAGGACACTGCCCTGAGGAACTCCTGCAGTGATGTCATGTGATTGAGATGAATGACCTCCAACAACCACAGCCAACTTCCTTTGTGCTAGGTATGATTCCAACCAATGGAGAGTTTTCCCCTTGATTCCCATTGACTTCAGTTTTGCTAGGGCTCCTTGAAGCCACACTCGATCAAATGCTGCCTTGATGTCAAGGGCAGTCACTCTCACCTCACCTCTTGAGTTCAGCTCTTTTGTCCATGGTTGGGCCAAGGCTGTAATGAGATCAGGAGCTGAGTGGCCCTGGCGGAACCCAAACTGGGCGTCAGTTAGCAGTTTATTGCTGAGTAAGTGCCGCTTGATAGCACTGTCGACAACACCTTCCATCACTTTGCTGATGATTGAGAGTAGACTGATGGGACGGTAATTGGCTGGGTCGGATTTGTCCTGCTTTTTGTAGACAGGACATACTTGGGCAATTTTCCACATTGCCGGGTAGATGCCAGTGTTGTAGCTGTACTGGAACAGCTTGGCTAGGGGCGCAGCTAGTTCTGGAGCACAAGTCTTCAGTACTATTGCCGGAATGTTGTCAGGGCCCATAGCCTTTGCAGTATCCAGTGTCTTCAGCCATTTCTTGACATCACGTGGAGTGAATTGAATGGGCTGAAGAGTGGCATCTGTGATGCTGGGGACCTCAGGAAGAGGCCGAGATGGATCATCCACTCGGCACTTCTGGCTGAAGATAGTTGCAAATGCTTCAGCCTTGTCTTTTGCACTCACGTGCTGGGCTCCACCATCATTGAGGATGGGGATATTTTTGGAGCCTCCTCCTCCTGTTAACTGTTTAATTGTCCACCACCACTCATGACTGGATGTGGCAGGACTGCAGAGCTTTGATTTGATCCGATGGTTGTGAGATCGCTTAGCTCTGTCTATCGCTTGTTGCTTCCGTTGTTTGGCATGCAAGTAGTCCTGTGTTGTAGCCTCACCAGGTTGACACCTCATTTTTCGGTATGCCTGGTGCTGTTCCCGGCATGCTCTCCTGCACTCTTCGTTAAACCATGGTTGATCTCCCAGCTTGATGGTAATGGTAGAGTAAGGGATATGCCGGGCCATGAGGTTACAGATTGTGGTTGAATACAATTCTGCTGCTGCCGATGGCCCACAGCGCCTCATGGATGCCCAGTTTTGAGTTGCCAGATCTGTTCGAAATCTGTCCCATTTAGCACGGTGGTAGTGCCACACAACACAGTGGAAGGTATCCTCAACATGAAGACGGGACTTTGTCTCCACAAAGACTGTGTGGTGGTCACTTCCACCAATGCTGTCATGGACAGATGCATCTGCAACAGGTAGATTGGTGAGGACGAGATCAAGTAGGTTTTTCCCTCTTGGTTCCCTCACCACCTGTCGCAGACTCAGTCTGGCAGCTATATCCTTTAGGACTCGGCCAGCTCGGTCAGTTGTGGTGCTACCGAGCCACTCTTGGTGATGGACATTGAAGTCCCCCACCCAGAGGACATTTTGTTTAATCGAATATATGCCTTCATCAGCCCTTGTGTTTTACCTGGTTTGTATTGTGTGTACCGCCCCCTTTTTCCTATTGTGTGTATTGGCTACGCCCCTGTCTTTTGTCATATAAAGGTCTCAAGAGCTGTATGAGTCATTCTATCAGACGAACTCGATGTGTAAAGACCTGCAATGTTCTTAGTGATTAAAAGCCTTTAGTTGAATCCTTTAAACTCCTTGTCTTTGAGTTATCGATGGCACATCAGTCACTTCCACCAATGCTGTCATGGACAGATTGGTGAGGACGAGATCAAGTAGGTTTTTCCCTCTTGTTGGTTCCCTCACCACCTGTCGCAGACGCAGTCTGGCAGCTATGTCCTTTAGGACTCGGCCAGCTCAGTCAGTTGTGGTGCTACCGAGCCACTCTTGGTGATGGACATTGAAGTCCCCCACCCAGAGGACATTTTGTTTAATCGATAACAGCTCACAGTAGCCATCAAGGTAGGATGAGGACAATCCAATCTTATCCATGACAAAGCAACCAGGACACCGGGGCCATTAGACCCGGAGATACCCACTCCTAAAGTAGTTAATGTAAATGGTTGTAATCATTTAAAACAGCCCGCCGAAAGTGAAACAATGGACTGACCTGATTTGGCGCGCAGATAAGGAGTGGAAGAAACTGGTATAATTGGAGGCCTACCAGTAGCAATCACTCTCTTGACTCTGACCTCTTGTTTGGTCTTGCGCTGCTGCCACTCATACTCATGCCCTGGCCTTGTGGCGGGTTCTCTTCTCGCTCCCTGCACCGATTAAACAACCAAGGACATCCATACCAAATGTGGGAGGAGAACAAGACCCAAGTTCAAAGTCATACAGGGCACACGGGCCATGAAACGAGACGAGACAAGACGAGACAAAGAAGAAGGTAAAACCGACAAGAGCAGAGAAGGGCAGCAAAAGACGCATTGATAAAACCAAACGCCTAGTTATAAGCTGGCGCTTGGGGAAGAAAGTATATGTATGGACAGTGAGAATTAGTTGGCATTTGAACACTGCAAATAAGCTGGCATTAAACGCGGGTGTCCACGCCCACGATGAATATGCTGGCATTTGACGCTTGGGTAGTAAAATCAAACAAGCAGTAAAACCCGCCAACCGCCCCGTCACTGCCGACGACCGCCCGAGGGAGAAGAAGAAGAGAACCCATCGCGATGAGACGATGATGGTAGCTGAGGAGAGGGAAGGTGTGTCGCAGCAACAACTCCAGCACCGTGCCCTGAGACCACGTGGCGACGGAGTACCCAAAAGGACAGAAGACCAAACCTCAAAACTCACAATGTTAAAGCAACAGGTTTTGGATTGGTGAGCATGAATTCCTGGCCCCTCATAGCTTAATCTAGTTAGGTATAGGGGGTGGGATAAGGATAAGGGGATTGTTAATGTAGTTGTTTTCCCTCGATGTGCCGTGTGTTCCCCATTCCCATATAAGTATAATTATTGTTCATGCCTGTATTTTATATCAGTAACTTCTCATAAGACTGTGTTTTATTCTGTTTTAATAAAATCTTGGTTTTCTTACACCAAACCACTTGTCTAATCGATTTTCTGCATCGCCGCCTGTACCTAAGTCCAGTGTCCAGAACCCAGGGGTGTGGGAGCGAGTCGAACCGCGCAAGGGACAGTCAGAGGCGAAGCTGACTGGGTGCACACACCACCCCCTACAGAAAATGGCGACCGCAGCAGGATTCCGGCAACAGGGGTGCGATGCAGTAGACAATGGTTCGGATGAGCAAACTATTGTGGGAGACTATGGTCTCCCACGTAAAGAAATAGGCAACACAGCGAGCTACAAGAAATAGGTCTTTACTCCAACTCTCACAATACAGTACTGAATTCGTAAAGCCCGCGAACCTGTGATGACTCACGGATTGGTCACCTGCTGGAACCTGATTGGTTTTCCTTCTGTAGGGGGTTTCTCTTGCTCGTTCTGGTCTCCTGCCAGGTTTCGTGCAATAATTACCCTTGAGTGGTTCGACCCACTCCCCCTACGGTTCTAGACCTTGGACTTAGATGCAGAGAACAGTAGTGCAGAGAAAGAACTCAATAGACCAGGTTGAATAGCACGAAATGGATGCTTTTATTTTTAAACAGTTTGAAGCATTACAAAATACATGTCATAGGCACAGATTAAAGTTACTACAATCATGCACAAATTTATGAACTTGACTCTATGGAAATGGGGAACACACGGCACATCGTAAAAGGGGAAACACATTACGATTACCCTTAACTCCCTCCCCTATACCTAAACTAAGTTTCGACCTGGGGAACTTGGGATCATGCTCACCACTCTCGAAATCGCGAAAAAGGGGGTTCGCAGCCTTTTGGCACCGCTTTCCGTCATCACGTGGATTTGGAAACTTCTGGCGCAGTTGATATTCTCTCTCCCTCGAAGCGGTGGGTTAGACACAGCCTCGATGAGTGCTCGTCAAGGTTGAGATCCACTATCGTGGATTTGGGTTCATGGAGCAGCCTTCAGCTGCAGGCTGTTGAAGAAGTGCATGCACATGGAAGAATCTTTCCGGCCTGGATCGCCGGTTCTCCAGAGGGTTTCTTCTCCGTCGGCCTGGGTCGTCGATGATCTCCCGACCCCAGTACCCAGGCCACCCTCGTCGTCTTCTCGTCGTGGCCGAGCCTTGTTCGGCTGAACACCGACCACGTTGTCTTTTCACCGAAGTCGTCCGTCTTTAAAAAGACGAAAACGTCTTCCTCGATTCCGCATCTACCGAAGTGGAAGAGGCACCGATCCTGGCACCGTCCGTCCTTCGTTCGTTCCTTGTAGAAGAAGTTCTTGCAGAGATAGAAGTCTGAAGTCGCCCAGCAAGAAGCAGCAGTGAAGTCAAGTTCGAAGTTGTCCAAGTAACTTAGATGGACTTTCAATCCATAGTTATACTCTTTTGGGACAGTCTTATCTCCCGCCAAATCATAGTCCTGTCTTTGTATTAATTTTGGCGGGCAGAAATCTCTGCAGGGGTGCTTTGTCTTGTAACGGGAGCTGGTGATAACTTAAACTGGCCTTCCTGGCCGATAATGTCTTTTAATGTCTTTTACATTGTCATCGCAACTCGGTTCGCATATTGATCGGTCCGGAGATTTTCCTTGATGGTTGCTAAACGGTTTCTCCTTTGTACAATAAATGGGTATAAGTGTTTTTGCATTGTCCACCCATATCTTGATGGGCCCCATCCTGTACTTAGAATCCATTGAATATGTATGCTGTTTCTCTGAGTTTCGGTTCCCAGATACTGGCTTTCGCGGGCTTACTGTCTTCAATCCACAAGCCTGTCTGGCTTGCAGTAACAGAAATAAAATGGTTCAGAAACTGATCACGGGGCCTGGCGGCCATTTTGTATGCCCTTTTATCAAAGGTTTTTCTGTGCAAGCTTACTTTGGTCAATAAACAGTCTTATTTTATCCAGTTTTCTTGCGTGATCTTTGCTGAAAATTTCGAATCTTACACTTCTCTCAGCAGCAGGCAAGTCTGAACATGCCTTATTCCTCTCAGCTTGCAACTGTCTTGCGGGGGGAGGGGAATACAGCAGTTAAAAGGGGATTATACAGGTTTATCTACATACACACAGTATTTCCCCAATGTGGCAACGCCACATACGCCCCCCCAGAATCCTCGTTAACTGTAAAAGTCAGTCTCTGCGGTGGTTTGACCAAGCAGCCGTAGTGGCTGTAGTAGCCATCTGGCATGTGAGGAGGGCTGTCTGGGAGGTCGGCCGGTTGGTTCGTCGGCTGGTCTGGCGGCTGGTCTGCCGGTGGGCTGGCTGGACGGGCTGCCGGCGAAGGTGGGGCGATGGCCTGGAAGTAAGGTTCTGGCGTGTCTTGGTCCTCTTGTGGGGCCGCCGCCAACGCGGGAGGTCTGCCCCGCCGTGGGTAAAGAGCCGGCCGAAACGGGAAGCTGAGGTCCAGGTGCGCCGGTTTGAGGCGGTCTACTGAAATAAGGTCCGGCTTCCCGCCGACGTCGATAAGAAAAGCTTTGTCCCCCGTCTCCAATACTGGGAAGGGGCCAGTGTATGGTGCCTGCAGCGGGCCTCTGCGCGCGTCCCGGTGCACGAAGACGAACTCCGCATGTCGTAAGTCTCGAGGCACGTAGGACGGCTGCGGGCCGTGTTGCGAAGTGGGCACTGGACGGAATTGCTGGGCCGCGTCCTGGTGCAGGGAAAGCTGTCTGGCGGCCGACCACGGCTCCGTTGTCAGGGGGAGGAAGTCGCCTGGTACTCTGAGCGGTTGGCCGTAGACCATCTCGGCCGCGGAGGCGCAGAGGTCCTCTTTGGGCGCGGTACGCAATCCCAGGAGGACCCAGGGTAGTTTGTCAATCCAGCTGGTGTTGGCCAGGCTGGTGCGGAGGGAGGCTTTCAAGGAACGATGAAAGCGCTTGCAGAGCCCGTTGGCCTGCGGGTGGTAGGCTGTTGTCCTGTGCAACTTGGTGCCGAGGCCGGCGATGATGGCATTCCACAAGTGGGAGGTGAACTGGGGGCCTCTGTCCGAGGATATGTCGGTCGGCACGCCGAACCGGGCCACCCATGTCGAGACGAATGCTCGCGCGACGTCGGTCGTGGTGGTGGAGGCGAGGGGAACCGCCTCGGGCCAGCTGGTGGTGCGGTCAATGATCGTGAGCAGGTGTGTGAAACTGTGCGACGGCGGCAAGGGGCCTACCAGATCGACGTGGATGTGGTCGAAACGCCTCTCGGGCACCGGGAAACACTCCAATGGCGCCTTGGTGTGCTGCTGGACCTTAGCGCGCTGACACGCCACGCATGTGTTGGTCCAGTCTCTCACATCCTTGTGGAGTCCAGGCCAGACGAACTTGGTGGACATGAGTTTCTGAGACGCACGCATCCCTGGATGTGAGAGGCCGTGGATGATGTCGAAAACTCGCTTGCACCAGGTGGATGGGACGACCAGCCTAGGCGAGGGGACTGAGACGTCGCACAGGAGAGTTGTGCCAGCTGCGTGGAAGTGGATGTCGGCCAGGGTAAGGCTGGTGGTTGACGTCCTGAGGGCCTGGATCTCCGCGTCGGCGGCCTGGTCTCTCGCCATGCTGGCGTAGTCGATGCCCAGGTGCACTGCGTGGAGCGAGGGTCTTGAGAGGCAGTCGGCCACCAAATTGTCCTTGCCGGCGACATGGCGGATGTCTGTGGTGAACTCCGAGATGAAGTTGAGTTGGCGCTGTTGGCGCGCGGACCAGGGTTCGGTTACTTTGGCCATGGCGAAAGTGAGCGGCTTGTGGTCCACGAATGCGGTGAACGGCCGGCCTTCCAGGAGGAAACGGAAGTGCCAGATTGCCAGGAACAGGGCCAGGAGCTCTCTGTCGAACGTGCTGTAGGCCTGCTCGTTCTTGCGCAGCTGTCGGCTGAAAAATGCCAGTGGCTGCCACGCGCCTTCGACCCACTGTTGCTGGACGGCGCCGACGGCGTAATCCGAGGCGTCCGTGGTGAGGGCGGTCTTGGCGCCTGGGATGGGGTGGGCCAGTAGTGTGGCGTTGGCCAAGGCGCTTTTGGTCTGGTGGAAGGCTGTCGCCATCTCGCTGGACCAGGTGAGTTGCTCTTTGCCTGTTTTGCCCCTGTTGGCTTCGTAGAGGGGGCGCATGAGTGAGGCAGCCTTGGGCACGAAACGATGATAGAAATTGACCATCCCCAAAAATTCCTGCAGCGCCTTGACCGAGGTGGGCTGGGGAAAGTCCGCCACCGCCTGCACCTTGGAAGGTAGGGGAATGGCTCCCCTTGGCGAGATTCTGTGGCCGAGAAAGTCAATTTGGGCTGCTCCGAACTGGCTTTTGGCCAGGTTGACAATTAGCCCGTGTTGGCTGAGGCGCTAGAAAAGAGAGCGCAAATGCACGATGTGCTCGGCCTTGCTGGTGCTGGCCACGAGGATGTCATCCTGATAGACGAACAGGAAGCTCAGGTCCCGTAGGGCGGAGTCCATGAGCCGTTGGAAGGCCTGTGCGGCGTTCTTGAGCCCGAAGGGCATGCGCAGGAACTCGAACAGTCCGAAGGGGGTGATGACCGCCGTCTTCTGGACATCTGCATGGTGGACGGGGACCTGATGGTAGCCGCGAATCAGGTCGACCTTGGAAAAGACGGACTTTCCTGCTAGGTGTGCTGAGAAGTCTTGGATGTGCGGAATGGGGTATCTATCGGGCGTGGTGGCGTCGTTGAGCCGTCTGTAGTCGCCGCAGGGGCGCCAGCCACCGCCCGGCTTGGGCACAATGTGGAGGGGGGACGACCAGGGGCTATTCGAGCAGCGGATGATGTCCAGTTTCTCCATCGTGGCGAATTCTTCCTTGGCCACCGCCATCTTGGCTGGGTCCAGGCGTCTGGCTCGGGCGAACACTGGCGGTCCCGTAGTGGCGATGTGGTGCTTGACCCCATGCTTGGCTGCCGCGGCTGAGAAGGTTGGTTGTGTGAGTCTCGGGAAATCTGCGAGTAGGCGGGCGTAGTCGCCATGCGCTGGGGCGGAGCAGGACCCGACGAGGGCCGGGCTGTTGCTCTGCTGGCAGGCCAGTGAAGCGAAAGTTGCTGCGTCGATCAGGCGCCTGTC
Organism: Somniosus microcephalus; assembly: GCF_052327205.1. NCBI lineage: Eukaryota > Metazoa > Chordata > Chondrichthyes > Squaliformes > Somniosidae > Somniosus > Somniosus microcephalus. The sequence goes on along the minus strand of NC_140996.1, from coordinate 62,488,557 downwards.
GCGGACGTCGACCAGGAGTCCGTGGGCGCAAAGAAAATCGGCGCCCAGCAAGGGATGTGCCACCGAGGCCGTCACGAAATCCCACGTAAATCGCTGGCCGTTGAAACAAACCTCGGCCCGTCGCTTTCCGAAAGTAGCGATGGCTGCGCCATTTGCCACCACGAGGGGTGGGCCGCTGCGGCCTGCCTGGATGTTGAGCTGGGAGGCAGGAATTATGCTGCATTGGGCTCCGGTGTTGCAAAGGAATCTGCGCTCTGACAGGGAGTCGGTTATGTACAGTAGTTTACCTGCGGTGCCGATGGCCATCGTGGCGGCGGGGGTGCGGTCGAGCAGGGCCTAGGCGGCGGCGCGGGGCTGGTGCGTTGGGCCGGGCGGCCATCTTGGTTTGATCGAAAGAGCAGGGTGCTCTGCAGCGTTGGGCCTTGTGGCCGAAACGCGCGTGGTAGTAGCATAGTTCTGCGGCCTGGCGTGGCGGCGCGCGCTCGGTGGTGTCGGGGAGCCTCGCGGCTGCACAGCCGAGTTGGGCGACGGTGAAGACTTTGTCCGCGGCGGCTGCCAGTTGTACGCAGTCCGTGATCGGGGACCCCGCGAGGGCAGTCTGTACCTGCTGAGGAAGCAGGCTGAGGAAAAGGGCCCGAAACAAGAAGCACTGCGGTTCAGAGCCCAGGAGCGCAAGCATCCGGCTCATCAACTGGGTCGGGGTAGAGCCGCCGAGGCCTGGTAGTGAGAGAAGCCTGCGGGCCCTCTCCTCCCTGGACAGGCCGTAAGCCTGCAGCAAGCGGTCCTTAATGGTTGAGTACTTGCTGGTCTGTGGTGGGTTCCCCAGCAGGTCGAGAATTTCGGCGGCGGTGGAGCTTGCTAGTGCTGAGACTACGTGGAGGTACCTTTCTTCATCGTCTTGAACCCTGCGAAGGGTGAATTGGGCCTCCGAGTGGGCGAACCAAGCTGGTGCTTGGTGTTCCCAGAAGGTGGGGAGCTTCAAGGACGTGGTGCCGGCCGACATCGGGCTGCTGCTGGTTGCCGTCGGGTCGTTGCTGGCCTCTGTAGGGCTGCGTGAGTCGGGGGCTTCAGCTACCGACATTCGGGGTCACCAATGTGGGAGACTACGGTCTCCCGCGTAAAGAAATAGGCAACACAGCGAGCTACAAGAAATAGGTCTTTACTCCAACTCTCACAATACAGTACTGAATTCGTAAAGCCCGCGAACCTGTGATGACTCACGGATTGGTCACCTGCTGGAACCTGATTGGTTTTCCTTCTCTCAGCAGCAGGCAAGTCTGAACATGCCTTATTCCTCTCAGCTTGCAACTGTCTTGCGGGGGGAGGGGAATACTGTAAAGTCTGTGGGTTGTTTAGTTAATTAATACACAGACTACCAGAGTAACTTAAAACAGGACTTTACTATTCGAAGGTCAGGGCGAATCTGCCCAATAAATCCTGACACAGCACTTATATACCGGTGTGGTCACCGTCGGTATTACAGTATACAGAAGCCAACAAAGTAGTGCAACACCTAAAGTAGTTCTCTTAAAGGTGGACGGTTACATACAATAGTTCTCTTAAAGGTAGACGGGTACATACACTACAATCCTCCCTTTTTAGCTTACAACATACTGATTCCCCATTAAACATACATTATAACATATATACAACTTTATGCAAGACAGTTCACAGATTCAGTCTCTCTGGAGGTTTCCGGACTCTGTCCGGATAACGCCTCGGTGGTGTCGTAACTCCCGGCGGGGTAGTAGGTGCTTCTGGCAAGGTCGATTCGGCTTGAAGGACAGTGTCAGGTTCATCTGATTCCAGTATTACCAGATCGGAGGTAGGTGTTCTGGGTATCTCTGTCTCAACATTAACCGTGTAAGGTGGTGGAGTAGGTTGGCCATTTGTGGCTGACCCTATGATCTGGTCAACATGGCGCCTTATTATACTGTCCCCAATGTCCACCGTATACATCAACGGCCCTAGCCTTTTTCCAATAGTTCCAAGCTGCCATTTCTCGGTACGGTAGTCCCGGGCCAAAACTTGTTGACCTATCTGAAAAGATCTAGTTGGCCTTTCATTCATGCCCTGGAATTGCCGGTTCTCTACGTCCCTTCTGACGTTTGCCTTAAGCAAATCCAGCCGGCATCTTAGTCGTCTATTAAAAAACATCATGGCGGGAGTTTGATTTGTGACCGCATGTGTTGCATTCCTGTACGCCAACAAGAAGCTATCCACCTTATGTTGTAAGTTAATGGCTTCATTACCCATGGCCTTTATGGCCTTCTTGAAGGTCTGGACAAACCTTTCAGCCAATCCATTGGAGGCGGGATGGTATGGGGCTGACGTGTAGTGCTTAACCCCATTGCTCTTTAAGAATTTCTTGAATTCTTCGGACACAAATTGCGGTCCATTATCAGAACAGATCTGTTCCGGCAGCCCATTCCTAGCAAACATGGTCCTTAACACTGTGATGGTTTTTTCCGTGGTGGTGGTGGACATCTTTATTACCTCCGGCCACTTGGAGTGTGCATCCACCGCTATTAGAAACATTGAGTCCATAAATGGACCAGCAAAGTCGATGTGTACCCTTTGCCAAGGAGATGAGGGCCACTCCCATGGATGCAGTGGAGCCTGTGGTGGCGCGTTTTGGACCTTCTGGCATCCTAGACAGCTCTTAGTGATTTCTTCGATGTCCCCATCAATGCCTGGCCATCACACAAACGCTCTTGCTAGGTTCTTCATTTTCACTCCACCCAGATGTCCCTCGTGCAGCTCCTTTAACACCTTCTGTTGAAGTTTGGGTGGAATCACCACTCTAGATCCACACATCAGGGTTCCTCGACACACTGACAGCTGTTCTTTTCTCTGCGAAAATGCTGGCAGCGTTGGTCCGCCCTGTGCTGGCCATCCCTCCACCGTTAAATCATAGACTCGTGAGAGAGTCGGGTCATTTCTTGTTTCGTTTTCGATCATCGAATTTGTTACTGGTAGACATTCCACTATGGGTGAGTGGAACATCTCTACCGGGTCCACTGTAGTCGCTTCTTCTACTATCGGCAATGGCAAGCGCGATAACCCATCAGCATTTCCATGCTGTTTGGACCTTTTGTATTCGATGTCATATTGGTGTGCCCCAAGTAACACGGACCACCTCTGTAACCTTTGCGCTGTCATGGTGGAAACGGCCTTGTTAGGGTTGAATATGGACACCAACAGCTGGTGGTCTGTCAGTAATGTGAACTTCTTGCCCTGCAGGTAATGATTGAATTTCTTTACGCCCCACACAAGGCTGAGGGCCTCCCTATCTATTTGAGCATAATTTCGCTCCGCGGAGGTCAATGATCGGGACGCGAATGCCACTGGCCTTTCCGAGCCATTTGGTAACTTGTGTGAAAGTACTGCTCCAATTCCATAGGGGGAAGCATCACAAGCTAGACGAAGAGGTAACGTTGGGTTGAAATGAGCCAACACTTCTTCAGAGGTAATCAACGCCTTGCTTCTGCGAAAGGCCTTTTTACACTCCTCACTCCACTTCCATGGTACTTCTTTCCGCAACAGAGCATTCAGCGGATGCAGCACCGTGGATAGATTCGGCAGAAACTTGTGATAATTATTAATCAACCCCAAGAATGATCTTAACTGTGATACGTTTCCCGGAGCGGGGGCCTTCACGACAGCTTCTATCTTGTCAGGTGACTTGTGCAGCCCCTCTCGGTCAATGACATGACCGCAGTACGAGATCCGTTTTTGGAAGAACTCACATTTCTTGCGATTAACTCGAAGGCCATATTCCTTCAACCTAGTGAGCACCAGTTTCAAATTTGTGAGGTGTTCTTCCTCGTCTTCTCCCGTAATCAGGATATCGTCTAAGTAACACTGCGTGCTTGGAATTCCTTGTAATACCTGCTCCATGGCCCTCTGCCAAATTGCTGGAGCCGAAGCTACCCCAAAAACCAGTCTATTATAACGATACAAGCCTCTGTGTGTGTTGATGGCGAGGTACTGACGCGACTCTTCCTCGACTTCCATTTGTAAGTATGCCTGTGCCAGGTCTATCTTGGTGAAGTGTTTCCCTCCAGCCAACGAAGCAAAGATGTCTTCAATCCGCAGAAGCGGGTATTGTACCGTGTGAAGCACCGGATTCACTGTGATCTTGAAGTCTCCGCAGATGCGGACCTTCCCCGGTCCCCCTGGCTTGTTACTTGGTGAAGACTTCATGACGGGAACAATGGGCGTGGCCCACTCACTCCAGTCCACTTTTGACAGTACCCCTGATCGTTCAAGCTCTTCCAGTTCTGCCTCCACAGCAGGTCGTATCGCGTAAGGTACCGATCTGGCTTTGAAAAATTTTGGGCTTGCATGTTCTGCAATCTTAACCTTTGCTTTAATTCCTCGCAGTGTTCCCAGTCCTTGCTGGAATACCTCTTTAGCTTCGTCCAATATTCTGGACAACCGTTCAGGTTTGACATCTTCCTTTCCGGAATCTACCGTCATGGTGTTTAGTGAATGCCAGTCTATCTTTATTTTCCTGATCCACTCCCGTCCCAGAAGTGGTGGACCTCCCTCAGGCAACACATACAGGTCCATCCTTTGGTGATCTTTGTCCTTGTATCTCACCTTGACTTCTATCTTTCCGATGGGGTATACTTTGTGCCCCGTGTATGTCTGCAATACTAGTTCCGTATCCCGTAGGGGAATATGCTTGAATAACTTTTTATAATCATGCTTATTCATGACCGTCAACGCCGATCCGGTGTCCACTTCCATTTTCACTTGGACTTTTGCAATCTGTAGTGTGATCCAGATAGCTTGTCGGTCAGCTTCATTACTCACATTGTGAATTCTCAGACTATCCAGCTCCTTGCAGTTGGAGTGTGAGTCCGAATTCTGTTCTTCCGGACTCTTCCTAGTCACCTCATGTACCTTCCTGTACCTCTTTTGTGGTGACTCATTATTGTTGGTCTTCTTTCCTGACCGGCATACCTTAGCTATGTGACCGAGCTTGCCACATTTCCTACATTCCTGGTTTTTAAACCAGCATTGGTTCTGGTCGTGTGTTGTCTTCCCACAACGATAGCATTTCGTTGTACCCGAAGTAATTTGCTGCACACTGAGTGCCGCTGCCTTTAGCTGCATTTCCGCCGTTCCTTTCGCTGCGGCTTCGTTCGATGCAACAATGACAGCCTTATCAAGTGTAAGATCGTTCTCTTCGAGCAGTCGTTTTTGTGTTTCTTCCTTCGACATTCCGCACACGAATTTGTCTCTGAGTGCCTCTGCCAGATTTTCCCTAAACTGACAGTGTTTCGCTAGCCTACGCAGTTCAATCAGGTACTCCGCGTTGCTTTCCTCTTTCCGTTGCGTTCTCGCGTAAAATTTGGATCGTTCCACTAACATCAGTGGTGCGGGGTTAAAATGATCCTTCAGGACAGCAACAATATCATCGAAAGTCTGATCCGCCGGTTTAGCTGGTGCTAGTAGATGCTTCAAGAGCCCGTATGTCTTCGCTCCCATTGAGTTTAGCAAGGTTATAGCTTTGTCATCTTCTTCTATTTTATTGGCCTCACCATAGATCTCAATGCGTTCCACATACGTGGCCCAGTCTTCTACCTCGGAATTAAAATCGTTGATGTTACCACGCTTAGGCATCTTCCTCTCTTCCTGATAACACCACGGATTATTTCTTTAAATTTTCTTTTTTTTTCCAAGATGGCGGTTCCCGCGAAAATGGCGGTTTCCCGCGCTTATCTTCTCTCCCCGCCCACTTCAATGGCGGTTCCCCGCTTCTGTCTTCTTCTCCGCCTAATGGCGGCTTCCCGCGTTTCTTCCCCTGGCGGGAGGGGTACACTTTCCCCACGGGCGACGGCCGCTGGCTTTCAGGTTCACAGCCTGCCCGTCGGCTTCAGTGCTTTCCCTTTTCTCGGCAGGGCAACCGGCGCTGGGTACACCCCGTTGACGGCGAACAGTTTCAGCTGCTGGGCTGGCTCTCGCTCAGTTCCCCTTGCTCGGGCTCTGTCTCTCTCCCGCTCGCTCGGCTCTACCGGCGCTGGGTACACCCCGTTGACGGCGAACAGTTTCAGCCGCTGGACTGGCTCTCGCTCAGTCTCCCTTGGTCGGCTCTGCCTCTCCCGCTCGCTCGGCTCCCAATCGCGCCTCCCAGCCCTCTCGCAGTCCGGTGCTTCCCTCCCCGGCTGCGGCTGAGTTTTTATATCTTCCCGCACCTACGCTCCCGGTCGCAGCGCTTCGTGGCTTCGGTCGCTGCCCGGCCTTTTTCGCCGGTCGCGGTCTAGCTGTCTCACGACGCCGTTGCGTCCCCAGCCTGTCTGTACCGCGGCTTCCTTGCTCCACGCTGCCCCAGTCTCAGCGCCTCTGGGCCCGACTTCTGTCCGGCTCCTTTCCCCCTCGACCGTGGTCGAGTGCACCGCCCTTATCCTCCGGTTATTCTTTTTACTTTTCCCTTACTCACAGTCACCATGGCCGGCTTGCTTCTCATGCTGATCGGCTCACTCCTCACCGTGGCAGAAGGGACAGTCAGTGCCCGTTGCTGATGGAAGTCTTTGTCTCTGAATTCTTCCTCCTTTCCAGCTCTGCAGACTCGAGTTTTCTCCCAGCAGAATGACGAGGGCGGTTGCCTCTTCTCGACGCTCGTTAACTGCTTCGGAAGTATTGTTGCCGCAGGGTACGATCGGACTCGTCGCCACTGTAAAGTCTGTGGGTTGTTTAGTTAATTAATACACAGACTACCAGAGTAACTTAAAACAGGACTTTACTATTCGAAGGTCAGGGCGAATCTGCCCAATAAATCCTGACACAGCACTTATATACCGGTGTGGTCACCGTCGGTATTACAGTATACAGAAGCCAACAAAGTAGTGCAACACCTAAAGTAGTTCTCTTAAAGGTGGACGATTACATACAATAGTTCTCTTAAAGGTAGACGGGTACATACACTACAAATACAGCAGTTAAAAGGGGATTATACAGGTTTATCTACACACACACAGTATTTCCCCAGTGTGGCAGCCACACCATGATGGAGGAAAGGATTTCTGATTATGTGTTTAGCAAGGTGAATATCACAAACAAGTGGATCACCACTCTGTTAAGGGCTGGGCGTCCGGTAGATGCAGCAGTTAAGTGGACAGGGGGAAAGGAACACAAGAAGTCCTTAGAGAAGGCAGTCTGACTGATGTGTTTCAAAAAGCAGGTCCAGCTTTTGGACAGGCTCGTTGCAGCACAGGCAGCCGAGTTAAAGGAGTCAGCCCTGGAGATCCAGGATAAGGCTCTAGCAGGGGAGAAGTTAATGGTAGCATTGCAGGCCCTTAATCAGGAGAGGTTGTATTTAATGGAGGAACACAAGGCCCAGTTGGAATACCTACAGTGCCAAGTCACCGAAGCTAAGGGAAATGAGTTAAGGTTGTGGGAAAAGAATGCCCGCTTGGCAAGGCAAGTTAGGGAACAGGAGGAGAAAGTACAGGAGGTAAAGGCAACTTACAAGCAAGCGAGCGAACAGGGGTTTGAAGAGGCAGACCACGGCCCCTGCAAGCAGCGGATAGAAAATCTGAGCCTGGCCCTCAGGAAGGCAAAAGGCATGGTATGCCTTATAAGCCCGAAGGCAGGTCAGGCGGATTTTATGGGGAACGAGGGGAGGGCAGTTCAAACATCACCGGTAGTGCCCAGGGACGACCTGGTTGAGGGACAGGAGGTCTCATGACCACCACCCGTAGCGCCAGGTTTCAGCGAGGTCTGGCAGCAAGGGGGGGTGGAGCCAGAGGTGGGAGCGGAGGTGGAGCAACCCCCGTCAGAGAGGTCGGAGCCGGGACCGATGTACCCAGCACAGCATCAGAGGTTCGGCCCACCCATCAATGGCGACGATGAGGGACCCCTCCAAAACCAGTTCGTATTACCCTATAGCACCCAACAGCTTAGGGCTATGGTGAGCCATATCTCAAAGCTCTCCGAAAAGGGAGACCCCTCGATCCACTTCAAGGAAGTAGAGCAGGCAGCCAGTATCAATGACTGCGATGGCGCTGAGCAGGCCAAGATGCTGCTATTCTCCCTGGAGAGTAGTCTCCTCCAATCCCTCTCTGACGAGCGTAAGAAGGGGCAGAGCGGGTATGAAGAGCTCAGGGACGAAGTTCTGGAGGCCATGGGGATGAATGAGGGAAGTCCTTTCTCCCATGTGGAGAAGACGGTCCAGCTCACAGGGGAAACCCTGCAGACTTTCGTGGACCAGTTATGGGTGGTGTACCGGAGTGCCTGTCCGGGGACGCCTAACTGGGCGTTCCTGAACGGGCATCACGAAGAAGAAGGTAAAACCGACAAGAGCAGAGAAGGGCAGCAAAAGACGCATTGATAAAAACCAAACGCCTAGTTATAAGCTGGCGCTTGGGGAAGAAAGTATATGTATGGACAGTGAGAATTAGTTGGCATTTGAACACTGCGAATAAGCTGGCATTAAACGCGGGTGTCTATGCCCACGATGAATATGCTGGCATTTGAAGCTTGGGTAGTAAAATCAAACAAGCAGTAAAACCCGCCAACCGCCCCATCACCACCGACGACCGCCCGAGGGAGAAGAAGAAGAGAACGGGAGTACGATATTGTTGCTATCACGGAGACATGGTTGAGGGAGGGGCAAGACTGGCAGCTCAATATTCCGGGGTACAGAATCTTCAGGCGAGACAGAGGGGGAGGTATAAGAGGAGGGGGTGTCGCAATATTAATTAAGGAGTCAATTACTGCAGTAAGGAGGGATGATACATTAGCAGGTTCCTCTAATGAGGCCATATGGGTGGAGCTTAAAAACAAAAAGGGGGCAAGCACTTTGATGGGAGTGTACTATAGGCCTCCAAACAGTCAGGGGGAGATAGAGGAACAGATATGTAGGCAAATCTCAGAGAAATGTGCAAATAATAGGGTAATAATAATGGGGGATTTCAACTTCCCCAATATTAACTGGGATAGTCAGAGTGTGAAAGGCTCAGAGGGTGTAGAATTCTTAAAGTGCATCCAGGAGAGCTTTTTGAGCCAGCATGTAGAAAGTCCTACAAGAGAGGGGGCGGTACTGGACCTAATTCTAGGGAATGTGGCCGGCCAAGTGGAAAAAGTGCTAGTAGGTGAGCACTTTGGTGACAGTGACCATAATATGGTAAGATTTAAGGTGGTCATGGAAAAGGACAGGGATGGGCCGGAAATAAATGTTCTAAATTGGGGGAAGGCCGATTTTAATAGGATAAGGCAGGATCTGGCCAAAATGGACTGGGATCAGCTACTTGTAGGAAAATCCGCATCAGAGCAATGGGAGGCTTTCAGAAGGGAGATTGAGATCATACAATGGCAGCATGTTCCCGTAAAGGTCAAGGGTGGTTCCAAAAACCACAGGGAACCTTGGATGTCAGGGGATATACGAGAATGGATTAGGAAAAAAAGGAGGGCTTTTGGCAGATACAAAAGGCTAAAGACGGAGGAAGCCCTAGAGGAGTACAAAAAGTGCAGGGGGATACTTAAAAAAGAAATTAGGAGATCAAGGAGGGGCCATGAAATAACACTGGTGAGCAAAATAAAGGAAAATCCTAAGATGTTTTATAAGTATATTAAGGGTAAGAGGATAACTAGGGAAAAAATAGGGCCCATTAGGGACAAAAGTGGCAATTTGTGTGTGGAGCCGGAAGATGTAGGAGGGGTTCTAAATGAATTTTTTGCATCTGTTTTCACTATGGAGAAGGACGATGTAGACATAGAAATAGGGCGGGGGGACTGTGATATGCTTGAACATAATCACATCGGGAGGGAGGAGGTATTGGCGGTTTTAGCTGGCCTAAAAATGGATAAATCCCCAGGCCCGGATGAAATGTATCCCAGGCTGCTGTGTGAGGCAAAGGAAGAGATTTCGGGGGCTCTAACACATATACTCAGGACCTCTCTGGCCACAGGGGATGTGCCAGAGGACTGGAGAACCGCTAATGTAGTACCATTATTCAAGAAGGGAAGTAGGGAAAAACCGGGGAACTACAGGCCAATGAGCCTAACATCAGTGGTAGGAAAATTATTGGAAAAAATTCTGAGGGACAAAATTTGTCTCCACTTGGAGAGGCAAGGATTAATCAGGGATAGTCAACATGACTTTGTCAAGGGAAGATCATGTCTGACTAATTTGATTGAATTTTTTGAGGGGGTGACTAGGTGTGTGGATGAGGGTAACGCCGAGGATGTGGTATATATGGATTTCAGTAAGGCCTTTGATAAAGTCCCGCACAGGAGACTGGTCAAGAAGGTAAGAGCCCATGGAATCCAGGGTGCCTTGGCACATTGGATACAAAACTGGCTTAGTGACAGAAGGCAGAGGGTGATGGTCGAAGGTTGTTTTTGTGACTGGAAGCCTGTGGCCAGTGGGGTACCACAGGGATCGGTGCTGGGTCCCTTGCTGTTTGTGGTCTACATTAATGACTTGGATATGAATGTAAAAGGTATGATCAGTAAGTTCGCGGATGATACAAAAATTGGTAGGGTGGTAAATAGCGAGGAGGGTAGCCTCAGTCTGCAGGACGATATAGATGGGTTGGTCAGAAGGGCGGAACGGTGGCAAATGGAATTTAACCCGGAAAAGTGCGAGGTGATGCACTTTGGGGGGACTAACAAGGCAAGGGAATACACAATGAATGGTAAGACCCTAGGCAAGACGGAGGGTCAGAGGGATCTGGGTGTGCAAGTACACAGATCCCTGAAGGCGGCGGAACAGGTGGATAAGGTGGTAAAAAAGGCATATGGGATACTTGCCTTCATTAGCCGAAGCATTGAATATAAGAGCAAGGAGGTTATGATGGAACTGTATAAAACACTGGTTAGGCCACAGCTGGAATACTGTGTGCAGTTCTGGTCGCCACACTACAAGAAGGATGTGATCGCATTGGAGAGGGTGCAGGGGAGGTTCACCAGGATGTTACCGGGGCTGGAGCGCTTCAGCTATGAAGAGAGACTGGGCAGATTGGGTTTGTTTTCCTTGGAGCAGAGGAGGCTGAGGGGGGACATGATTGAGGTGTACAAAATTATGAGGGGCATAGATAGGATGGATGCTGAGGAGCTTTTTCCCTTAGTAGAGGGGTCAATAACTAGGGGGCATAGATTCAAGGTAAAGGGCGGGAGGTTTAGAGGGGATTTGAGAAAGAACTTTTTCACCCAGAGGGTGGTTGGAGTCTGGAACTCACTGCCTGAAAGGGTTGTGGAGGCAGGAACCCTCACAACATTTAAGGAGCATTTGGATGAGCACTTGAAATGCCATAGCATACAAGGCTACGGACCAAATGCTGGAATATGGGATTAGATCAGACAGGGCTTCATGGCCGGCGCGGACACGATGGGCCGAAGGGCCTCTATCCGTGCTGTATAACTCTATGACTCTAACCCATCGCGACGAGACAACGACGGTAGCTGAGGAGAGTGAAGGTGTGTCACAGCAACAATTTCAGTGCCGCGCCCTGAGACCACGTGGCGACGAGGTACCCCAATGACAGAAGATCAAACCTCAAAACTCACAATGTTAAAGCAACAGGTTTTGGATTGGTGAGCAGGAATTCCTGGCCCCTCATAGCTTAATCTAGTTAGGTATAGGGGGTGGGATAAGGATAAGGGGATTGTTAATGTAGTTGTTTTCCCTCGATGTGCCGTGTGTTCCCCAATCCCATATAAAAGTATAATTATTGTTCATGCCTGTATTTTATACCAGTAACTTCTCATAAGAATGTATTAATTATGTTTTAATAAAATCTTGGTTTTCTTACATCAAACCACTTGTCTACTCGATTTTCTGCATCGCCGCGTGTAGCTAAGTCCGATGTCCAGAACCCAGGGGTGTGGGAACGAGTTGAACCGCTCAAGGGACAGTCAGAGGCGAAGCTGACTGGGCGTACGCCACCCCCTACACCGCCCCCCCGCAAAGTCTGATTCAGCACCCCCGCAATGTCTGATTCACCCCCCCGCAATGTCTGATTCACACTCCGCAATGTCTGATTCACCCCCCCGCAATGTCTGATTCACCCCCCCGCAATGTCTGATTCACACCCCCGCAATGTCTGATTCACCCCCCCCCGCAATGTCTGATTCACACCCCGCAATGTCTGATTCACCACCCCCCGCAATGTCTGATTCACGCCCACCCCGAAATGTCAGATTCACCCTCCCCGCAATGTCTGATTCACACCCTGCAATGTCTGATTCACCCCACCACAATGTCTGATTCACGCCCAACCCCACAATGTCTGATTCACACCCACGCAATGTCTGATTCACACACCGCAATGTCTGATTCACCCCACCACAATGTCTGATTCACCCCGCAATGTCTGATTCACCCCCCGCAATGTCTGATTCACAACCCCGCAATGTCAGATTCCCCCCCACAATGTCTGATTCAACCCCCGCAATGTCTGATTCACCACCCCCACAATGTCTGATTAACCCCCCCGCAATGTCTGATTCACCCCCCTGCAATGTCTGATTCAACCCCCCGCAATGTCTGATTCGCACCCTGCAATGTCTGATTCACCCCCCCATGTCTGATTCACCCCACCACAATGTCTGATTCACCCCACAATGCCTGATTCACCCCCGCGCAATGTCTGATTCACACCCCCGCCATGTCTGATTCACCCCCCCCGCAATGTCTGATTCACACCCCGCAATGTCTGATTCACCCTCAGCTCAAAGTCTGATTCACCTCCACGCAGTGTCTGATTCAACCCCTGCAATGTCTGATTCACCACCCGCAATGTCTGATTCACCGCCCGCAATGTCTGATTCACCCCCCTGCAAGGTCGGTATCACCCCCCGACAATGTCTGATTCAACCCCCGCAATGTCTGATTCAACCCCCGCAATGTCTTATTCACCCCCCGCAATGTCTGATTCACCCCCCGCAATGTCTGATTCACCACCCGCAATGCCTGAATCACCCCCCCCGCCAGGTCTGATTCACCCCCCCCACAATGTCTGATTCACCCCGCAATGTCTGATTCACCCCCCGCAATGTCTGATTCACCCCCAGCACAATGTCTGATTCACCCCAACGCAGTGTCTGATTCAACCCCCGCAATGTCTGATTCACCACCCCGCAATGTCCGATTCACCCCCCTGCAATGTCTGATTCACCCCCCCGCCTCACAATGTCTGATTCACACACCCCGCAAGGTCAAATTCACCCCCGCAATGTCTGATTCACACCGCAATGCCTGAGTCACCCCCCCGCAATGTCTGATTCACCCCCCGCAATGTCTGATTCACCCCCCGCAATGTCTGATTCACCTCCCGCAATGTCAGATTCACCACCCCCCCAATGTCTGATTAACACCCCCGCAATGTCCGATTCACACCCCGCAATGTCTGATTCACCCCCCCGCCCCGCAATGTCTGATTCACCCCCTGCAACGTCTGATTCAACCCCCGCAATGTCTAATTCACCATCCGCGCAATGTCTAATTCACCCCCTCCCCGCAATGCCTGATTCACCCCCTCCGCAAAGTTTGATTCACCCCCCGTAATGTCTGATTAACCCCCCCGCAATGTCTGATTCAACCCCCGCAATGCCAGATTCACCCCGCCGCAATGTCTGATTCACCACCCGCAATGTCTTATTCACCACCCGCAATGTCTGATTCACCACCCGCAATGTCTGATTCACCACCCGCAATGTCTGATTCACCCACCGCAATGTCTGATTCACCCCTGGGAATGTCTGATTCAACCCCCGCAATGTCTGATTCAACCCTTGCAATGTCTGATTCACCCCCTGCAATGTCAGATTCACCCCCCGCAATGTCTGATCCACACCCAGCAATGTCTGATTCACCCCCCGCAATGTCTGATTCACCCCCCACAATGTCTGATTCACTCCCCCCGCAATGTCTGATTCTCCCCCTGCAATATCTGATTCACCCCCCGCAATGTCCGATTCACCCCCAGCAATGTCTGATTCACAACCGTGCAATGTCTGATTCTCCCCCTGCAATGTCTGACTCACCCCCCTCACTGTCTGATCCACCCCCACCGCAATGACTGATTCACCACCCACAATGTCTGATTGACCACCCGCAATGTCTGATACATGCCTCCCCGCAATGTCTGATTCACCCTCCGCAATGTTTGATTCACACCCCGCAATGCCTGATTCACCTCCCCCGCAATGTCTGATTCACCTCCCCCGCAATGTCTGATTCAACCCCCCGCAATGCCTGATTCACCTCCCCCGCAATGTCTGATTCATTCCCCTCAATGTCTGATTTACCCCCCCGCCATGTCTGATTCAACACCCCGCAATATCTGATTCACCCCACCCCACGCAATGTCTGATTCAACCCCCGCAATGTCTGATTCACGCCCAGCAATGTCTGATTCACCCCCCGCAATGTCTGATTCACCCCCCGCAATGTCTGATTCACCCTCCGCAATGTCTGATTCACCCCCCCGCAATGTCTGATTCACCTCCCCCGCAATGTCTGATTCACCTCCCCCGCAATGTCTGATTCATTCCCCTCAATGTCTGATTTACCCCCCCCGCCATGTCTGATTCAACACCCCGCAATATCTGATTCACCCCACCCCACGCAATGTCTGATTCACCTCCCGCAATGTCAGATTCACCACCCCCACAATGTCTGATTAACCCCCCCGCAATGTCCGATTCACCCCCCCCGCAATGTCTGATTCACCCCCCCGCCCCGCAATGTCTGATTCACACCCCCCGCAAGGTCTGATTCACCCCTCCCGCAATATCTGATTCACCTCCCAGCAATATCTGATTCACCCCCCCCGCAATGTCTGATTCACCCCCTGCAATGACTGATTCACCCACCCGCAATGTCTGATGCACCCCCCCCGCAATGTCTGATTCACACCCCCCGCCAGGTCTGATTCACCCCCCCAAAGTATGACTCACCACCCACAATGTCTGATTCAACACCCGCAATGTCTGATTAAACCCCCGCCATGTCTGATTAAACCCCCCGCAATGTCTGATTCACCCCCCCACAAAGTCTGATTAACCCCCCACTATGTCTGATTCACCCCACCTCCCGCAATATCTGATTTGCCCCACAATGTCTGATTCACGCCCAGCCCCGCAATGTCTGATTCGCTCCCCCGCAATGTCTGATTCACCCCCCGCAATGTCTGATTCACACTCCGCAATGTCTGATTCACCCCCCCGCAATGTCTGATTTCACCCCCCCCGCAATGTCTGATTCACACCCCCGCAATGTCTGATTCACCCCCCCCCGCAATGTCTGATTCACACCCCGCAATGTCTGATTCACCACCCCCCGCAATGTCTGATTCACGCCCAACCCCGCAATGTCTGATTCACTCCCCCGAAATGTCAGATTCACCCTCCCCGCAATGTCTGATTCACACCCTGCAATGTCTGATTCACCCCACCACAATGTCTGATTCACGCCCAACCCCACAATGTCTGATTCACACCCACGCAATGTCTGATTCACACACCGCAATGTCTGATTCACCCCACCACAATGTCTGATTCACCCCGCAATGTCTGATTCACCCCCCGCAATGTCTGATTCACAACCCCGCAATGTCAGATTCCCCCCCCACAATGTCTGATTCAACCCCCGCAATGTCTGATTCAACACCCCCACAATGTCTGATTAACCCCCCCGCAATGTCTGATTCACCCCCCTGCAATGTCTGATTCAACCCCCCCGCAATGTCTGATTCGCACCCTGCAATGTCTGATTCATCCCCCATGTCTGATTCACCCCACCACAATGTCTGATTCACCCCGCAATGCCTGATTCACCCCCGCGCAATGTCTGATTCACACCTCCGCCATGTCTGATTCACCCCCCCCCGCAATGTCTGATTCACACCCCGCAATGTCTGATTCACCCTCAGCTCAAAGTCTGATTCACCTCCACGCAGTGTCTGATTCAACCCCTGCAATGTCTGATTCACCACCCGCAATGTCTGATTCACCGCCCGCAATGTCTGATTCACCCCCCCTGCAAGGTCGGTATCACCCCCCGACAATGTCTGATTCAACCCCCGCAATGTCTGATTCACCCCCCGCAATGTCTGATTCTCCCCCCGCAATGTCTGATTCACCCCCCGCAATGTCTGATTCACCACCCGCAATGCCTGAATCACCCCCCCCCCCGCCAGGTCTGATTCACCCCCCCCACAATGTCTGATTCACCCCGCAATGTCTGATTCACCCCCCGCAATGTCTGATTCACCCCCAGCACAATGTCTGATTCACCCCAACGCAGTGTCTGATTCACCACCCCGCCTCACAATGTCTGATTCACACACCCCGCAAGGTCAAATTCACCCCCGCAATGTCTGATTCACACCGCAATGTCTGAGTCACCCCCCCGCAATGTCTGATTCACCCCCCGCAATGTCTGAGTCACCCCCCCGCAATGTCTGATTCACCCCCCCGCAATGTCTGATTCACCCCCCGCAATGTCTGATTCACCTCCCGCAATGTCAGATTCACCACCCCCCCAATGTCTGATTAACACCCCCGCAATGTCCGATTCACACCCCGCAATGTCTGATTCACCCCCCCCGCCCCGCAATGTCTGATTCACCCCCTGCAACGTCTGATTCAACCCCCGCAATGTCTAATTCACCAGCCGCGCAATGTCTGATTCAACCCGCGCAATGTCTAATTCACCCCCCTCCCCGCAATGCCTGATTCACCCCCTCCGCAAAGTTTGATTCACCCCCCGTAATGTCTGATTAACCCCCCAGCAATGTCTGATTCAACCCCCGCAATGCCAGATTCACCCCGCCGCAATGTCCGATTCACCACCCGCAATGTCTGATTCACCCACCGCAATGTCTGATTCATCCCTGGGAATGTCTGATTCAACCCCCGCAATGTCTGATTCAACCTTGCAATGTCTGATTCACCCCCTGCAATGTCAGATTCACCCCCCGCAATGTCTGATCCACACCCAGCAATGTCTGATTCACCCCCCGCAATGTCTGATTCACCCCCCACAATGTCTGATTCACTCCCCCCGCAATGTCTGATTCTCCCCCTGCAATATCTGATTCACCCCCCGCAATGTCTGATCTGATTCACCCCCCGCAATGTCTGATTCTCCCCCCGCAATGTCTGATTCACAACCCCGCAATGTCTGATTCACCCCCAACGCAATGTCTGATTCACCCCCCTCACAATGTCTGATCCACCCCCACCGCAATGACTGATTCACCACCCACAATGTCTGACTCACCACCCGCAATGTCTGATTCACCCCCCACAATGTCTGATTCCCCCCCTGCAATATCTGATTCACCCCCCGCAATGTCCGATTCACCCCCAGCAATGTCTGATTCACAACCGTGCAATGTCTGATTCTCCCCCTGCAATATCTGATTCACCCCCCCGCAAAGTCTGATTCACCCCCTGCAATGTCTGATTCACCCCCCGCAATGTCTGATTCTCCCCCCGCAATGTCTGATTCACAACCCCGCAATGTCTGACTCACCCCCCTCACTGTCTGATCCACCCCCACCGCAATGACTGATTCACCACCCACAATGTCTCACCCGCAATGTCTGATACACGCCTCCCCGCAATGTCTGATTCACCCTCCGCAATGTTTGATTCACACCCCGCAATGCCTGATTCACCTCCCCCGCAATGTCTGATTCACCCCCCCCGCAATGTCTGATTCAACCCCCCGCAATGCCTGATTCACCTCCCCCGCAATGTCTGATTCATTCCCCTCAATGTCTGATTTACCCCCCCGCCATGTCTGATTCAACACCCCGCAATATCTGATTCACCCCCCCCCCGCAATGTCTGATTCACACCCCGCAATGTCTGATTCACCACCCCCCGCAATGTCTGATTCACGCCCAACCCCGCAATGTCTGATTCACCCCCCCGAAATGTCAGATTCACCCTCCCCGCAATGTCTGATTCACACCCTGCAATGTCTGATTCACCCCACCACAATGTCTGATTCACGCCCAACCCCACAATGTCTGATTCACACCCACGCAATGTCTGATTCACACACCGCAATGTCTGATTCACCCCACCACAATGTCTGATTCACCCCGCAATGTCTGATTCACCCCCCGCAATGTCTGATTCACAACCCCGCAATGTCAGATTCCCCCCCCACAATGTCTGATTCAACCCCCGCAATGTCTGATTCACCACCCCCACAATGTCTGATTAACCCCCCCGCAATGTCTGATTCACCCCCCTGCAATGTCTGATTCAACCCCCCCGCAATGTCTGATTCGCACCCTGCAATGTCTGATTCACCCCCCCATGTCTGATTCACCCCACCACAATGTCTGATTCACCCCGCAATGCCTGATTCACCCCCGCGCAATGTCTGATTCACACCCCCGCCATGTCTGATTCACCCCCCCCGCAATGTCTGATTCACCCTCAGCTCAAAGTCTGATTCACCTCCACGCAGTGTCTGATTCAACCCCTGCAATGTCTGATTCACCACCCGCAATGTTTGATTCACCGCCAGCAATGTCTGATTCAACCCCCCTGCAAGGTCGGTATCACCCCCCGACAATGTCTGATTCAACCCCCGCAATGTCTGATTCACCCCCCGCAATGTCTGATTCACCCCCCGCAATGTCTGATTCACCCCCCGCAATGTCTGATTCACCCCCAGCACAATGTCTGATTCACCCCAACGCAGTGTCTGATTCACCCCCCCCGCCTCACAATGTCTGATTCACACACCCCGCAAGGTCAAATTCACCCCCGCAATGTCTGATTCACACCGCAATGTCTGAGTCACCCCCCCGCAATGTCTGATTCACCCCCCGCAATGTCTGATTCACCCCCCGCAATGTCTGAGTCACCCCCCCGCAATGTCTGATTCAGCCCCCGCAATGTCTGATTCACCCCCCGCAATGTCTGATTCACCTCCCGCAATGTCAGATTCACCACCCCCCCAATGTCTGATTAATACCCCCGCAATGTCCGATTCACACCCCCGCAATGTCTGATTCACCCCCCCCGCCCCGCAATGTCTGATTCACCCCCTGCAACGTCTGATTCAACCCCCGCAATGTCTAATTCACCATCCGCGCAATGTCTGATTCAACCCGCGCAATGTCTAATTCACCCCCTCCCCGCAATGCCTGATTCACCCCCTCCGCAAAGTTTGATTCACCCCCCGTAATGTCTGATTAACCCCCCCGCAATGTCTGATTCAACCCCCGCAATGCCAGATTCACCCCGCCGCAATGTCCGATTCACCCCCTCCGCAATGTCTGATTCACCCTCCGCAATGTTTGATTCACACCCCGCAATGCCTGATTCACCTCCCCCGCAATGTCTGATTCACCCCCCCCCGCAATGTCTGATTCAACCCCCCGCAATGCCTGATTCACCTCCCCCGCAATGTCTGATTCATTCCCCTCAATGTCTGATTTACCCCCCCCGCCATGTCTGATTCAACACCCCGCAATATCTGATTCACTCCACCCCACGCAATGTCTGATTCACCCCCCGCAATGTCTGATTCACAGCCCAGCAATGTCTGATTCACCCCCCGCAATGTCTGATTCACCCCCCGCAATGTCTGATTCACCCTCCGCAATGTCTGATTCACACCCCGCAATGTCTGATTCACCTCCCCCGCAATGTCTGATTCACCTCCCCCGCAATGTCTGATTCATTCCCCTCAATGTCTGATTTACCCCCCCCCGCCATGTCTGATTCAACACCCCCGCAATATCTGATTCACCCCACCCCACGCAATGTCTGATTCACCCCCCGCAATGTCTGATTCACGCCCAGCAATGTCTGATTCACCTCCCGCAATGTCTGATTCACCCCCCGCCATGTCTGATTAACCCCGCCGCAAGGTCTGATTCACCCCCCACAATATCTGATTGACCCCCCGTTCTGTCTGATTCACCCCAACTCCCGCAATATTTGATTCACACCCCGCCATGTCTGATTCACCCCACCAGAATGTCTGATACACCCCGCAATGACTGATTCACCCCCCGCAGTGTCTGATTCACCCACCCGCAATGTCTGATTAAACCCCCGCAATGTCTGATTCACCCCCCGCAATGTCTGATTCACCTCCCGCAATGCCAGATTCACTACCCCCCCAATGTCTGATTAACCCCCCCGCAATGTCTGATTAACCCCCCTGCAATGTCCGATTCACACCCCGCAATGTCTGATTCACCCCCCCGCCCCGCAATGTCTGATTCACCCCCCCCCGCAATATCTGATTCACCTCCCAGCAATATCTGATTCACCCCCCCCGCAATGCCTGATTCACCCCCTGCAACGTCTGATTCAACCCCCGCAATGTCTAATTCACCATCCGCGCAATGTCTGATTCAACCCGCGCAATGTCTAATTCACCCAATTCACAATTCACAATTCAAATCGCTTTATTGGCATGATAAGTTACATCTTATGTTGCCAAAGCATCAAAATACATTTATGGTTTAGCACATAAACGCAGTTCTATTCATACAGTGTATAAACAGGTATATCCCTGAGTGTATAAATATACATTCGCATTGTTTATATATATTCTTTTCTTAGTTTACTGGTTGTCCCTCTGTTCATGGCAAGCCCCTCCCCGCAATGCCTGATTCACCCCCTCCGCAATGTTTGATTCACACCCCGCAATGTCTGATTAACCCCCCCGCAATGTCTGATTCAACCCCCGCAATGCCAGATTCACCCCGCCGCAATGTCCGATTCACCACCCGCAATGTCTGATTCACCACCCGCAATGTCTGATTCACCACCCGCAATGTCTGATTCACCCCCCGCAATGCCTGAATCACCCCCCCCGCCAGGTCTGATTCACCCCCCGTCAATGTCAGATTCACCCCCCCCACAATGTCTGATTCACCCCGCAATGTCTGATTCACCCCCCGCAATGTCTGATTCACCCCCAGCTCAATGTCTGATTCACCCCCACGCAGTGTCTGATTCAACCCCCGCAATGTCTGATTCACCACCCCGCAATGTCCGATTCACCCCCCTGCAATGTCTGATTCACCCCCCCCGCCTCACAATGTCTGATTCACACACCCCGCAAGGTCTAATTCACCCCCGCAATGTCTGATTCACACCGCAATGTCTGATTCACCCCCTGCAATGTCTGATTCACCCCCCGCAATGTCTGATTCAGCCCCCGCAATGTCTGATTCGCCTCCCGCAATGTCAGATTCACCACCCCGCCAATGTCCGATTAACCCCCCCGCAATGTCCGATTCACACCCCGCAATGTCTGATTCACCCCCCCGCCCCGCAATGTCTGATTCACCCCCCCCGCAATATCTGATTCACCTCCCAGCAATATCTGATTCACCCCCCCGGCAATGTCTGATTCACCCCCTGCAACGTCTGATTCAACTCCCGCAATGTCGAATTCACCATCCGCGCAATGTCAGATTCAACCCGCGCAATGTCTAATTCACCCCCTGCCCGCAATGCCTGATTCACCCCCTCCGCAAAGTTTGATTCACCCCCCGCAATGTCTGATTAACCCCCCCGCAATGTCTGATTCAACCCCCGCAATGCCAGATTCACCCCGCCGCAATGTCCGATTCACCACCCGCAATGTCTGATTCACCACCCGCAATGTCTGATTCACCACCCGCAATGTCTGATTCACCACCCGCAATGTCTGATTCACCCACCGCAATGTCTGATTCACCCCTGGGAATGTCTGATTCAACCCCCGCAATGTCTGATTTAACCCCTGCAATGTCTGATTCACCCCCCGCAGTGTCAGATTCATCCCCCGCAATGTCTGATCCACACCCAGCAATGTCTGATTAAACCCCCGCAATGTCTGATTCACCCCCTGCAATGTCTGATTCAGCCCCCGCAATGCCTGAATCACCCCCCCGGCCAGGTCTGATTCACCCCCCGTCAATGTCAGATTCACCCCCCCCACAATGTCTGATTCACCCCGCAATGTCTGATTCACCCCCCGCAATGTCTGATTCACCCCCAGCTCAATGTCTGATTCACCCCCACGCAGTGTCTGATTCAGCCCCCGCAATGTCCGATTCACCCCCCCTGCAATGTCTGACTCACCCCCCCAGCCTCACAATGTCTGATTCACACACCCCGCAAGGTCTAATTCACCCCCGCAATGTCTGATTCACACCGCAATGTCTGATTCACCCCCTCGCAATGTCAGGTTCACCACCCCCCCAAATGTCTGATTAACCCCCCCGCAATGTCCGATTCACACCCCGCAATGTCTGAAATCACCCCCCGCCCCGCAATGTCTGATTCACCCCCCCCCGCAATATCTGATTCACCTCCCAGCAATATCTGATTCACCCCTCCACAATGTCTGATTCACCCCTCCACAATGTCTGATTCACCCTCCCCGCAATGTCTGATTCGCCCCCCGCAATGTCTGATTCACCCCCCCGCAATGTCTGATTCACCCCCCCCGCAATGTCTGATTCACCCCCCCGCAATGTCTGATTTACCCCCCGCAATGTCTGATTCACACCCCCCCGCAATGTCTGATTCACTCCCCCCGCAATATCTGATTCACCCCCCCGCAATGTCTGATTCACCCCCCCCGCAATGTCTGATTCACACCCCCCGCAATGTCTGATTCACACCCCCGCAATGTCTGATTCACCCCCCCGCAATGTCTGATTCACCCCCCCCGCAATATCTGATTCACACCCCCGCAATGTCTGATTCACCCCCCCCTGCAATGTCTGATTCACCCCACCCCAATGTCTGATTCACCCCGCAATGTCTGATTCACCCCCCCGCAATGTCTGATTCACCCCGCAATGTCTGATTCACCACCACCCCAATGTCTGATTCACCCCGCAATGTCTGATTCACACCCCCGCAATGTCTGATTCACCCCACCCCAATGTCTGATTCACCCCACAATGTCTGATTCACCCCCGGCAATGTCTGATTCACCCTCCGCAATGTCTGATTCAACCCCCCGCAATGTATGATTCGCACCCTGCAATGTCTGATTCACCCCCCATGTCTGATTCACCCCCCAGCAATGTCTGATTCACACCCCCGCAATGTCTGATTAACCCCCCCGCAATGTCTGATTCAGCCCCCGCAATGTCTGATTCAACCCCCGCAATATCTGATTCACCCCCCGCAATGTCTGATTCACCCCCCCGCAATGTCTGATTAACCCCCCCGCAATGTCTGATTCAGCCCCCGCAATATCTGATTCACCCCCCCACAATGTCTGATTCACCCCGCAATGTCTGATTCACCCCCCGCAATGTCATATTCACCCCCCTGCAATGTCTGATTCACCCCCCGGCCTCGCAATGTCTGATTCACACACCCCGCAAGGTGTAATTCACCCCCGCAATGTCTGATTCACACCGCAATGTCTGATTCAACCCCCGCAATGTCTGATTCACCCCCCGCAATGTCTGATTCACCCCCCCGCAATGTCTG
This sequence comes from Somniosus microcephalus, assembly GCF_052327205.1. Classification (NCBI taxonomy): domain Eukaryota; kingdom Metazoa; phylum Chordata; class Chondrichthyes; order Squaliformes; family Somniosidae; genus Somniosus; species Somniosus microcephalus. Next base: position 62,465,112 of record NC_140996.1, on the reverse strand, counting down.
ATTCACCTGCCACAATGTCAGATTCACCATTCCCCCAATGTCTGATTAACCCCACCGCAATGTCCGATTCACACCCCGCAATGTCTGATTCACCCCCCCGCCCCGCTATGTCTGATTCACACCCCCCGCAAGGTCTGATTCACCCCCCCCGCAATATCTGATTCACCTCCCAGCAATATCTGATTCACCCCCCCCCGCAATGTCTGATTCACTGCCTGCAACTGTCTGATTCAACTCCGCAATGTCTAATTCACCATCCCCGCAATGTCTGATTCAACCCGCGCAATGTGTAATTCACCCCCTCCCCGAAATGTCTAATTCACCCCCTCCGCAAGGTTTGATTCACCTCCTGCAATGTCTGATTAATCCCGCCGCAATGACTGATTCAACCCCCGCAATGCCAGATTCACCCCGCCGCAATGTCCGATTCACCACACGCAATGTCTGATTCACCCACCACAATGTCTGATTCACCCCTGGGAATGTCTGATTCAACCCCCGCAATGTCTGATTCAACCCCTGCAATGTCTGATTCACCCCCCGCAATGTCAGGTTCACCCCCCGCAATGTCTGATCCACACCCCGCAATGTCTTGATTCACCCCCCCGCAATGTCTGATTCACCCCCCGCAATGTCTGATTCACTCACCCGCAATGTCTGATTCTCCCCCTGCAATATCTGATTCACCCCCCGCAATGTCTGATTCACCCCCCGCAATGTCTGATTCACTCCCCCCCGCAATGTCTGATTCTCCCCCTGCAATATCTGATTCACCCCCCGCAATGTCTGATTCACCCCCCGCAATGTCTGATTCTCCCCCCGCAATGTCTGATTCACAACCCCGCAATGTCTGATTCACCCCCAACGCAATGACTGATTCACCACCCACAATGTCTGACTCACCACCCACAATGTCTGATTCTCCCCCTGCAATATCTGATTCACCCCCCGCAATGTCTGATTCTCCCCCCCCGCAATGTCAGATTCACAACCCCGCAATGTCTGACTCACCCCCCCTCACTGTCTGATCCACCCCCACCGCAATGACTGATTCACCACCCACAATGTCTGATTCACACCCCGCAATGTCTGATTCACTCCCCCGCAATGTCTGATTCACCTCCCCCCGCAATGTCTGATTCATTCCCCTCAATGTCTGATTTATCCCCCCGCCATGTTTGATTCAACACCACGCAATATCTGATTCACCCCAACCCCACGCAATGTCTGATTCACCCCCTGCAATGTCTGATTCACCCCACCGCAAAGTCTGATTCACCCCCCGCCATGTCTGATTAACCCCGCCGCAATGTCTGATTCACCCCCCCAGAATATCTGATTAACCCCCCGCTCTGTCTGATTCACCCCACCTCCCGCAATATTTGATTCACCCCCACCATGTCTGATTCACCCCACCAGAATGTCTGATACACCCCGCAATGACTGATTCACCCCCGCAGTGTCTGATTCACCCACCCGCAATGTCTGATTAAACCCCCCGCAATGTCTGATTCACCCCCCGCAATGTCTGATTCTCCCCCCCGCAATGTCAGATTCCCCCCCCACAATGTCTGATTCACCACCCGCAATGCCTGAATCACCCCCCCCGCCAGGTCTGATTCACCCCCTCCGCAATGTCTGATTCACCCCCCGCAATGTCTGATTCACCACCCGCAAAGCCTGAATCACTCCCCCCGCCAGGTCTGATTCACCCCCCCCCACAATGTCTGATTCACCCCGCAATGTCTGATTCACCCCCCGCAATGTCTGATTCACCCCCAGCACAATGTCTGATTCACCACCAACGCAGTGTCTGATTCAACCCCCGCAATGTCTGATTCACCACCCCGCAATGTCTGATTCAACCCTTGCAATGTCTGATTCACCCCCTGCAATGTCAGATTCACCCCCCGCAATGTCTGATCCACACCCAGCAATGTCTGATTCACCCCCCGCAATGTCTGATTCACCCCCCAACAATGTCTGATTCACTCCCCCCGCAATGTCTGATTCTCCCCCTGCAATATCTGATTCACCCCCCGCAATGTCTGATTCACCCCCCCGCAATGTCTGATTCTCCCCCCGCAATGTCTGATTCACAACCCCGCAATGTCTGATTCTCCCCCCGCAATGTCTGATTCACAACCCCGCAATGTCTGATTCACACCCCACCCACAATGACTGATTCACCACCCACAATGTCTGACTCACCACCCGCAATGTCTGATTCACCCCCCCACAATGTCTGATTCTCCCCCCGCAATGTCTGATTCACAACCCCGCAATGTCTGATTCACCCCCAACGCAATGTCTGATTCACCCCCCCTCACAATGTCTGATCCACCCCCACCGCAATGACTGATTCACCACCCCACAATGTCTGACTCACCACCCGCAATGTCTGATTCACCCCCCACAATGTCTGATTCTCCCCCTGCAATATCTGATTCAACCCCCGCAATGTCCGATTCACCCCCAGCAATGTCTGATTCACAACCGTGCAATGTCTGATTCTCCCCCTGCAATATCTGATTTCACCCCCCCGCAAAGTCTGATTCACCCCCTGCAATGTCTGATTCACCCCCCGCAATGTCTGATTCTCCCCCCCAGCAATGTCTGATTCACAACCCTGCAATGTCTGACTCACCCCCCTCACTGTCTGATCCACCCCCACCGCAATGACTGATTCACCACCCACAATGTCTGATTGACCACCCGCAATGTCTGATACACGCCTCCCCGCAATGTCTGATTCACCCTCCGCAATGTTTGATTCACACCCCGCAATGCCTGATTCACCTCCCCCGCAATGTCTGATTCACCTCCCCCGCAATGTCTGATTCAACCCCCTCACTGTCTGATCCACCCCGCACCGCAATGACTGATTCACCACCCACAATGTCTGATTGACCACCCGCAATGTCTGATACACGCCTCCCCGCAATGTCTGATTCACCCTCCGCAATGTTTGATTCACACACCCCGCAATGCCTGATTCACCTCCCCCGCAATGTCTGATTCACCTCCCCCGCAATGTCTGATTCAACCCCCTGCAATGCCTGATTCACCTCCCCCGCAATGTCTGATTCATTCCCCTCAATGTCTGATTTACCCCCTCCCGCCATGTCCTAATTCAACACCCCACAATATCTGATTCACCCCACCCCCACGCAATGTCTGATTCACCCCCGCGCAATGTCTGATTCACCGCCCAGCAATGTCTGATTCACCCCCCGCAATGTCTGATTCACACCCCCCGCAATGTCTGATTCACCCCTCCGCAATGTCTGATTCACCCCCCCGCAATGTCTGATTCACCTCCCCCGCAATGTCTGGTTCACCTCCCCCGCAATGTCTGATTCATTCCCCTCAATGTCTGATTTACCCCCCCGCCATGTCTGATTCAACACCCCGCAATATCTGATTCACCCCACCCCACGCAATGTCTCGATTCACCTCCCGCAATGTCAGATTCACCACCCCCACAATGTCTGATTAACCCCCCCGCAATGTCCGATTCACCCCCCCGCAATGTCTGATTCCCCCCCCCCGCCCCGCAATGTCTGATTCACACCCCCACCGCAAGGTCTGATTCACCCCTCCCGCAATATCTGATTCACCTCCCAGCAATATCTGATTCACCCCCCCCGCAATGTCTGATTCACCCCCTGCAATGACTGATTCACCCACCTGCAATGTCTGATTCACCTCCCAGCAATATCTGATTCACCCCCCCCCGCAATGTCTGATTCACCCCCTGCAATGACTGATTCACCCCACCTGCAATGTCTGATGCACCCCCCCGCAATGTCTGATTCACACCCCCCCGCCAGGTCTGATTCACCCCCCCAAAGTATGACTCACACACCCACAATGTCTGATTCAACACCCGCAATGTCTGATTCACTACCCGCAATGTCTGATTAAAACCCCCGCCATGTCTGATTAAACCCCCCGCAATGTCTGATTCACCCCCCCACAAAGTCTGATTAACCCCCACTATGTCTGATTCACCCCACCTCCCGCAATATCTGATTTGCCCCACAATGTCTGATTCACGGCCCAGCCCCAGCAATGTCTGATTCGCTCCCCCGCAATGTCTGATTCACCCCCCCGCAATGTCTGATTCACACTCCGGCAATGTCTGATTCACCCCCCCGCAATGTCTGATTCACCCCCCCCCCGCAATGTCTGATTCACACCCCCCGCAATGTCTGATTCACCCCCCCCCCCGCAATGTCTGATTCACTCCCCGCAATGTCTGATTCACCACCCCCCGCAATGTCTGATTCACGCCCAACCCCGCAATGTCTGATTCACCCCCCCGAAATGTCAGATTCACCCTCCCCGCAATGTCTGATTCACACCCTGCAATGTCTGATTCACCCCACCACAATGTCTGATTCACGCCCAACCCCCACAATGTCTGATTCACACCCACGCAATGTCTGATTCACACACCGCAATGTCTGATTCACCCCACCACAATGTCTGATTCACCCCGCAATGTCTGATTCACCCCCCGCAATGTCTGATTCACAACCCTGCAATGTCAGATTCCCCCCCGACAATGTCTGATTCAACCCCCGCAATGTCTGATTCACCTCCCCCACAATGTCTGATTAACCCCCCCGCAATGTCTGATTCACCCCCCTGCAATGTCTGATTCAACCCCCCCGCAATGTCTGATTCGCACCCTGCAATGTCTGATTCACCCCCCCATGTCTGATTCACCCCCACCAACAATGTCTGATTCACCCCGCAATGCCTGATTCACCCCCGCGCAATGTCTGATTCACACCCCTGCCATGTCTGATTCTCCCCCCCCCGCAATGTCTGATTCACACCCCGCAATGTCTGATTCACCCTCAGCTCAAAGTCTGATTCACCTCCACGCAGTGTCTGATTCAACCCCTGCAATGTCTGATTCACCACCCGCAATGTCTGATTCACACCCCGCAATGTCTGATTCACCCTCAGCTCAAAGTCTGATTCACCTCCACGCAGTGTCTGATTCAACCCCTGCAATATCTGATTCACCCCCCGCAATGTCTGATTCACCCCTCCGCAATGTCTGATTCTCCCCCCGCAATGTCTGATTCACAACCCCGCAATGTCTGATTCACCCCCAACGCAATGTCTGATTCACCCCCCCTCACAATGTCTGATCCACCCCCACCGCAATGACTGATTCACCACCCACAATGTCTGACTCACCACCCGCAATGTCTGATTCACCCCCCACAATGTCTGATTCTCCCCCTGCAATATCTGATTCACCCCCCGCAATGTCCGATTCACCCCCAGCAATGTCTGATTCACAACCGTGCAATGTCTGATTCTCCCCCTGCAATATCTGATTCACCCCCCCCGCAAAGTCTGATTCACCCCCCTGCAATGTCTGATTCACCACCCCCCGCAATGTCTGATTCTCCCCCCCGCAATGTCTGATTCACAACCCCGCAATGTCTGACTCACCCCCTCACTGTCTGATCCACCCCCACCGCAATGACTGATTCACCACCCACAATGTCTGATTGACCACCCGCAATGTCTGATACACGCCTCCCCGCAATGTCTGATTCACCCTCCGCAATGTTTGATTCACACCCCGCAATGCCTGATTCACCTCCCCCGCAATGTCTGATTCACCCCCCCCGCAATGTCTGATTCAACCCCCCGCAATGCCTGATTCACCTCCCCCGCAATGTCTGATTCATTCACCCTCAATGTCTGATTTACCCCCCCGCCATGTCTGATTCAACACCCCGCAATATCTGATTCACCCCCCCCCGCAATGTCTGATTCACACCCCGCAATGTCTGATTCACCACCCCCCCGCAATGTCTGATTCACGCCCAACCCCGCAATGTCTGATTCACCTCCCCCCGAAATGTCAGATTCACCCTCCCCGCAATGTCTGATTCACACCCTGCAATGTCTGATTCACCCCACCACAATGTCTGATTCACGCCCAAACCCCACAATGTCTGATTCACACCCACGCAATGTCTGATTCACACACGCAATGTCTGATTCACCCCACCACAATGTCTGATTCACCCCGCAATGTCTGATTCACCCCCCCGCAATGTCTGATTCACAACCCCGCAATGTCAGATTCCCCCCCCACAATGTCTGATTGCAACCCCCGCAATGTCTGATTCACCACCCCCACAATGTCTGATTAACCCCCCCCGCAATGTCTGATTCACCCCCCTGCAATGTCTGATTCAACCCCCCCGCAATGTCTGATTCGCACCCTGCAATGTCTGATTCACCCCCCCATGTCTGATTCACCCCACCACAATGTCTGATTCACCCCCGCAATGCCTGATTCACCCCCGCGCAATGTCTGATTCACACCCCCGCCATGTCTGATTCACCCCCCCCCGCAATGTCTGATTCACACCCCGCAATGTCTGATTCACCCTCAGCTCAAAGTCTGATTCACCTCCACGCAGTGTCTGATTCAACCCCTGCAATGTCTGATTCACCACCCCGCAATGTCTGATTCACCGCCCGCAATGTCTGATTCACCCCCCCTGCAAGGTCGGTATCACCCCCGACAATGTCTGATTCAACCCCCGCAATGTCTGATTCACGCCCCGCAATGTCTGATTCACTCCCCGCAATGTCTGATTCACCCCCCGCAATGTCTGATTCACCACCCGCAATGCCTGAATCACCCCCCCCCCGCAGGTCTGATTCACCCCCCCCACAATGTCTGATTCACCCCGCAATGTCTGATTCACCCCCCGCAATGTCTGATTCACACCCCAGCACAATGTCTGATTCACCCCAACGCAGTGTCTGATTCACCCCCCCAGCCTCACAATGTCTGATTCACACACCCCGCAAGGGTCAAATCTTCACCCCCGCAATGTCTGATTCACACCGCAATGTCTGAGTCACCCCCCCGCAATGTCCTGATTCACCACCCCGCAATGTCTGATTCACCCCCCGCAATGTCTGAGTCACCCCCCCGCAATGTCTGATTCACCCCCCGCAATGTCTGATTCACCCCCGCAATGTCTGTATTCACCTCCCGCAATGTCAGATTCACCACCCCCGCAATGTCTGATTAACACCCCCGCAATGTCCGATTCACACCCCCGCAATGTCTGATTCACC